>NC_136065.1:1557210621-1557760912 GCF_964261635.1 Lissotriton helveticus
AAAAACTGACGTGCTATCATCATTCTGTCGGACATGGCCAAGGTCGAAAAAGAACATTTTGTCAGCCCTTAACTTGGCATCCGCGGAAGTCAATTGGAAGCAATGAGAACGTTATTATACATTTGTTGCAAACCTAGGAAGCTCCTGGTTGCATTCAGAAAAGACAATGGTCCTTAAGAAAAGTGACCTAATGGAACTTTTGAAATATTCTTTCGGAAGCAGAGAGCCAGAAGGGGCCGACAGTGACCCCACAGACCTCGGATGAAATTTTCTGCGGCTAAGATAGACTTTGGCCTAGATCGGGACTTCATGGTAGGGTGATATCCTGTTGCTGGAGGCAGGGTCGCCGGGTGGGGGAGCTGAGTGTACTGGAGGGGATGAAGGGCGGGATGCGGGCTCCGCTAGCTGGGGTCGGCGGCGACTCACCCCCCCTAGGCCCTTAAGGTCGACTGTGGTGGAGACCACAGGATAAGTGTGCGAGAAGTTGGATCAAGGTTTGGATGGGGGCGGCCATTGGGTTCGTGTGCTCTGTCCTGGGGTGTGGGGTTTGGGGTATGTTTCAGTTTTGGGGTTGTTTGGGGGGGGGCAACTGCATTGGGGGGGTCATGGACCGTTGGAGTTTAATTCGGATTGTACGGACTTGGTATGGGGACATTACCTAATTTGAAATGCCTAACGTGGAATGTCCGGGGGCTGCGGACTATGGTGAAACGTCACAAAGTACATGCATACCTGGTACGCAGGGGGGTTCAGATAGCTATGCTCCAGGAGACTCACCTCACCAAAAAAGAGTGCGCTGCCTTGCAGAAAAGATGGCGGGGCCAGGTTTTTGGCACCACTTATTCAGCGTATGCCAGGGGGGTCTTGATCTGGGTGAGGGCGGGGATACCCTTTCAGGTGTTGAATCAGGTAATGGATCCGGATGGCAGGTTTGTAGCGGTGGAGGGGAGATTATACGGACAGGATGTGGTTTTATGTTGTGTTTATGCACCGAACACGGACCAAGGCCGATACTTTGATAACCTCTCGGGGTCCTTGGCCTCTTTCCTGGCGGGTCCGATAGTGCTAGGGGGGGACTTCAATTCGATTACGGATGTGGCTCTGGATAGGTCCCATCCCCCCTTAGTAGACTCTCCTGTGCGCAGGCTGGCCGCGCACAGGAAGGACTGGCAAGACCGGTGGGGGTTGCTAGATGTCTGGAGGGAGAGGCACAGGGGAACCAGGGATTACTCCTTTTATTCCGCTCTACATGATTTACATGTCAGGATTGATTCGGTGCTTTGCGGGAGCTCCCTTGCCCCATTGATTACCCATGCTGAGTACCTTGCTAGGACGATATCCGATCATAACCCCCTATTGGTACATTTTCAATGGCAGAGGGAGCGCTCCGTAATACCAACATGGCGGCTTCGGCCGGAGACGCTAGAGGATTCTGTGTTCGCCGATGCGGTCCGGCAGGGCATTGATAGTTATTTCGGTGTGAATGAAGGAACAGCGACGAGCAGGTCTGTTGAATGGGATGCACTGAAAGTGGTGGTGAGAGGGGTGTGCTTGGGCAGGTTCTCGAATGCTCGAATGTCTGTGCTGAATGATTTAATGAAAGCGGAAGACACTTTGAGGGACCTGGAGCGCCGCAGGCCAACTAGGCCGGGTATACGGGCCCAGTTATTGGAAGCGAAGGAAGCGGTAGCCGCGGAGACGGAACGTTTGCGCTGCTATGATTATAGGCAGTACATTGTCAGGGCACACGCAGAGAGGGACAAGGTGGGTACCCTCTTGGCCAGATTAGCTAACCCGGAACTTAGGGGTTGCCCGGTCCTCAGCATTATTGACGCGCAGGGAGGGATGGTGTATTCCCAGGCAGCTGTATTGGACCGCTTTCGGGGTTACTATGAAGAATTGTACCGGAGTCAGCTGGGAGTGGGGGTTCAGGACATCGTGGAATACCTGGGGGAGAGGCCGCTCCCGGTCTTGGACGACGACGACGCAGGGGACCTGGGTAGCCCGGTCACGCTAACGGAAATTCGAGTGGCTATCAAACATATGGCCCGTAACAAGACGCCCGGGGTGGACGGACTCCCAATCGAGTTCTACCAGCAATATGTGGACGCTCTGGCGCCCAGGCTGCTGGTGGTGTATGCGGAGGCCTTCGAGAAGGGGGCATTGCCTGCCTCCATGCGGGAGGCCTTGATAGTACCACTCCTCAAGCCTGGCCGGGATGCCACGGACGTGAGGTCTTATCGCCCGCTGTCCATGCTGACGGTGGACTATAAGATCCTGAGTCGCATCCTAGCTACTAGACTGGCCCCGCACATGACGGGCCTGGTGCACAGGGATCAGGCCGGGTTTATACCCACGAGGAGCACGGCGATGAATATCCGCCGCCTGGTGGGAATAATGGACGCCATCTTGGATGGGGAGGGATCGCCGGCGGTTCTGTCCGTGGATATTGAGAAGGCCTTCGATAGTCTGGAATGGCCTTTCTTGGATGGAGTGCTGGAGCGGTTTGGCATGGGCGATGGATTTCGGAGGTGGACGAGAGTCTTGTATAATTCGGCGACGGCGAGAGTTCGATTGGGCGGCTTGGTGTCTGCCGCGTATCCGGTTGGCAGGGGAACACGACAGGGGTGCTCTCTCTCCCCTCTGTTGTTTGCCCTGGCGATGGAACCCTTAGCGGTCCATGCGAGGTCGGGCGATCGATATGCGGGAATGGTGAGTGACGGGCGGTGGCATCACATATCGCTCTATGCGGATGACCTGCTCCTGTACCTAGCTGACACTTCGGGGGCACTGGTTGGAGCGATGGATCTGCTGTCCGAGTTCGGCCGATTGTCAGGCCTTAAGGTCAATTGGGCAAAGACCTGCGTGTTTCCACTGAGAGCGGGATCTCCGGCCCCTAGTAGCGACCTGGGTGTGGCGTGGGAACCCTCTTGCATCACCTACTTGGGTGTCCGCATTTACCACTCGGCTGCTGACCTGTTGGAGGGTAACATTGGCCGTTGTGTCCGGTCACTACGGGGCAGCTTGGCTTTCTGGTCGACCCTCCCGCTGACAGTCCTGGGCAGGATAGCATTGTTGAAAATGGTGGCGCTCCCCCGCTTCCTTTATTATTTCCGAACGCTACCTGTCTGGATTCCCCAGGGGGTGTTTAGGGAACTGCGGTCAATGATTATTGGCTTTCTATGGGGGCATGGCCGACGCAGGATAGCCTTGAGCACGCTACTTCGCCCCAAGCTGGAGGGGGGCATGGCCGTACCCGATCTTGAGCTGTATTACTTAGCAGCGCAGTTGCAGGTCCTTACGCAGAACGTGGCCAGGGTGTTCCGGGGGCCGGAGGAGGACCGGGGTCGGGGGATGCGGCGCCATGTGCTGTCGTACATTATTATGCAGCAACGGCTCGAATTACGGGCCCTCACCATGGAGGAGCGGACGCTTCGGCTGTGCTGGCAGAGGAGCCTCCGGAGGGCGAGGGCCTCGCGGCCTTATGCCCCGGAGATCCCGATTGGGATGTTGACAGCTCTGCCGCACGGAGGGGATTGGTCCCCGTTGCTGGAGTGGGAGGCCGCAGGGCTACAGGTGGTGGGTGACTTGTATATAGATGGGGCGTTGGCTCCGTTCGACGTGCTCCGGGACCAGTTCGGACTGCCTGAAGGGGGCTTCCTGCTACATGCGGCTGTAGTGTCTGCCATGCAAAAGCACTGGAAGGAGGGGCTCCTGGAACCTACGACGACTATGGCGTGCCAATATGTGGTGATGGCGGCTGGTACCTTCAAAGCTGTGACGTGCCTCCATAATAGGATGCTGCACGACGGGCTGGAACCACTCCATGGGCTCAAAGCTAAATGGGAGGGGAGCATTGGCCGGCCCATACCGGATACGGCATGGGGCCATATCCTGCGACGCACGTGGAAGGGCACCAGGAACGCGCGCTTTCAGCAGGTTCATTTTTATGTGCTCCATAGGGCCTATCTAACTCCGGAGAAACTACAGCGGCACTTTCGGGTGCCGGATGCCTGTTGCCCCCGGTGCTCGTCCCTTGGGGCGGACATGGACCACTTGTTTTGGGGGTGTCCACAACTGGGAACTTATTGGGCTGAGGTAGGGGAACTCCTGAATGAAGTGACTGACAGGGAGGTAGACTTCGACATGGCGACGTGTCTCTTGCTCTGGTTCCCGCATACTAAGCACACCAAGGTGACCAGTAAATTCATAGATCTGGGTCTGATATTGGCTCAAAGGGAAATATCGTGGCACTGGAAGGCCAGGGGGGGTCCCTCACTGCGTAGATGGAAGAATGAGTTGCTGAGATGGTCTGACTGCGAGAGCGTGCTCCGGATGAAGCAAGCGGTGAAGTTGGGGAAAGAGAAGGCTCTGGATGCGGCCCGTGCGTGGGAGTTAGTGGTACAGGCTCTGCGTGATGCTTTGGTTGTGGATGTGGACGGCGAGAACTAAGCCGCTGGACACCGCAGGGCGAACACAGCAGTATGTCATTCAGCACTGTAGTGGAACCATCCAATTCGGTGGAGCGATGCGCACACCTTTGCAGTTGCCAAGGGGGGGGGGGGGCGTTGGGGGGATTAGTTGTAGAGGGGTTTGGGGGGGGCCGGAAGCCATTGAAGGGTTGCTGGTGGGGGCCTGGAACTACTGGGACAGGGGGTATTGAGTGGCGGGAGGCCTGATTGGGTGGGACGGCCTGGTACGAAGGCCCATATAGCCTTGGGCAGGCCCCGATGGGGGCAACTACGTTGATACCATGGGGATGGCTGACGGGAATGTTGTTGTGGGTGGGGGGGTAAACGCAGATACGTAAATCGACCTTCCGCCGGGGTCCCAATGGGACGTACACTATGCTGTGCTCCTCCAGTGCGAACTGATGTGCCGCCCGGCCTCCGGGATGCGGGCTGAATGGCTGTGTACAACCGTGAACTGTTATTGGACGGGGGGGCCCGCGAGTGCACTGGCTGTTTCCTTTACCTGCTGTTTATAACTCTGCAATAAAAATATATTTAAAAAAAAAAAAAAAATGGAACTTTTGAAATATGGGTGACATGTCACTTGTCACTCTCAGCCAATGGGACGTCGAAGATTTCTGAAAACTTTCCTTTGCGTAGTTTAGTTAGCGTAGAAAGGTATAAAAAGTCATGTCCCTAGGGATGGGCTGGCTGCTGCTTTCTGACTTTCCGATGAGGGTGAAGTGCTGTTGGACATTGCGTGGAGCACGTAAGAATCCTCAAAGAACTTTACTTTAATTTCTATCTATTTAGCTCAGTTAGGGACTTAGGTTTTAGAAATGCTAAACTTTAAATACTTATTTTAATTTTGATTCACTTGCTTAAATTGTATTTTTCTCACGTTTCTTTACAATCATACTTGCTTCAATGCTAATAAATTACTTTATAAAACTATCAATTAAAATACCATAATTTAGTAAATAAAATCTTACTTTTGACAAACAAGCTGGTCTTGGTTATTCAGAAGTGCAGGTTACTATTAGCTAGATCACGTCGCCAATGGTGGTCGTTTAAATGGTTAGGATTTATTCTAATGACAATATTCTTTCCGCAGATGTATAAAATTGTATATAGTTTGTAGATAATGTGTATATAGATTTAATCTGACCACCTGATTCAGTAGGCCCAAAATATGTCAGGTTTATAAATGGGTCCATAGTTTAGTATAGAATTTTGTTTATAGGTTATGAAGTTGGGTAGCGTTGTTTATGATATATTTTCTATAGGCCGCTGGATCACCGTCCAAACCTCCGGTGCAATAGATATGCCCAACGCTGCATGCCAGCGTAAGCAAGATGGATGATCTTCCTGTTCCCATTCATGCAAGGAGGCATTGTAGAGTTTAGTGATTAAACCCTTGCGCCCCTCTCCCGACAGCATCGCCTGCAGCGTCCGTACCGTAGAGTAGTGGGCTCCGCAGGGTATTCTGGATATGCCGCGCGGACAGCTTGACGGACTCGGACGTATGTAAAGCTAAACATAAAACCACGATCTGTACCATTTTGCACCTCCTGTATTGTTTTAAATTGACCACCCCTTGTAGAGGTCTCCCAGCTGAGAGATAGCCACAGCGGCCAGCTCTCGCAGGGCTGGTGCCTCACGTGCCGCAGAAGTATCAGAGTGTGAAGCTAGTGGTAGCAACGGAGCATCTAAATAGGATAATTGAGCCCGTGACGCAAGCATTTGCCATGCCCACGCCGTGCACTGTGTAGGATTAATCTCGGTCCGTGGGCCATCCGATCCCCCCCTTGAAGGCCACTGCCTGCAACGGCATAGAAAGAACAGCATCCGATTCAATCGCCACATGAGGCTGAAAGCGCAGGGGGAAATGCCAATAATGTGCAAATTGCTCCTGCGCGCACAGGTAGTATAGACAAGATCAGGAGCCTCGAAGACCCCTCGGTCAAAAGGCTGAACTAGAAGATCCCACCTGCATCTGGGTTTCTTACCGCCCCACACAAACGTGCAGATTGCAGAGTTCGGAACATCACTAAATTCAGTTTTATAGGAATTTTGACAAAAAAATACAACAATTTAGGCAAAAAGACCATTTTGACTACTGCTATCCTATCCACCAAAGAGAGGGGTAAGTGCGCCCATCGCTCAGCCGGTTCAGAAATGCGCGTAACCGTACGGCCATAGTTCTCAGAGACAACTGTATCCGGATCCCTATGCGCCCAAACCCCAAAATATTTCACAGGGTCAGATGTCCATGAAAGTGGGAAATCCATCTCCATTTCTTTCATGAACGCAGTTAGAGGAAACACTACTGATTTTGACCAGTTGATCCCAAGGCCAGAGAATCTTTCAAACTGTACATTCTCCCTGAGTAACACAGATAGGTGCACAGCGGGCTCGCGGACATAGAGCAACATGCCATCCGCATAAAGGGAGACAATCAGTGGCCGCTGCCTGAACCGCAGGACAGCCACAGTGTGCTTTTGACGCAATTTGCAGGCAAGGGGCTCCGGGGCTAGAGAAAAGAGCGTAGGTGATAGGGACACCCTTGCTGCGTGCCTCTTTCGATGTGGAACAATGATGACACCCACCCATTAACCGGGACGTGAGCAACCGGCCCATTGTAAAGCACCCTGAGCCACTGTAGGAAAAAAGGAGGAAAGCCCATCCTACTCAGTACAGTGAACATAAAAGGCCACTGCAGAGAATCGAAGGCTTTTGCTGCATCCAGCAGCACAGCCAATGCCTGAAAGTCTGGTTCAAAGTAATGCAAAGTAGAAAAGAGCGTGCGCAAGTTATGTGTCGTGGAGCGCTCCGTGACAAACCCAGACTGATCTGACAACACCAGTAGGGGAACTAGGGGTTGTATCCTAGTAGCAATCATCTTTGCCAAAATATTTGCATCAATATTAATAATCGAGAGAGGCCGATTTGACCCACACTGATTTGAGGGCTTATCTGGTTTTAACAGTGTAACAAGTAGAGCTTCCCTGAGAGAGGGCGGCAGTGTTCCTTTCTCATAGGCTTCTGCATAAACTTCCAGTAGCCGAGGGGCCAGGTCTAACGCGTATGCTTTATAAAATTCACTGGGCAGCCCGTCAGGCCAGCAGCATTACAAGTTGTTAGAGACAATATGGCTTCTTTAACGTCCTCCTCATCAAACGGTTGTACAAGGTACTCCCGATGAGAATTGGACAACCATCCGAGTGCTACGTCGTCAAGATATGCATCTATCTCCACAGTCAGTGGGGACTCCCCTGAGGTATAGAACTGTAAAACGGTATCGCAGAGTTCTGCTGTCGAATGGCGGGCTACCCCATTTTCGTTAATGAGTTCGGTTAGTTTGGTTATATTCTCCTGGCTTCGTGGTTCTGATAGCTTTTGCTCAAGGGAGCGGCCTGGGAGGCCACCCTCACCATAATACCGTGCTACTCTAAGCCTGGAGCAGTGCAACATTTCCTGGTCCACTGTTTCATTGTGATCCGTGACAAGCTCCTTTATCGCAGCTGATTTAGCAGTGGAGGGATCGGACTCATATTTCCATTCTAGTTGAGAGATATCAGATGATAATTGTTGTATCCTACGTCTAATGTCGCACAAGACTCCGGATTGGGCCCCTTTACAAGATCCCCTTATGGTGACTTTAAACGCTTTCCATAGCACTCCTGCGCTGTCTACGGTCCCCCCCATTCTCCCTAAAATAGTTTTTTATTGCCTCGGCTATAGTCTGCTTGAATACAGGATCTTTGAGTTCTGAGGGTTGGAGCCTCCACGCAACGGGTGGTTTCTGATGTGCAGGAATTTGCAGCGCAAGGAGTACAGGGGAGTGGTCAGACAGCGTACATGCCTCATGCGTCACCGCAACTGTCCAAGTACAGACCATCTCCGAGACCAGCCAAAGATCAATATGGGACCAGGACCTGTGCGCCAATGAAGCAAATGTGCTCTCCCGACCAGTGGGGTGACGTCTGCGCCAAATGTCATGTAAGTGACCCATGTCTAGTAGTCTCAGTAACACGTCCGCGGCACATTTGGGCTACATCTCGTTGCTGCCAGCTCTATCCATTGTAGCATCCAGGCACAGATTAAAATTCCCCCCCATATAATTGCAGCCACAGGGAACAACGATATTCTACGCCACACATCAGAGTAAAATGAGGGGTCATCCACATTTAGACCATGCACGTTCCCAATCAATACGCTTTCACCACTCAATTGCCTATGCACAATCACCACTCGCCCACAATCATCTGTTTCTGATCGAATCAGAGTAAAGGGTACACCCTTTTTTACCAGAGTAAACACACGCCTAGAGTACGTAGAGTAAGAGGAAGCAGCCCTGGCACTCGCCCAATGAGTGCCTACTTTACTTGCTGAATCAGTTGTTGAATGTGTCTCTTGCAAGAGGACAATTTGCACTCCCATGCGATCTAAGTATGCAAACACCGATCTAATCTTCTTAGGCGTGCTTAGTCCACGTACGTTCCAGGTGAGTAACTTGATTGTATTATTCATAGTTTAAGGCCAGCCATAGTTGAGAACATAAGAAATATAACTGGTAGTTGTCACCCAGAGAACCATTACATACCCACATAAGTGTTATCCAAGCTAGTATCATCATCATTCTGCCTTCCTCAAACCAACTCCCCCAACCCCCTCCCACTTCAGCATCCCCAACATGCCAAAGCCATCCCAATACCCCACCCTTCCTCTCACCCAGTCCCCAACAAAAACAGTACAAAATTGGAGTACACCCATTGAAGGGGGCTCCTATCAGGTAGGAGGTTGCCAAGCAGGTCTAATTTGCTCCATTATAAGAATTTGCCCATGTCAAAATACCCTTTTCAGACAAAGTGCAGCAGCCCCCTAGGCGGCGAGACTACCAAAGGGAAACATAATGATCAAGACCCCAACTGGGTTTGTAAGATAAGCCCTTGATAGGGGACACTCACCCCAAAAAGAAGCAACCTAGGATTCTAACAATTGTAGGAATATAGGGAAATCAGGTCTCTTAAGGCAACACCATTGGTAATAGGTATAGACATTGTTCATGAGAGATGCAGCAGATGCAGCATGCAGCGTGAAACCGACCAGTGCAGCTCAGTTGAGCATACAGCACAGTGGGGGCAGTCTGAGAAGCTATATAATTATGTAAGTTCGAGTCAACATATGGATCCCACCTCTACTCCTCTTCTTCAGGTGCAGTACTAGACTCATGTCTCCTGCGCTTCAACTGCTTTGCATGCTCCATCGCGGCTTTCGGAGATGAAAATATCTTACAGTCTCCGTCCACACCAGTACGCAGATGGGCCGGGCACAGCATAGCATATGGGACCCCCTCAGTTTGTAAAAACTTTTTTACAGTACCAAACTCTCATCTGGCCGCTTGAACAGCCACTGTGAAGTTTGGGAAGAAAGCCAGTGTGTTGCCCTGATGAACTATAGTGCTCTTCTCTCTTGCCATCCTTAATATGGTGTCACGGTCCCTATAGTTCAAGACCCTAGCTATAATTGGGCGAGGTGGCGCCCCCGGAACTGGCCTAGCAGCAAGAGAGCAGTGAGCGCGCTCCACAATAAACATGCTAGAAAGTTGATCTGTGCCAAAAATATCAGAAACAAGGCTTTATATATAGGTCTCCATTTTCCTCACATTCGTGGACTCCGGCAGCCCAGTAATGCTAATTTTGTTGTGCCTGGACCGCGCTTCTAAATCCTCATTTGTGGCCTGGATGAGGGCTGAACCTTTCTTCATATTTAGAGTCTTGTCTGCAACTGAACTCAGGCCATCCTCCGTAGCTGATACCCTCTGTTCCACTTCCTCCATGCGTGCATTTTGTTTTTCAAGCTGGGGTGACATGTGGTCAAGGCGATGGTTAACAGCAGCCATCAGGCCCTCAATGGACTGCAGGGTACTCTGCATGGCCAGTAACGTGGATTACCCCCAGGTCACTTATGTCCTGGTCCCGTTCATTATAAATTGGAGATAACCATCTCCTGACAGAAAAAAAGACAAGAGGAATGCTGGGACCCTAATACTGCCCCTCCAACCATGAGTACATAAGCAGTACTCACCCAGCATCCCGCCTGTTCTTTTTTTCTGTCTGTCGACAGAATGGACTTGACTGTGCTGGTGTTGCTCCTGCTGGGCCGGAGTGGTGGTGCTTCTCTCCCCCCCCCCACCCGGCTGCCTGGCTGTACGGGCGCGGGGTTCCCTGGACTGTCTCCTGGCCTGCCGGGCTTGCTGGGAGTCAGTCTCTGTTGGAGCCGGTGTCCTGCTTGCTCTGCATGGCCTCCAGGCCCTTCGCGGCTGGAGCTGGAGTTCCTGTTTTTTTCCGGGCCACGGGCTCATCTTCCCAAGCTTGGCCGGGTGAGGTGTGCCTTGTTTGATGGGCTCCTGCCGGTCTCCTGGTGCTGGCGTTTGGAGTGGGGACCTTGTTCCTGGGGTTGGTCCCCCACTCCGGGTAAGTGTTCTTAGCCACCCCTCCTGGTTCTGCAGCAGTTCCTGCTCTCAGCTGGTCTCTGGGGTTCCGTTTAGCCAGGCCTGGTTTGTCCTGGTTGGGGCCGCCTGGGGGTGCCTGGTGTGGGCTTCTCCGGCTGGTGTGGTTTGTGCGCCTGCTCTTCCTTCCTTTGTGCCCCCCCCGGGGTGTTGTTCTGGTGGCTGTTCACCTTTGGTTCCTAGGGTTCATGCTGCTGCTGTTTGGGCCTGGCTGTCTTTCGCTGCTGCCTTGTGCTTGGCGTGGCTCCTGTTTCCACTCTTCTGTTCTGGTTGGGGGTCCGTCTGGGCTCTGGGTGCGTTTTGCTCCCTGTGGGGTCCTGGTTTCATGTGGTTCCTGTCGTGGATGCCTGGCTGGGTGTCTGCTGGGAGTTTCCCACTCCTGCGGGTTTTGGGTGCTTGTTGGTTGCCTTTTTCGGCTCTGTGTGTCCTGGCAGGTCGCTCTGTGGTTTGTGGCTGTGTCCTGGTGGGTCCTTCTGGGCCTGCTCCTGGCAGTGCTTCTCTTTCCGGGCTTAGTTCGCCTGTGGTTGGGTTTCCGTTTTTATGCCTGCTCCTGGGGTTTCCGTTGGATGTTGTGGGCTTTGGGTTTACCTCTTGCCCTGATGCTCCTTCTTCATTGGCTTCCTCCTGGGTTGCGGTTCCCCTGTTTGGGCCTGTGTGGGGTCCTGGTGTTCGGTGCTTCTGGGTTGGCGTGTCCTGGGTTGCCTCCTGTTGCTCGGGTTCTGCCGGCCTACTGCTGGTTCGGGGTGGCCTCTGGCTGTGCCTCCTTGGCTGACTGTGCTGTCGCTTTTTGGTCAGCTGTGGGGTGTGTTTTGCTGGGCGTTTCGGGTTCTTGCCTGGTTATGGTGTCCTGGCTACCCCCTGTTGGCAAGGTTTGGTCTGTGTCTGGGTGGCTGTCGGGTCCGGTCTGCCTTCATGGTGGTTCTGGGCTCGGCGGCCTTGTCCGGTGGGTTCCTTGGCCGTGTCCTTTGGGTCTTGTTCCTGTTTGCCCTGTCTCCGGTTTCTCTGGTTGGCGACCTCCTTGTTGGGGCCCTGGCCTTCTGTTTTTTTCTTGGTTGTCTCCGGTCCTGGTTTGGTCCCTGCTGCCCTGTTTTGGGTTATGGGCCAGTTGCTTCCTGTGGTCTCCCTTTCCCTCCTTCTCGGTGCTCCCTTGGGTTGCTGCTTTTGTTGAGGTTTCCTTGGTGCGCTTGTGGATTCGGAAGGCCGGTTTTCTGCTTTGGTATTCTCCAATTTGTAATGAATAGGACGAGGACATAAGGGACCTGGGGGTAATGCTCTATTACTTACCGGTAATCTTCATTACTCCGGCTCCCATTGTCCTCTTCCCATTCATACACCCGTCCCTCCTACCCGGGCGGCCGGCCTTCCTGTCTGGGCTTGGTTGTACAGGCGGGTGGCTGGGTGAGTACTGCTTATGTACTCCCGGTGGGAGGGGCAGTATTAGGGTCCCACGATTCCTCTTGTCTTTTTTTCTGTCGGGAGATGATTATCCCCAATTTGTAATGAATGGGACGAGGACAACGGGACCCAGAGTAATGAAGATTACCGTTAAGTAATAGAGCATACCAGCTTGGGGGGCCATCTGCCTGGGCATCAGCCTCCCAGTCTGATGCAGCCTTCTGCTGGGTCTTAGTAGGGTTGCGTGTCTCAAAATGTAGGCGTGGTTGAGACTTGTCAGTCCTCCTGGAGACTCCTTACTTGACACCCCCGGTGGCGGATATCAAGTCCGGGGTAATGAGCACAGAGGATAATGTACAGCCCCCAGGCACTATCTGTGAATATCTAATGTCCCTACCTTCAGACGCCTTGTGCAAGGCACCGGATACAGCGAATTAACTTAGCGGTCCCTGCAGGTCTCAGGCGCAAGCTGGGGTCCGCCAAAGTACTGCACACCAAGGCCCCAATGCCAGCTACCTCGCAGTTCTACTGATGTGTGCTTCTCAGTGTAGGCTAGCCCAGTCACATCAATGTGGTGGAGTTGTGATGGGCAAGAAGCTCTGCCTGCACTCTGAGCTGTCAATATTGCGGCAGGTTAAAACGGCAGCATTGGAGGCAGGTAGTCAAGCATCCCCAGTGATGTGGCTGGCAGCAGGTCAGATGATGTCTCCTCCTGCGCTTGGTGCAGCTCAGCGAAGGCTAGGCCTCGCGTGTTGTACCCCGCACCAGCCGCAGGCCGCGGCCCTAGCCCAGGCCCCCGCCCACCATCCCGAACCTGGGCCGGACCGCTACCCCACTCACTGCAGCTGGTGCCAACGGGCGTCTGGGACCTCAGAAAGCCGCAGTCTGTTTATGCCGAAGAGGGCCTCCGCAGCCGCCAGGGTCCACCTCCCGCACTCCGCCCAGGTTCCGCGGCCCACCTTGCTCCAGCAAGTGATCCCTCACTACTCTTCTGATGATCACGCAGTCTCATCGCAGGGCAGCCAGCGGCGATCACGGGCGGGTCACTCAGGACAGCAGAGGGCGGAGGGTGGAGGGCGGAGCCCTAGGCTGATGTGCCAAAGCCCCACAGCCCAGGAAGGCTTACAGCATCACGGCAGCCGCCATTTTCTATGCTGCAGCGTCAGCGTGGTATAATTTCGCCAGCACTCTTCCAGCAGGTCTTCAGGACAGCAGTCACCACCAGCAGATGCAGCAGAGGTTCCCTAAGCGACACAAGTGTCCAGCAGGCTTAGATGTCACTTACAGCAGCAGATAATGGAAGGATTGTGTCTCGGCCCGGCAGAGCCTCACACCAGCGCGGCCATCTTGCTGTGTGCCCTCTAGCACCCCCCTAATAACATATTTGATAACAAATAACAAATTACTATCCAGCCAATATCGTAAAAGAAAAGTACTTTATTACTAACACACATTGCAATCACTGTGCATAATCATCAGAGAGCATCCTAAGCAACGTACCACTTGTAATTTAGTAACTACAGTAAGTTGTAAAACAGTCTAAAGTGTTCCCTATGGACACGTCATATATAGTAAAGCTCATGGTCTTTAGCCTGCCAAAGGGGAATCTCAGGTAAGATGTCCTCGGAGGAGCTCCTGCAGCTCAATTCATGCTTTTGCTCAAGAGTAATCGTTTGCAGTCCCCAAACATTAGGTTGTCCCCCTCCAGCCACCTCCGGGGTCAGAAGAACGCAGCACATTTATATACTTGGTGGTGAATATCTGTGAGATATGAAAGACTCAGATGCCTCTTTTTGATGGCACAACGTATAGTGCTGGTGCACAGGAGTCACCTGAACTCCACTAGTCACCAATGAGCGATGTAGTTTCTTCCTGGGTTGCATCAGCTGTCACAGCTCCCCATCTCCTGAGCATCTTTTGCTGTCCCCCTGCAAGGACACCTGCATTGCTCCTCTGCAGTCAGTTGGCTCTTCAGCAGCATCTCATGACAAGCTTTTGAAATTTCCCTCTCCAGTCAGGAAAGACTTAAAACATGGCACACAGGAAAGAGAGGCTGCCACACTCGACTACCTCTTAACCTGTGGGAGGTAGCCCTTTTAGTAAATAAAAAGGGTCAGGAAGGGGCAGAGGAAACTCCCTAAACTTCAAAGAGGCCCTCTCCTCTCTTCCACTCTCAAAATTGTGACCCACTAGAGAGGATCCCCGGAATGTCCTGGAAGAAGCCTAAAATTCACAGCACTGTCTGGGGCTTCCTCCACTCCTCTTTCTAAGGTAATACTTAGATGTAGGAAACACAAAATGGATTTCAGTGTGACTATGTGACTATGTGTCACTTAAGCTCCACACTCACATCCTTTACACTCACAGACAGATATAACCATGCGACATTAATTGATGGCGAACAACCTGGTTGCAAAGGACTAGCACACTACTTTCAAAAGTTTGGAGAGGCTAATAGGCAACTCCCCCTAGCAGGGTCAGGGAAAAGAAGCCTTCCTTGCCACTACAAATGATATCACTATCACCACTGTCATTCTTCTTCCGTATACATTCTTAATGTATATTGCCGTCCACAAGACATGTCCAGATTCTGGAAGGAACTAAAAGGTAAACTCAACCTGATTCTTTGCAGGTTCAAAAATAAATCTTGGTCGTGATTTCAATCTCTTGCTGAATCTACTTCTGGAGAGATAATTTTGCCAAAAATTCAGACCCTTCAAACCTTTTCCCCATTAATATCGCTGTGTAAAATTCTGGCTCTTAGATGGTCTACGGTTTATACACAAGCCAATCTGTCTTGAATTTTCATTAATTTCCCCTGCACGTTAGAGCTATCTGAGGATTGGTTTTCTTCTGACCAACAGTTCTAACATTTAATAAACTGAAATCCCAACTGTCGAACCTATGTGTGTCTAAACAATATATGTTTTCATCCATCCATTGATCAGTGCAATCCTATACATAAACTGAAAATACGGCATCTATATCATAAAATGAATGAATCTTCCTGTAATTCCAGAATAATCCAGTTGGACGTTAAGGAACTTTCCTTAGACATAGGAGATCTTACAGCAAAAAATCAACCATGAACTGGATATAACAAAAAGTCATGAACTAGAGAAAATAAACATTACAAAGCAGTCACTCCTAATAGTAAACTTACTAATAAATTGGAAGAGTGAACATAATAATTAAAAGAGCAGGAAAAGCAGGTGTATATTTAGAAGAAGCCTCTAACCAAATTTATGTACATGTATTATGTCTGATAAAATGTCAGCCGACTACTTAAAAACAGAGAAGCTAACTCTCACATCAAAGTGTAAATATTCACCTCCTGTGATCTCACATTTAAAGATAGGGATATATAACAGCAGAAATTAATAATTTATATTAATAAATTATATAATGAAGAGTTCACTCTTATACAGAGATGAAAGAAAGTTGATTGAGAAAACTTAACTTTTGTCATTGAAAACTAGTGATAGATTAGAACGAGAATAGCAAATACTACTCACAGAGGTTAATAAAACAATATCCTGTTTCCCAAATAAAACACAGATCTTACAGCCTTACTGAAACGTTCACAACCTTCATCTCTCTAACAAGTCAACAATTTTGTTGAAAACTGTAGAGTAATAAATTAAGGTGGTATAAACTGCTTGGTCACTGTACTGACACATTTCTCCAAAATATCTTGCAATGTGAATATATTATCCCTGCACGACGCTTTAGGGGGAATCCCAATTGTTCATTTGGCACTATACCCATTTTCTCAACTCAATGCTGTAGATGCTCACTTAAGTACTCCCAAAATTATTTCACAACAGTAACTAGAAGCGCAGTTTTGTGATGGTTATTAGGATTATCCTGCGTGCCCTGCTTATAGTGGAAGGAGAATACTATCCCTTCAAGATGAAGAAATGTTCCCAACAAGCATGCCTTTCCAGTACAATGAGGCGAATATCTTTCCCATAAATCAACTTTCTTTTTAATTACTGCCAAAGGAAGTTCCTCTGGCCACTCAACTGATAAATATCTAGCCTTCCTTATTAGGGGCATGCCCTCATCCTTAGTAAGCTTCCACATGTTGAACTGGGGTAATGGATCTATGTGGTATGTAACCTAAACTCCCAGCCAGGGCACGAGTCCTAAAAAAAGAAATGGGGGGGATGCGGTCACCGGAAGTGATGTCACGACAGGAAGTGACGTCACGAAAGGTGCGCTTCGATCTCGTCCCAGAGAGGCCAAACAGTGAAGTCTAGCTGTTTGATAGGGGGGGCGGCGTCCACCCGGTAAAATAAGTGGGGGGACGTCCACCCGCGTGGTACCCCGACTCGAGCCCTGCTCCCAGCACATGATTGTTTGAAGCATGAAATTACAAACCAAACAAATTATGTGCTGATTCTACAATCTGGAGGAAATATTGTGACTGCCCTCACCCCTCATGCCTCGACAAATATTTTCTAGAATTTGATGGGCCTCTTTCCCAATGTTGCATCTACCAGAAAGGTCCACATTGGGTCTGCCTTTCCACTTGAAGTCCTGGCTTTTATCTGACAAAATATCTCTTTCAGGGGGTATTTGGACTGAGATGTAGATCTTGTGAGCATATTAACTTATGTAATTGTCAACTGATTTTACTCTCCTATTTGCCCTTACAAACAAAGTAGGCTTTCTCCCCCTTAGTCATTAATCCATTTTTGAGATTACCAATGTAACTAGAATTGATTGCAGTTGAAAAACCTCTTCCAGTGGCCTTGAATATGCTGTTGTCTTGATGTATCTTTGGGCTCTCCATTTTGATTTGCAAAAGGCCAGCGTTTGGGGCCCTGTTGTTGTGGGATAAAACCAGGACTTTAAGTGGCCCGGGTCCCTCCAGGTCTATGACCCGGTAGTAACAGAAAACAAACATTGAAACGGGTCTCTATTGGGCTGTATATTCATGTCCTTCACTTTACTGGCAGAAACACTGATCGGTTTCTCAAAAATGAATGTTAAAAACTTTAAGGTAATCCATGTCAGTGACTTAATTTCTGTTTATATTTAACGTTCTACTTAATCTTGCATTATTAGTTAGTATTAGCTATGTTCAGAATGTTCTGTTTGTTTATTTTCCTGTAGCTCGTTACTCTTGTATAGTTTATACTTTAAAATGAGTCCCCTCTAAAGTGTTTATGACGGGAAACAGCCTTTGCATCACGGCTTGAACCACGTTGTTCCTCAGCAGTGAGTTATATATCAATGGGGTGACCCGAAATACTACCGGACCCGGGTAAGATACACAACAGTGAAAAATTGTCACAGTAGAGATATTTAGTGCAAGATGCAAAATTAAACCATTTAAGGCATCACAATGACACATCAGCAATAAATACAATTTATTTTCTTAATCATTATTTGGTTATTGAAGACAACACGATTGTCTATACATTTGATAGAACGGTGCTCGAAAAAAGGGAGGGAGAAGAAAAAGTGCTCAGGAAGAATGTGCATTTGTGAGGGTTAAAGAGAAGGAAAGGTAATGTGCAATATATACATTAAATTGTAGCTGAAACCTGTCCAGCCTATAACAGGCAAATTATTGCGAAGAAATCATAGCATTCTATTGACGTAGAAAACAAATCTACATCACCTGAGCTTGCAAACATTTAAGGACCGATTGTCGACGTTTCGACCCCTGTATGTAGTAAAGGTTTTTGAGTCCTTAGCCTGGGGTCTTCATCAGGAAAAGAGAGGGGAGCACCTAACCAATGGCAGCAAGAAAATCAGGCTGACGAGAAAAAGTAGTGGGCTCCTTAAAGCTCCCAGAGATTGATTCACGAAGCGATCTGAGTGAGCATCATGGCCTCGTGGTCCACAGAGGTCGGTGGGTCAAAACTCACACACTCCTATAGAAACATCAGTCACTAGCCTCCTTGAACAAGATTCAATAGACTACAAACTGTATTAGAATCAATCTGCGTCTGCCGTTCGATTAAGTGAGTCAGTCTTTCCACCCAGCCTCTCACCTTCTCGTGTCTCACCTTTTATTGCTGGGTCTTCCCCCTTTACAGCAATCTCTCCCTTTTCCCCGGCCTCTTTTTTCTGGTTCTGCCCCTCTTACATCTACATCTTCACTCCAGAAATCAACGATGGATCGCACACCGCTAGCCTCTCCTCCGGATCGCCCCTAAGCACTCTGGTATATGAAGTGCGTGTGGCTTGAAGAGTTGAAACAAAGTTCATAAGTGGTTCACCAAAGTTGGTGCAAGTAAGTACTTGTTGTTCCCAAGATCTCTAGACCCGAGACATGGCCCGGGTTTTGGGACAGTTTCCCTCATCAGTAGAGAAAGTATTTGGGGTGGATGAGAAGGCCGCCAAGTAACCGTCACAGGCCTCGATGCCTCTCCGGCGCGCAGGTGCGTCTCCAAAAGCTCGTCAGCTTGGGGGCTCATGGGAGCCCTATAACAGAAATCAACGATGGATCGCACACCGCTAGCCTCTCCTCCGGATTGCCCCTAAGCACTCTGGTATATGAAGTGCGTGTGGTTTGAAGAGTTGAAACAAAGTTCATAAGTGGTTCACCAAAGTTGGTGCAAGTAAGTACTTGTTGTTCCCAAGATCTCTAGACCTGAGACATGGCCCGGGTTTCGGGACAGTTTCACTCATCAGTAGAGGAAGTATTTGGGGTGGATGAGAAGGCCGCCAAGTAACCATCACAGGCCTCGATGCCTCTCCGGCGCGCAGGTGCGTCTCCAAAAGTTCGTCAGCTTGGGGGCTCATGGGAGCCCTATAACAGAAATCAACGATGGATCGCACACCACTAGCCTCTCCTCCGGATCGCCCCAAAGCACTCTGGTATATGAAGTGCGTGTGGTTTGAAGAGTTGAAACAAAGTTCATAAGTGGTTCACCAAAGTTGGTGCAAGTAAGTACTTGTTGTTCCCAAGATCTCTAGACCCGAGACATGGCACTGCCGTAATGCGTGGGTACTCGCAAACATTTCCCTTGGTGCCACAAAGTACTGTCTGTGGTATGCACGAGGAACGCACTGATGCCAGCAATATGAGGGTCATGGTGATGAAAGGTGGGCGTAGAGGGACGCAAAGCAGATGCACAACAAACGGAGCCTTCACGTGACTTCTGTCTTCCGCCAACACTCTAGTCTCATGCACCAAGAATTAAAGTGAAACCATTAACTTATAATGTAAAATGTGAGAAGGAAAGAGATACTCATCTGGTGGCTGAATTGCAATATGTGAAACCAGAAAACTTGGTATCAGTGGCTTCCCCACTTGACAAAATTGTGTGATCCTAGGCAATCAGTTAATTTCACTTTGCCCCTTAAAAAATACGAGTTCAGGATGTGTGCTGTAAAAAGCCTTCTCGTGTTTTATTTAATAAACTATAATGTTGTTTCAAAAATATAACAACCAAGGCTACACATAAGGTGCACCGGACAAATAACTTGCCTCTTGGTTGACTAATGGCATTGTTTTCAGAATGAGTGCGGCATGAATGTTTCCAAGATCATGTTTGAAAACTATCATGAATGCCTCTCAATGCAGAGATACAATCTGATCTACTAAGGTAAACACTCATGCTTGTTAATAAAATAGACGATTCTGAAGTTTGCAGGGAGTTTATCATGTTTTTACATGTTTAGTGCAAGATGTCTTTAAAACTAAAGGTGATCCTAAACATTAGTTGTCTATGACACCTTCTTTTCTTCTTTACCGTTACTTTAGCTATTGTGTACATAAAGTATGCCTGTTTGTTTCATAGCTTTCTGGATGTTGCTGCCCTGTCAAGTAAACTGCAGCTCAGTCTTGATGTTCACCAGGGGGCCACAATTAAAGGTCAGGAGGGTGCATGCGGCCCCGCAGCTGTACTTTGAGTATCTCTGACATAAAGAGATGCCATTGTAACGGCCGAATTGAACAGTGAGAACCTGGAAAATCAAGGATCAATCCCGGCTTCCCTGCTTGACCAAATAGTGTGATCCTAGGCAAATGCTTTATTTTGCACTAACCTCCATTTTGCCCATTATCGCACATTAGAGCAGATTCAAATATGTGCAGTCAGGGTGTGTGCTGTTCGACACTTCATGTGCCTGATTTAATAGATTATAATTTGGCTCCATGTTTAATAAGAATTTAGCCCACATATAGGGTGATACATGAATCCTGACATCCCTCTTAGCCAGGGCCACTAGAATTACTTAATTTTGTGGTTACTGTACTTTTTATGGATTTGCTGCATAAGCCATCTGCTGCATAATATTGTTTCTTGCTCAAAAGGAGCAAATGTTATTAAAACTAAAACACTTGTTGCTGTACAGTGGAAAGCCCTTTACAGAGGATAACTGGTCATCTTTCTGTTGCTTATTGCTGTACTTGGGTGAATGACAAAATCATGAGGTAATACTATCACGAAATGTGCTGCATTATGCCACATAATTTGCCACATAAATTAGTAAACCTTGCCACCTAATTTGGTCCTTTCTTGCCAAATATTTTCAGTAGTCCTGCTCTTGGTCACCCAGGTCCTCGTCAGCAGCAGGTTGGACTACGGAAACGCCCCCTACGCAGGAGCCTCGGCCAAACTCCTGAAACGACTTCAACGCATTCATAACACCTCTGCACGCCTGATCCTCGACATCCCTCCCCACAGCCACATCACACCCCATTTGAGAGACCTGCACTGGCTCCCCGTCAACAATAGGATCACCTCCAAGCTCTTCACCCACGCACACAAGGCACTCCACAACACCAGACCAGCATACCTCAACAGACGACTCTGCTTCTACACCCCCATCCACCAGCTCCGCTCCGCCGACCTCGCCCTCGCCACCATCCCCCGCGTCCGAAGAGCGACCTCTGGCGGCAGATCATTCTCCCACCTCACCGCCAAGACCTGGAACACCCTCACCAGACTCCTACGGCAGACCCAGGCCCTGCTAAACTTCAGAAGACTTCTCAAGACCTGGCTATTCGAGCAGTAGCAGCACCCCGCACCCTCCCCTCAGCGCCATGAGACCCTCACGGGTGAGTAGTGCACTCTGCAAATGGTATTATTGATTGATTGATTGATTAGTTCACTAATTCCATGATCATCAGAGCAGGGGCAGCACTGTTTCTCAGTTCATGTTTAAAAACTCCCACTTTTACTAAATGCATCTCAATGTAGTAATATAATCCCATGCACTAAGGAAAAACCGCGTCTGTGTGTTAAAGAAATGTGCTTCTTAGAATGTTGATGTCTGTCTCCCTTGTTTCAATTCTAGGTGAATGGACATGATTCTTCCTTTTGTTGTGAGCCCTGCAGGACACCCTGCTTTGCATTCACGCCGGGGCCTGGCTCACTACACACCTAACAGCACTTCAAGTACCCATCTAATCGCTGTGATGCAGTTGCAGTGATTAGATGTTTTAAGTTCTTTCAGTCCATGGCTGCGAGGCGCAGGGGAGGGGGACACTCCCTTGGGTCATGTAACTCAGCACCACTGCTGTTCCCTGGGCCTTATAACACTGAAGTGTTTTCAATGGCAGTGCAGGCCTCTAAGTTATGAGCAGAAGCGGGGCCCTGGGCAGCTGCCCACACTGCCCATGCCCAGCACTAGCCCTGCACCCATGTCTAATAAAGTGAACGGGGAGAGAATGGGGTCCGCCGGCTAGATTGCCGACTTTGGTGCTGGAAAGCAAGGTTCAAGCCTCCGGGTCGGTCCACATCCAGAGATTCTGGGCAAATCACTTATTCTCCCCGTGCCTGACTGTGTCCTTGTGTAACGTAACCTGTGCTCATGTAAAGTGTAACAGTTGACGTTCTAGCGGCCAACCATCACCCACCCACTACATCCGCAGGCCAGGCGTGGCCTGCGGGGCGACAATAAAAGGGGGTTAGCCGCTCGTGGTCGTCACTTCAACCCAGAGCTAAAAGTGTGGTCTGTGTATGTCTTGCACGCACTCCTGCCCCCGCACTAGGCCTGCCATCCATTCTACGGTCGACTGGCATCCCCAGGTCTACCCAACAACATTGGCGACGAGCTGAGGGGCCCAACCCTCGCTCGCACCACGTCGCATCATTGCTCTGTGCAGGGGTCACCTCTCACGCGTGACGGCGCTGCTGTGCTTTACACGTGCCCCAGAGCTGAAGCGTATCGGAGGTGTGCAAACCCACCCCCCCTACCTCTGTGTTTGCCGCGATCGGTGCGGGGAGCGCCGAAGGAGTCTGCAAGGCCTGCTGACGCCCGCGACGGAAGACTCCAGGACAGGCTGTGTGTCCAAGCCACGCCCCCACCGTTACTCGGCGAATACGCACTGCAAGAGACCCGAGCTGCTCCAGGCCTCCTCTGATCGGCCGCGCCCGGCTGCCTGAGCATCTGCCACCGCCGCCAGGTAAACAAGCATCGACAAATCCAGGGACCTACAATAAAACAAGTGAAAAATAAAGGGATAAGGAGAAGGAAGAAAAAAAAAGGGGCACAGCAACCAAGGGAAGTCAATAATACCAACCCACAGAAGGCCCAGAATAAGCGGACAACAAGACGAAGCAGCGCGTGCAACCCTACGCCATCTTCCCCTAGGCCCAGTCTGAGCACGTGGCACGCCACCGGCCCGCACACAGGCACAGCCAGTCTCCGCCAAGCACCATGGGAGACGATAACAACGCGGCAGCGCCAGCCGCGTCCCGTCCCAACACTCTGCGTCAGGGGTCCTGCCCCCTTTCAGTGAGCCAAAGGATCCCGCATCAGCCTCCCCTCGTAGGAGAATATGGATCAAACGCCTCAATAACTATTTCATCGCGACCAGGTAAACAGATGCAGAAGTAAAAAGATCCCTGCTACTCCACTATGCAGGGGATGGGATTTTCAAGCTCTTCAAGCATCTACCCAACACGGGGGCGGAGGACGACTATGATGCGGCTGTGACAGCACTGAATGGCCACTTTGATCCACAACTAAACCCGGATTTCAAAGTCTTTAAGCTCGGACAAACCCGCCAGAGGGAAGGAGAATCTATGGACATGTTCTATGCACACCTCCGAGAGCTTGCCAGCACGTGCACGGATGAAGACCAGCCAAAAGAGATCCGTAGACAGCTAATCCAGGGGTGCCTCGACAAGACCTTACGAGGACTCATACTGCGCAAACCACGAATCACGCTGGAAGACATACTGATACTAGCCAGATCACATGACCTGTCCACGGCAAGGGCGAATGAGATGGATCAAGCCCTAACCAAGTCCCATGGGAAGCCAGACGCCATCAAGATAGAACGAGCCAACACGGTGAGAACCAAGCCCAGAGGAGACACATTCAGAGGACCAAAAGGAGACGCCCCCAGATCGAGATGCAGATACTGTGGCCACGAGCTGCATGCCGCCAAAGACTATCCCGTCCAGGGAAAGGCCTGCACCAACTGCGGGATACCCAATCATTTCGCATCCGCCTGCAGAAGGCGCAACAGAACCTGAAACTTCCGAGGGCAGAAACCCCCAATGCGAGCCGTTCGGCAGCTATCATTGACAGACAGCGTGCCTCCTGACCACGTGCAGAAGAGACCAGTGAAACACCTTTCAACAGTAGAAGATTCGTCAGAAGATGACGACGAAGAGGTGTACATAGTATCCTTCGCAAGGGAACTCAAACAGCACCGCCGACCGCAACCCACATGCATGGTCCAAGTCGCGGGAACGGAGGTGAAGGCGGTCATCGACACAGGTGCAACAGTGAACGTCATGGGCCTACAACAATACTGAAGCATGCGCCCTCGCCCTGCTATAGTGCCGTCCAAAACCAGAATCTATGCGTATGGCGCAGACACGCCTTTGCCGCTGAAAGGGAAGATATCGGTACCCATCAAAGCAGACAACCTCAAGGTAACAGCGACCATCCACGTCATTGATAGGGAAGCAGACACCCTCCTGAGTAGCCACACTTAGGAGGACTTAAAGCTAATTGCCTTCTCCAGACGAATCCGGACATATCAGGTAGAGGAGCTCCTTGGACAATTCCCCGAGCTATTTCAAGGCCTCGGGTGCATCAAGTGTGACCCCATCAAGCTACACATTGACAAATCGGTCGCCCCAGTCGCCCTGTGCCACAGGAGAATTCCCTTCCACCTGCGGCCCCTCGTGGAGAAGGAATTGGAAGCGCTAGAAGAGCAAGGAGTCATCGAAAAGGTATCTTGGCCGACACCATGGGTGTCCCCGATGGTCATCGCAGAAAAACCGAAACAGCCAGGAGCCATACATTTATGCATCGACATGCGGCTGCCCAATACAGCGATCAGGAGAGAGCGCCACATAACGCCAACAATGGATGACATCATTGCGGACGTCAACGGGTCCAAGTGGTTTTTCGAAAATTGACCAAAACGCAGGGTATCACCAACTACCCCTGTCCGAGGAGAGCAGATATATCACCACTTTCACATCTAGGGCTCAGAAGATATAAATGGCTGAACTTCGGAATATCCTCAGTGGCCGAAGTGTTCCAGAACACAATACGGGAGCTGCTATCAGGCCTACCCGGAGTGTTGAATGTAAGTGACAACAACCTCATCCACTCAGCAATGGCCGCCGATCACCACCAACATCTCCGCAACATCCTGAGACGCCTTAGTGAATACGGAGCCACACTACATAAAGACAAGTGCCAGTTTTTTCAACCTTCCCTCGAGTTCTTCGGCTACGTCTTCAACCAAGAGGGCATACAGGTCGAGGAAGTCCCAGGCAATCAAGGATACCCCCGCGCCCAAAACACCGACGGAAGTAAGGACCTTCCTCGGAATGGCCACGTACTGTGGGCGATTCATACCTGGTCTGGCCACCCGGAGCGAGCCGCTGTGGGCTCTCACGAAAAGCAGATGCGACATGGAACTGGGGCCCAAAAGAAGAAGAGGCTTTACAAGGGATAAAAGGTGCTCTCCTAGGGGAAACGACGCTGGCCTACTTTGACCCCGCAAAGCGCACGGAAGTGCTAGTTGACGCGAGCCCCGTAGGACTCGGTGCAGTACTAGCACAGGAATGTGAGCCAGACCAGTGGGCCGCCCTAGCATTCGCCAGCAAGTCCCTTACCGCCACCGAAACGAGGTACGCCCAGATTGAGCGCGAGGCGCTCACCATCAAGTGGGCCTGCAGTCATTTTCATCTGTTCCTCAGAGGACGGCCGTTCACCATGGTCACCGACCATCAGCCTCTCGTTCCCCTCTTCAAAGGAATTGCCCCGCATCTGCCTCCGCGCATTGAGCACTGGGCTTTTCAGCTGCAACCATATGAAATTGAGGTGGCATACCACCCTGGGTCCAAAAACCCAGCCGACTTCCTCTCAAGACACCCAGTCGAGCCGGAGAAGCAGGAAGAAGACGAGGACGTTGAACAGTATGCTAATCTGGTGGCTCTGGCAGCATGCCCCCAGAGCATGTCCTTAGACGACGTCAGAGAGGCTATCATTGATGACCCAATCTATGGCAGGACACTATGTGCAGTGCAAGAAGGTTCGTGGACCAACTATCTCCGCCAGGCCAACTCATGGACCTCGGAAGATCGGGACACCTTAACAAAGATGTGGAGAGTCCGTCACAAACTCAGTGCGACCAACGATGGCGTCCTGTTGTGAGGACCAAGGTTAGTGATTCCAGGAAGCCTTCAACACCGTGCTGTCCAGTTAGCCCACGGAGGACACCAAGGCATCACCAAAATGAAAGCGCGGATGCGTGAAAAGGTCTGATTCCCGGAGCTTGAAGATATGGTCAAGGAATATGTTAGATGCTTTTCGTTGTGCCAGCTGATTAGCGGCCCGGAGAAACCCGTCCCGGTCATCACCGAAGAAGCCTGCACCACTCTGTGGTCCAAAGTGAGCATAGACTTCCAGACCTTCCCAGTAGGGGGAGACATGTTAGTGATCATGGACGTAGGTATCTCTCATCGCCGCATCACCCCCCAGTGGCCGCAGGCCAATGGGGATGTCGAACGCTGTGTGCACCCTAAACAAAATGTTCCGCGTAGCGGTCGTGGAACAAGTCGACCCGGAGAAGAGCCTCTATGAATTCTTAAGGGAGTACCGAAGCACCCCTCACTGCACGACCCAACGAAGCCCGTGGGCCCTCATGCTCCACGGGGCCCGCCGAGACCTACTCCCCACCTGCCCAGGTTGGTCACCGCCGCTGCTAGAGCTGGAAGAAGTACAGGGGAGATGGGCACGGCACAACAAGGATGCCAGCGTCCGTCAAAGCGCCGCCCCAAGAGTGATCAGCCCGGGGACTAAGGTTCTCCTGCGAAACCGGCGTCAAGGCGGGAAATTCTGAACAAATTATGAACCTGGCACCTGAACAGTCACTGCCAACCCTGGCACGATGATAACTGCACGCAGAGGCAAAGAGGAGGTGTCCAGAAACATCTCATGGTTCAAGGAGGTCCCGTCAGCACATCCACGGGAGACCTCAAGCGACCAGAAAAGACCTATAGCTAGTACTGTGCCCGAAGGGTGTGAGGAAGATTCGGCGGATGACAGAGCGGAGGAGGCTCCAAGCGGCAACCCACCATCTCAGACTGGAGCCCGCTCTGAGGGGCCCTGCCTGGACATCACCGGCGGGCGAACTGGCACTCACCGATACAGCCTGAGGCCAAACCCTCACCCGAGCCAGCGTCTGAAGGACTACGCCTGCTGAAGGTGTCCGAGTACCATCGGCTGGAGCACATGCAAGTACTGAACTAATAGACTGAACTGTATGACATGTTTAAGGTTGTTTGTTCTGTGTTTTGAGAAAAGAACTGAGTTGGATAGGGATGTAACGGTTGACGTTCTAGCGGCCAACCATTACCCACCCACTACATCCGCAGGCCAGGCGTGGCCTGCGGGGCGATAATAAAAGGGGGTCGGCCGCTCATGGTCGTCACTTCCGACCAGAGCTAAAAGTGTGGTCTGTGTATCTCTTGCGCGCACTCCTGCCCCCGCGCTAGGCCTGCCATCCATTCGCCGATAGACTGGCATCCCTAGGTCTACCCCACAACATAAAGCGCTCCAATACCTTTGTGTCGAGTTCGCGCTATATAAATCTGCGTTAAAAAAAAAACATAACAGGAGTGATTGGCCCACTCTGAAGCCCACTAACCCTTTCACGGGCCTCAGTAAATTATTCCACAGTACTAACGATTTCAGAATTTAACCATTTTCGATATTACTTACAAGAAAATCATTGCTGTTACTCACTTATCTTAAACGGCTAACAGTCACTAGTGTGGCTGGTAGGTGTGTGCCAGGTATGGTGCTGTATATCTGGATGCTACAACAGAAAGCTCAGTGAGGAAACAAAATACCTGACGAGTGACCCATTCTATGAATCACAGAAATGTATTACATAAGCCACGCCCTTAATTACACAGACTACGCACACTTTTTAGGTTTTGCCTAGCGAAAGCTGCGCTCTGCGCAGCTTTTCGCGCAGGCGAAATCCTGTTGAGAACTGTAGGGTGCTTTGGGTCGGCCCTCGTCATTGATTGGCTGGCTCCGTAAACGGAGCCTTGCCATTGGACGAGGGGCCTGTCCGTCAATGCCGGACCAGACACGGGGGCGTTCCTGACATTCTTTGCCTTTTGCCGACGTCACGCGACGCCGGGAACGCCCCCGAGTCTGGTCCGGCATTGCCGGCACCTCCCTTGCTCTACTGTCATCACCACAACACTGCGCCCATTTTATCCCAAGCTAAACACTCGGAGAGGCGCAGTGACCGGGTCTTTGAAGGCCGCTCTCCCAATGAAAACAAGTTTTCTCTCCGAGTCAGCACGAGCAGGAAGACGAGCAGCGCGCCTCCCAGCTGGCCTCTCGCATCAGCATCCAGAGCTGCCCTGCGCGGTGTGTAGCTTCAGTGGAGCTTCAGAGTGCAGAGTGGAGCTTCAGAGTGGAGCTTCAGAGTGGAGCTTCAGAGTGGAGCTTCAGAGTGCAGCTTCAGAGTGGAGCTTCAGAGTGCAGAGTGGAGCTTCAGAGTGGAGCTTCAGAGTGCAGAGTGGAGCTTCAGAGTGCAGAGTGGAGCTTCAGAGTGGAGCTTCAGAGTGCAGAGTGGAGCTTCAGAGTGCAGAGTGGAGCTTCAGAGTGGAGCTTCAGAGTGCAGAGTGGAGCTTCAGAGTGGAGCTTCAGAGTGCAGAGTGGAGCTTCAGAGTGGAGCTTCAGAGTGGAGCTTCAGAGTGGAGCTTCAGAGTGGAGCTTCAGAGTGGAGCTTCAGAGTGGAGCTTCAGAGTGGAGCTTCAGAGTGCAGAGTGGAGCTTCAGAGTGGAGCTTCAGAGTGGAGCTTCAGAGTGGAGCTTCAGAGTGGAGCTTCAGAGTGGAGCTTCAGAGTGGAGCTTCAGAGTGCAGAGTGGAGCTTCAGAGTGCAGAGTGGAGCTTCAGAGTGCAGATTCAGAGTGGAGCTTCAGAGTGCAGATTCAGAGTGGAGCTTCAGAGTGCAGAGTGGAGCTTCAGAGTGGAGCTTCAGAGTGCAGAGTGGAGCTTCAGAGTGGAGCTTCAGAGTGCAGAGTGGAGCTTCAGAGTGGAGCTTCAGAGTGGAGCTTCAGAGTGGAGCTTCAGAGTGGAGCTTCAGAGTGGAGCTTCAGAGTGGAGCTTCAGAGTGGAGCTTCAGAGTGCAGAGTGGAGCTTCAGAGTGCAGAGTGGAGCTTCAGAGTGGAGCTTCAGAGTGGAGCTTCAGAGTGGAGCTTCAGAGTGGAGCTTCAGAGTGGAGCTTCAGAGTGCAGAGTGGAGCTTCAGAGTGCAGAGTGGAGCTTCAGAGTGCAGAGTGGAGCTTCAGAGTGGAGCTTCAGAGTGCAGAGTGGAGCTTCAGAGTGCAGAGTGGAGCTTCAGAGTGCAGATTCAGAGTGGAGCTTCAGAGTGCAGAGTGGAGCTTCAGAGTGGAGCTTCAGAGTGGAGCTTCAGAGTGGAGCTTCAGAGTGGAGCTTCAGAGTGGAGCTTCAGAGTGGAGCTTCAGAGTGGAGCTTCAGAGTGGAGCTTCAGAGTGGAGCTTCAGAGTGCAGATTCAGAGTGGAGCTTCAGAGTGGAGCTTCAGAGTGCAGATTCAGAGTGGAGCTTCAGAGTGCAGAGTGGAGCTTCAGAGTGCAGATTCAGAGTGGAGCTTCAGAGTGCAGAGTGGAGCTTCAGAGTGGAGCTTCAGAGTGCAGAGTGGAGCTTCAGAGTGGAGCTTCAGAGTGCAGAGTGGAGCTTCAGAGTGCAGAGTGGAGCTTCAGAGTGGAGCTTCAGAGTGCAGAGTGGAGCTTCAGAGTGGAGCTTCAGAGTGGAGCTTCAGAGTGCAGAGTGGAGCTTCAGAGTGGAGCTTCAGAGTGCAGAGTGGAGCTTCAGAGTGGAGCTTCAGAGTGGAGCTTCAGAGTGGAGCTTCAGAGTGGAGCTTCAGAGTGCAGAGTGGAGCTTCAGAGTGGAGCTTCAGAGTGCAGAGTGGAGCTTCAGAGTGCAGATTCAGAGTGGAGCTTCAGAGTGCAGAGTGGAGCTTCAGAGTGGAGCTTCAGAGTGCAGAGTGGAGCTTCAGAGTGCAGAGTGGAGCTTCAGAGTGGAGCTTCAGAGTGCAGAGTGGAGCTTCAGAGTGGAGCTTCAGAGTGCAGAGTGGAGCTTCAGAGTGGAGCTTCAGAGTGCAGAGTGGAGCTTCAGAGTGGAGCTTCAGAGTGCAGAGTGGAGCTTCAGAGTGGAGCTTCAGAGTGGAGCTTCAGAGTGCAGAGTGGAGCTTCAGAGTGCAGATTCAGAGTGGAGCTTCAGAGTGCAGAGTGGAGCTTCAGAGTGGAGCTTCAGAGTGCAGAGTGGAGCTTCAGAGTGGAGCTTCAGAGTGGAGCTTCAGAGTGGAGCTTCAGAGTGGAGCTTCAGAGTGGAGCTTCAGAGTGGAGCTTCAGAGTGGAGCTTCAGAGTGGAGCTTCAGAGTGCAGCTTCAGAGTGGAGCTTCAGAGTGCAGAGTGGAGCTTCAGAGTGCAGATTCAGAGTGGAGCTTCAGAGTGCAGAGTGGAGCTTCAGAGTGGAGCTTCAGAGTGCAGAGTGGAGCTTCAGAGTGGAGCTTCAGAGTGCAGAGTGGAGCTTCAGAGTGGAGCTTCAGAGTGGAGCTTCAGAGTGGAGCTTCAGAGTGGAGCTTCAGAGTGGAGCTTCAGAGTGGAGCTTCAGAGTGGAGCTTCAGAGTGGAGCTTCAGAGTGCAGATTCAGAGTGCAGATTCAGAGTGCAGAGTGGAGCTTCAGAGTGCAGAGTGGAGCTTCAGAGTGCAGAGTGGAGCTTCAGAGTGCAGAGTGGAGCTTCAGAGTGGAGCTTCAGAGTGGAGCTTCAGAGTGGAGCTTCAGAGTGGAGCTTCAGAGTGGAGCTTCAGAGTGGAGCTTCAGAGTGGAGATTCAGAGTGGAGCTTCAGAGTGGAGATTCAGAGTGGAGCTTCAGAGTGCAGAGTGGAGCTGCAGATTCAGAGTGGAGCTGCAGAGTGCAGATTCAGAGTGCAGAGTGGAGCTTCAGAGTGCAGATTCAGAGTGGAGCATCAGAGTGCAGATTCAGAGTGGAGCTTCAGAGTGCAGAGTGGAGCTTCAGAGTGCAGATTCAGAGTGGAGCTTCAGAGTGCAGAGTGGAGCTTCAGAGTGCAGCTTCAGAGTGGAGCTTCAGAGTGCAGAGTGGAGCTTCAGAGTGCAGAGTGGAGCTTCAGAGTGGAGCTTCAGAGTGCAGAGTGGAGCTTCAGAGTGCAGAGTGGAGCTTCAGAGTGCAGAGTGGAGCTTCAGAGTGGAGCTTCAGAGTGGAGCTTCAGAGTGGAGCATCAGAGTGGAGCATCAGAGTGGAGCTTCAGAGTGGAGCTTCAGAGTGGAGCTTCAGAGTGGAGCTTCAGAGTGGAGCTTCAGAGTGGAGCATCAGAGTGCAGAGTGGAGCTTCAGAGTGCAGAGTGGAGCTTCAGAGTGCAGATTCAGAGTGGAGCTTCAGAGTGCAGAGTGGAGCTTCAGAGTGCAGAGTGGAGCTTCAGAGTGCAGATTCAGAGTGGAGCTTCAGAGTGCAGAGTGGAGCTTCAGAGTGCAGAGTGGAGCTTCAGAGTGCAGATTCAGAGTGCAGAGTGGAGCTTCAGAGTGGAGCTTCAGAGTGGAGCTTCAGAGTGGAGCTTCAGAGTGGAGCTTCAGAGTGGAGCTTCAGAGTGGAGCTTCAGAGTGGAGCTTCAGAGTGCAGATTCAGAGTGGAGCTTCAGAGTGCAGAGTGGAGCTTCAGAGTGCAGATTCAGAGTGGAGCTTCAGAGTGCAGATTCAGAGTGGAGCTTCAGAGTGCAGATTCAGAGTGGAGCTTCAGAGTGCAGATTCAGAGTGGAGCTTCAGAGTGGAGCTTCAGAGTGGAGCTTCAGAGTGGAGCTTCAGAGTGGAGCTTCAGAGTGGAGCTTCAGAGTGGAGCTTCAGAGTGGAGCTTCAGAGTGGAGCTTCAGAGTGCAGAGTGGAGCTTCAGAGTGCAGAGTGGAGCTTCAGAGTGGAGCTTCAGAGTGCAGAGTGGAGCTTCAGAGTGCAGAGTGGAGCTTCAGAGTGCAGAGTGGAGCTTCAGAGTGCAGAGTGGAGCTTCAGAGTGGAGCTTCAGAGTGGAGCTTCAGAGTGGAGCTTCAGAGTGGAGCTTCAGAGTGGAGCTTCAGAGTGGAGCTTCAGAGTGGAGCTTCAGAGTGCAGAGTGGAGCTTCAGAGTGCAGAGTGGAGCTTCAGAGTGCAGATTCAGAGTGGAGCTTCAGAGTGCAGAGTGGAGCTTCAGAGTGCAGATTCAGAGTGGAGCTTCAGAGTGCAGAGTGGAGCTTCAGAGTGGAGCTTCAGAGTGGAGCTTCAGAGTGGAGCTTCAGAGTGGAGCTTCAGAGTGCAGAGTGGAGCTTCAGAGTGCAGAGTGGAGCTTCAGAGTGCAGATTCAGAGTGGAGCTTCAGAGTGCAGAGTGGAGCTTCAGAGTGCAGATTCAGAGTGGAGCTTCAGAGTGCAGAGTGGAGCTTCAGAGTGGAGCTTCAGAGTGCAGAGTGGAGCTTCAGAGTGGAGCTTCAGAGTGGAGCTTCAGAGTGGAGCTTCAGAGTGGAGCTTCAGAGTGGAGCTTCAGAGTGGAGCTTCAGAGTGGAGCTTCAGAGTGCAGAGTGGAGCTTCAGAGTGGAGCTTCAGAGTGGAGCTTCAGAGTGGAGCTTCAGAGTGGAGCTTCAGAGTGCAGAGTGGAGCTTCAGAGTGCAGAGTGGAGCTTCAGAGTGGAGCTTCAGAGTGCAGAGTGGAGCTTCAGAGTGCAGAGTGGAGCTTCAGAGTGCAGATTCAGAGTGGAGCTTCAGAGTGCAGATTCAGAGTGGAGCTTCAGAGTGCAGAGTGGAGCTTCAGAGTGGAGCTTCAGAGTGGAGCTTCAGAGTGGAGCTTCAGAGTGGAGCTTCAGAGTGGAGCTTCAGAGTGGAGCTTCAGAGTGCAGAGTGGAGCTTCAGAGTGGAGCTTCAGAGTGGAGCTTCAGAGTGGAGCTTCAGAGTGCACATTCAGAGTGGAGCTTCAGAGTGGAGCTTCAGAGTGCAGATTCAGAGTGGAGCTTCAGAGTGCAGAGTGGAGCTTCAGAGTGCAGATTCAGAGTGGAGCTTCAGAGTGCAGAGTGGAGCTTCAGAGTGGAGCTTCAGAGTGCAGAGTGGAGCTTCAGAGTGCAGAGTGGAGCTTCAGAGTGGAGCTTCAGAGTGCAGAGTGGAGCTTCAGAGTGGAGCTTCAGAGTGCAGAGTGGAGCTTCAGAGTGGAGCTTCAGAGTGGAGCTTCAGAGTGGAGCTTCAGAGTGGAGCTTCAGAGTGGAGCTTCAGAGTGGAGCTTCAGAGTGGAGCTTCAGAGTGCAGAGTGGAGCTTCAGAGTGGAGCTTCAGAGTGGAGCTTCAGAGTGCAGAGTGGAGCTTCAGAGTGGAGCTGCAGAGTGCAGAGTGGAGCTTCAGAGTGGAGCTGCAGAGTGCAGAGTGGAGCTTCAGAGTGGAGCTGCAGAGTGCAGAGTGGAGCTTCAGAGTGCAGATTCAGAGTGGAGCTTCAGAGTGCAGAGTGGAGCTTCAGAGTGGAGCTTCAGAGTGCAGAGTGGAGCTTCAGAGTGCAGAGTGGAGCTTCAGAGTGGAGCTTCAGAGTGCAGAGTGGAGCTTCAGAGTGGAGCTTCAGAGTGCAGAGTGGAGCTTCAGAGTGGAGCTTCAGAGTGCAGAGTGGAGCTTCAGAGTGGAGCTTCAGAGTGGAGCTTCAGAGTGCAGAGTGGAGCTTCAGAGTGGAGCTTCAGAGTGGAGCTTCAGAGTGCAGAGTGGAGCTTCAGAGTGGAGCTTCAGAGTGGAGCTTCAGAGTGCAGAGTGGAGCTTCAGAGTGCAGATTCAGAGTGCAGAGTGGAGCTTCAGAGTGGAGCTTCAGAGTGGAGCTTCAGAGTGGAGCTTCAGAGTGGAGCTTCAGAGTGGAGCTTCAGAGTGGAGCTTCAGAGTGGAGCTTCAGAGTGCAGCTTCAGAGTGGAGCTTCAGAGTGCAGAGTGGAGCTTCAGAGTGCAGATTCAGAGTGGAGCTTCAGAGTGCAGAGTGGAGCTTCAGAGTGGAGCTTCAGAGTGCAGAGTGGAGCTTCAGAGTGGAGCTTCAGAGTGGAGCTTCAGAGTGGAGCTTCAGAGTGGAGCTTCAGAGTGGAGCTTCAGAGTGGAGCTTCAGAGTGGAGCTTCAGAGTGGAGCTTCAGAGTGCAGATTCAGAGTGGAGCTTCAGAGTGCAGATTCAGAGTGGAGCTTCAGAGTGCAGATTCAGAGTGCAGAGTGGAGCTTCAGAGTGCAGAGTGGAGCTTCAGAGTGCAGAGTGGAGCTTCAGAGTGGAGCTTCAGAGTGGAGCTTCAGAGTGGAGCTTCAGAGTGGAGCTTCAGAGTGGAGCTTCAGAGTGGAGCTTCAGAGTGGAGCTTCAGAGTGGAGCTTCAGAGTGGAGCTTCAGAGTGGAGCTTCAGAGTGGAGATTCAGAGTGGAGCTTCAGAGTGCAGAGTGGAGCTGCAGATTCAGAGTGGAGCTGCAGAGTGCAGATTCAGAGTGCAGAGTGGAGCTTCAGAGTGCAGATTCAGAGTGGAGCATCAGAGTGCAGATTCAGAGTGGAGCTTCAGAGTGCAGAGTGGAGCTTCAGAGTGCAGATTCAGAGTGGAGCTTCAGAGTGCAGAGTGGAGCTTCAGAGTGCAGATTCAGAGTGGAGCTTCAGAGTGCAGAGTGGAGCTTCAGAGTGGAGCTTCAGAGTGCAGAGTGGAGCTTCAGAGTGCAGAGTGGAGCTTCAGAGTGGAGCTTCAGAGTGCAGAGTGGAGCTTCAGAGTGCAGAGTGGAGCTTCAGAGTGCAGAGTGGAGCTTCAGAGTGGAGCTTCAGAGTGGAGCTTCAGAGTGGAGCATCAGAGTGGAGCTTCAGAGTGGAGCTTCAGAGTGGAGCTTCAGAGTGGAGCTTCAGAGTGGAGCTTCAGAGTGGAGCTTCAGAGTGGAGCTTCAGAGTGGAGCTTCAGAGTGGAGCTTCAGAGTGGAGCTTCAGAGTGGAGCATCAGAGTGCAGAGTGGAGCTTCAGAGTGCAGAGTGGAGCTTCAGAGTGCAGATTCAGAGTGGAGCTTCAGAGTGCAGAGTGGAGCTTCAGAGTGCAGAGTGGAGCTTCAGAGTGCAGATTCAGAGTGGAGCTTCAGAGTGCAGAGTGGAGCTTCAGAGTGCAGAGTGGAGCTTCAGAGTGCAGAGTGGAGCTTCAGAGTGCAGATTCAGAGTGCAGAGTGGAGCTTCAGAGTGGAGCTTCAGAGTGGAGCTTCAGAGTGGAGCTTCAGAGTGGAGCTTCAGAGTGGAGCTTCAGAGTGCAGATTCAGAGTGGAGCTTCAGAGTGCAGAGTGGAGCTTCAGAGTGCAGATTCAGAGTGGAGCTTCAGAGTGCAGATTCAGAGTGGAGCTTCAGAGTGCAGATTCAGAGTGGAGCTTCAGAGTGCAGATTCAGAGTGGAGCTTCAGAGTGCAGCTTCAGAGTGGAGCTTCAGAGTGGAGCTTCAGAGTGGAGCTTCAGAGTGGAGCTTCAGAGTGGAGCTTCAGAGTGGAGCTTCAGAGTGGAGCTTCAGAGTGGAGCTTCAGAGTGGAGCTTCAGAGTGGAGCTTCAGAGTGCAGAGTGGAGCTTCAGAGTGCAGATTCAGAGTGGAGCTTCAGAGTGCAGATTCAGAGTGGAGCTTCAGAGTGCAGATTCAGAGTGGAGCTTCAGAGTGGAGCTTCAGAGTGCAGATTCAGAGTGGAGCTTCAGAGTGCAGATTCAGAGTGGAGCTTCAGAGTGCAGATTCAGAGTGGAGATTCAGAGTGCAGCTTCAGAGTGCAGAGTGGAGCTGCAGATTCAGAGTGGAGCTGCAGAGTGCAGATTCAGAGTGCAGAGTGGAGCTTCAGAGTGCAGATTCAGAGTGCAGAGTGGAGCTTCAGAGTGCAGATTCAGAGTGGAGCATCAGAGTGCAGATTCAGAGTGGAGCTTCAGAGTGCAGAGTGCAGAGTGGAGCTTCAGAGTGCAGATTCAGAGTGGAGCTTCAGAGTGCAGAGTGGAGCTTCAGAGTGCAGATTCAGAGTGGAGCTTCAGAGTGCAGAGTGGAGCTTCAGAGTGCAGATTCAGAGTGGAGCTTCAGAGTGCAGAGTGGAGCTTCAGAGTGCAGATTCAGAGTGGAGCTTCAGAGTGCAGAGTGGAGCTTCAGAGTGCAGATTCAGAGTGGAGCTTCAGAGTGCAGAGTGGAGCTTCAGAGTGGAGCTTCAGAGTGCAGAGTGGAGCTTCAGAGTGGAGCTTCAGAGTGCAGAGTGGAGCTTCAGAGTGGAGCTTCAGAGTGCAGAGTGGAGCTTCAGAGTGGAGCTTCAGAGTGCAGAGTGGAGCTTCAGAGTGGAGCTTCAGAGTGGAGCTTCAGAGTGGAGCTTCAGAGTGGAGCTTCAGAGTGGAGCTTCAGAGTGGAGCTTCAGAGTGGAGCTTCAGAGTGGAGCTTCAGAGTGCAGAGTGGAGCTTCAGAGTGCAGAGTGGAGCTTCAGAGTGCAGATTCAGAGTGGAGCTTCAGAGTGCAGAGTGGAGCTTCAGAGTGCAGATTCAGAGTGGAGCTTCAGAGTGCAGAGTGGAGCTTCAGAGTGCAGAGTGGAGCTTCAGAGTGCAGAGTGGAGCTTCAGAGTGCAGAGTGGAGCTTCAGAGTGCAGAGTGGAGCTTCAGAGTGCAGAGTGGAGCTTCAGAGTGCAGAGTGGAGCTTCAGAGTGCAGAGTGGAGCTTCAGAGTGCAGAGTGGAGCTTCAGAGTGCAGAGTGGAGCTTCAGAGTGGAGCTTCAGAGTGGAGCTTCAGAGTGGAGCTTCAGAGTGGAGCTTCAGAGTGGAGCTTCAGAGTGGAGCTTCAGAGTGGAGCTTCAGAGTGGAGCTTCAGAGTGGAGCTTCAGAGTGCAGCTTCAGAGTGCAGCTTCAGAGTGCAGAGTGGAGCTTCAGAGTGCAGCTTCAGAGTGCAGAGTGGAGCTTCAGAGTGCAGAGTGGAGCTTCAGAGTGCAGAGTGGAGCTTCAGAGTGCAGAGTGGAGCTTCAGAGTGCAGAGTGGAGCTTCAGAGTGCAGAGTGGAGCTTCAGAGTGGAGCTTCAGAGTGTCAAGAGCAATGCCAATAGCTCTAACTTTAACAAAGGCAAAACCATTGCATTGTAAATGCTTGTTTTCATTCCATTTAAAGCTCTGGATTAAAAGACAGGGCTGCGGCGGAGCCCGGTGCAATGACAGATGTCTGCTGGCTGACCCACGGGATTCCCTGACACCTTTTTTAGACGGGAAGGGTTGTTTTTAGGTCGGTTATTTATACTGTTGCTGTGCAGAAGCAGTTTTTCATCCGTTCCCGCCCGCCCTTTCCTTGGCAGGGACAGGTGTAAGCCGACTGTGTCGTAAAAGCCTCTTTTAAAGGCATGACACAGCCACGCTTCCCCTCTGACCCCGAATACTCCTGGGCTACGTGCGCGCGAGGCGCTGGGCGGGACACGTGCGGCGTGGAATGTGCAAAGCTGCACTCCCTGCTCCGACATCTAAGCAAACTTAATGCACAGGCTATAATTAGACGTACCCATAGTTGCCTCGCTGCTGTGTTATTTTAAAGATCTACTTCCGCTCCCTGGGTTGTTTGTTTGCTGTCTCTTAGAAGGACGCACATCCGGACTGTCACTCTGTCAGCCAAAATCAAAGAGGAGTCTGGGGCACTTTGAAGAAAGTGAAACTACAGCGTTCCGGAAAACTTCAAGTGTTGTCAGTAATAGTTGGACTGATTTGAAGTCACTTTATTGGCATTGCGCGGTGGGTAGGTCTAAAGACCCAAGAGCTCGTTTATGATGAGCTTATGACGCAGCGCAGCGCAGCAAGACACCTTTGCTGCGTTGCACACTGCGTGACAGGGAAAGGGCAAGAATGCAACGTATTTAAGGCAATACAGTGCATTCCTGACTTTTCCCTGGTGCTGGTGTACTTTTGGCTGAGGAGTGCCAATGAAGGGCACTCCTCTGCCAAATCACCAGTATATGCAGTAGACCTTCGTACTCTCTACCATTCCTATGTGACTCTTAGAGTATATCCATTCGTATCCCTTCCCTATGTATATAGAGATAACTCTAATCACTAGTATATGCAGTAGACTTTTGTACTCTCTACCATTCCTATGTGACTCTTAGAGTATATCCATTTGTATCTCTTCCTTGAGTGACTTTACCATTTGTACATTTGCAATTTTTCTTTCTGTTTGTATCTCCTCCTTGTGTGACTTTACATCTTGTACATTTGCAATTTTTTCTGTTTGCATCTTTTATGTAACGCATGTAATCTTAAGTCCTTATGTTTTGCAACGGGTTCTTATGTAAAGCGCTCTGACACCCTCGGGTAATGTTCGTGCTATATAAAATCGCATTAAATAAAATAAAAATATGTGTGCTGCATAATGCAGAAAGAGAAACAAACGAGGAGCAATAGAGAGATCTCTCCTCGTTAGCCCTCTCCTGAGAAGGTGTAGTATTTTGGCGCATACCCAGGTTTACAAATTCTTGTAAATCTGGGGATGCGTCAAAATCCATGGGAGTTGTGTGGAAACACCCACGCAACGCCCATGGGACACCTCCCTAGGGCAGAGTAACGCAACATTGTGCTGCATTACTCCAGGTTTTTAAAGCCACTCAAAGCCATGCAAAGTGCCTTTGTGTGGCTTCAAAAATCTGATTTAGAGGTTAGCGTCATGCATGTACCACGTTGCGTGATACAAACGTGACATAACCCTTTCATAAATAAGACCCCCAGTGCGTCTGGATCAAAATGCACAGACCCGTGGGAGGAGCTGTGCTCTGCACGTGTGGATAGGCAGAGGCTGGAATGGCTACAGTGACTGCAGGAGGATTTCAGACAGACAGTAACTCACTCTACCCCAGCCCTGCTGCTCTCTAGAAGTGTGTGCCAAATTGAAAAAATGCGATTATGTCACTATTGACAATCTCGTGGGACGAGTGTGTTGCAGAAGGCACAGTGGGGGCAAAAAGAGAGAGAGAGCATATTTATAACTTTTGTATCTTATAACACAGTTGCATTCTAACCTTGAGTTCTTTTGCTACTTCAGTCCCGGGACTTGTAGCGCAGAAATGAACATAATGCTGCCTTGTCTTAAATTACACTGCATGTTGGATTACTAGTGGAAACAGAGGGGAGAGAAAAGTGTGAAAAATAGTAAATCACAACATCCTGGACAAAAACGCATTTTAACTTTTGGCTTGAACCCACTGCAGCTGGTACAATGTGTGGGAAGACCAGAAGGAAACTGATTCAAGACATTTGCACCCGAGCCGTGCCGAGAGGTTTTGGTGACTAGATCTTAAAGCTGCTATGGGTTCATGTATTCTAACGGGTTCCGGTGGATGTGCTGGAGCACTGCCTTACCGTCCTTGAAGATAATACAAAATATATTACATTGTATTCTGGGTCCCACTTAAGCCAAGGCAGGCCTACAACAGATATTGTGCTTATGGAGGCCAAACAAATCAACCAAAGACCCATATCCTGTGGTCACTACAGTTGATAAGTTCTTTTTTGTGATTCCAAGATACAGGGTGTTCCCATAATCAGTCTGAGAACTGACCATAGATACAATTCTAAAATGGAGTAGGTCATATTAATTACTGTTTTCAATTGTGAGAGGTAGGCCATAACATTGACTTGGATACCAATAAATTGTTTGGTATCAAGATACAAGCCTAAATCAATTAATTCAGGTTTTCAAGTGATTTATTAAGCTAATAAACATATGGGATTGAAGTGCAAGTGCAAAGTGTGACTGCTCTCCACCCCGCACAGCTCCACCTGTAATTGCTGCCCTCTGAGCCCATGAGCTCTCTGTAGGGATTGTACATATTAGCACACGAGCTGTGTCACGAGCACTCAGCTGTGTCTGGCGGCTCGTGACACAGACGTGATCATGGGGACGTTGTGTTGTGTTTTGAAACATGTAGAATGCGAAACAGTTAAAGTAGAATTTGTGAATGTCATTACTGACTTGGACTTAATGGCGGAAGGAACAGAATAAACCTTGCCTACAAATAACTATCTTCCGTGTGATTTCCTGACTTCCCTACACTGGCGACGGGCGGGAGTTGTACCTGCATAAGGAACCTCGGAGGAACAGAAGAATTTCAACTAATTTCAAATTTAAACTTCTTTGAATTCACCAGCGCTATCTACGAACAGTACTGGAATACTAACATTAAGGGAAGCGGAAACGGAAGATATCACTTTTAATTCAAGAGAAGCGGAAACCAAAATCATTCTCTTACAAGGAAACTGCGGTGGAATTACTCACATTTTCACCGGCATCTTTTGAAAATTGACTCCAACCACCAGACATCACACACGCGCAAGAGCTCGCGCATGACTGTTCTATCACCGCTGATCACGTGAACAGTGAGGTCATCGCGCAACGCCACAAACAGAAAAGACGGATTCCCGGAAACTGTTTTCCATAATAAGGACCCGGTCTACACACTCTGAATTTTAAAGGCACAGCGCGCAAATAATGAACGATCATTTCACACCACTTCAAAAGACATCGCATTGAAGATCTCAATTATTACAAGGTTTTCAGTGACACGCACACTGCGTGTCTCACAAATTGAAAATTGATAACTTTGATAATTATTAATTTAAAACATTTAAGTCATAATTTCTTCTTAATGAGCCTGCATTAACCTATATTCAATGTACATATAACTTATATAGCATTAAGCCTATAATTGTGTGTTGATTTGACTTATAGATAGTGTAATTAACATGTCAGGCATTGTACCTCCACCTTCATATTTATCTTCACCTGGTGAACCACCCATGGCTTGGGAAATTTGGGAACCTGTTTTCTTGGCCTATGTTGATGTATTAGAAGAAGGGGAGTGTGAGCCAGAAAGAAAACTATCACTTCTCAAACACTGCTTGGGCGGCATAGCTTTGAAAGAATTCAAAACATTGCCAGCTTTAGTGAACCCAGGGAACATCAATGTATATGAATATGCCTCTTTACAACTAAGTCTAAGGTATGGAAAGAAAAAGAATGTAGTCATGGAAAGGTTTATATTTTATTCTCGCAAACAGCGAAATGATGAACCAGTAGAGGATTTTGTATCAGCCTTAAGATCATTAGCTGTCACATGTGATTTCGAACACATATCATATGAACAAGTGTTAAGAGACCAGATTTTAATGCGAACTAACAACAAAAAAGTACCGGAACGTCTTTGGACAACGTCTGATATGTCACTTAATAATGCTATAGACATTGCTAAATCTATAGAACATTCAGAAAAATTTGTCAAAGAGATTAGAGGCAATGATAAAAGTGATGTTTTTAACATAACTAAAGATGTAGATAGACCTAAGAAAAGTTTTTATCAAAGGAGTGAATATAATTCTAGGGGTGATAACAAATACAAGAATCAGAAATATGAAAGAAAAACTTCCAAACTGCTATGCTTTAGATGCGGCAGTGATAGTCACTTAGCAGATTATAAGAATTGTCCTGCTTTAGGAAAAATATGTTTAAAGTGCAACAAAAAAGGCCATTTCACAAAATGCTGCAGATCAGCACAAGGAAAAATGAACTGTATAAATGAATACTATGATGATTACCAATCAGATAATGAAGAAAAGTTTCAAGTCAATACAGTTATCAACGCATGTGGGGACGAAGATTGCAAAAAATTCCCATCATGCATCATAAATATTGATAAAGTGAGTTTAGAAATATTCGTAGACTCATGCGCATGGTATACAATAATTTCCTTAAATGTATTTAAAGACAAATTTCCAAACAGAAAATTACAAGAATCTGATGTCTCTCCTGGTGGATACACAGGCCACAAAATTGACTTAATTGGTTACTTTATAGCAAACATACAATTCGCCAACCGACACATAACAGGGAAAATCTATGTGTCAAGATCTGGATTGTCACTCCTAAGTTGGCCACACCAGTACGAATTAGGGATGAAAATTGATCCCAGAGCCGATCCACCTGTATACGTTGAACAAATATTAAGTGTTCCGAATGTCACTGAGAACAGTTCAATAATAGTAGAGAAATTGCGTAATTCTTTTCCTACAGTTTTTAGTGGTAAATTAGGCCAGTATAAGGGATTTGAACACACCATCAAGTTAAAAGAAAACACCATTCCCGTGAGACATAGAGTAAGGAATGTCCCATTATCATACAGAATCAAACTTAAGGAAATGTTAAAAGATCTCTGTACAAAAAACATTATTGAACCTATAGAGTCATCACCTTGGGTTTCCCCCATTGTGATTTCGGTTAAGTCCAATGGGGAACTCAGATTATGCATTGACCTCCGCAGCGTCAATGCAGCAATTTGGGTTGATTCACATCCCTTACCTAACCTACATGAGATGGTCTCGACACTGGCTGGCGCACAAGTATTCTCATGTGTTGATCTAGCCAGCGCATACCATCAAGTTGTTTTGGCTGATGAATCCAAAAACATAACGGCATTTATCACACCTGAAGGATTATACAGGTTTTGTCGCATGCCTTTTGGTTTAGCGAGTGCGGCCTCAGTGTTCCAAAAATTAATGAGAGATACTTTGGAAGGTTTAAGCGGGGCCATAGCATTTCAAGATGACATCTTAGTATATGGTAAAGATGACACTGAACATGACAACAATTTAAAATGTGTTATTGCTGCATTAGCAAACAAAGGATTAACACTACGCATTGACAAATGCAAATTTAAACAAAAGGAAGTAGAGTACCTTGGACATACTATAAGTAGAGAAGGAATCAAACCAAAAAAAAATCATATCAAGAGCATCATAAATGCTCCTATACCTACTTCAAAAGAACAACTTGTACCATTTTTAGGCCTTATCGAATTTTATGCCAAATTTATACCGAATTTTTCAGTAAAAGTTGATCCATTCAGGTGCCTACTAAAGAAAAACGTAAAGTATAACTGGACTGAAGAAATGACAAAGGCTTTTCAAAATCTAAAAATGTTTATTATAAAAGCACCGTGTCTCAAACCTTTTGTAATTGGCATGAAATGTATCATCATGGTAGATGCTAGTTCTTCTGGTTTAGGTGGAGTACTCCTCCAGAAAGACAATGAAAGAGAATGGTTTGTTGCTTATGCATCTAGAGCTCTGAGAGATGCAGAAAAGAATTATTCTGTAATAGAGAGAGAGTTACTAGCGTGTGTTTGGGGAGCTGAACACTTTAGACCTTTTTTGTGGGGTACAAAATTTTTGATAAAGACTGATCACAAACCTTTAGTGTATCTCATGGCTCCAGGTGGAGGCAGAACCATGTCGGCACGTCTGGCAAGATTAGCATCAAGATTACAATCTTTTCAATACACTATTGAATATGTTCAAGGAAAGGCGAATATGCATGCCGATTGCATGTCCAGATTGATTTCTGATTCAGGGACACATGCAAAAATTGAGGAAGAAGAATGTGAAGTGGCTTTTACTTTTCATGACATTAACCTGGTATGTGGTGAACAAATATCATTAAAGGAAAAGGATTGGATGGAAGAGATGAATAAGGATTTAGAATTGTGCAGTGTCAAAAAGTACCTTATTCATGGCTGGCCAGAACAGAGGAAGTTAACAGGGAATTTGATGGGTTTTTATAAAATTCAAGAAGAACTTGCAATAGAAAATGAATTAATCCTTCGTGGCGATAAAATTGTACCACCTTTTCCTATTAGGAACTCTATTCTTAAGATTGCCCATGAGGGACATTTGGGGATATCTTTCACCAGAAGGCGTTTGAAGGAGTCATTTTGGTGGCCAGGCATTGACTCATGTGTAGAACAATTTGTACGTTCATGTTCTTATTGCTCAAATAGTGACAAAACAGCAGTCGCTTTACGCCCTGAACCATGTCCTGTTGAATTACCTTCAGGTCCCTGGCGAAAACTTGGATTAGATATCATAGGACCTTTTAATTGTTTACCTAGACAAGAAGCTTTTGGCATAGTACTTATAGACTATTTTTCTAAATGGCCAGAGGTCAAAATGGTAAGGGAAGTCACTTCATGTCAAATAATAGAATTCCTAGATGAAATTTTTTGCAGGGAAGGTATTCCTCAGGAGATTGTGACTGATAATGGGCCGCAGTTTGTGAGCAAGGAAATAGAACAATTTTTTGTTAAGTGCGGTATTATCCATAGGAAAATTGCTGTTTTCCATCCAGAAGCCAATGGCCAGGTTGAGAGATTCAACCGTGTAATTAAGGAAGCTATACAACTCTCTATCAAGGGCAATATGAATTGGAGAAATGCATTGCAATCCATGTTGTTAGCTTATAGGACATCACCTAATTCAGTAACTTTAGTCACACCTTTTGAGCTACTAAGAGGAAGGAAGCCTAGTACAAAATTAGTTCCATGGTGGTTAAAAGGAAATTTAGCTGGTACTGAAAATTGTATGAAAGTAGATTTTGAAGCAGTTAAAAACAGAGTTCAATTGTATAAAGACAAAATGAAACATAATATGGTCAAGAGAATTGGTTCTACGTCTTGTTGTTCCATTAAAGTGGGTGATTATGTCCGTGTAAAAAGGAAGGAAGGTGTAAATAAAGGTTTACCAAATTGGTCAAATCCTAAGAAGGTTATCGAAGTCTTCAGAAACGCGGTCAGGGTGGATGGAGGTTCTGTGTGGAACTTAAGCAGAATTTCATTGTTTAAAGGTCCCACTCAAATTGTAAATGAAGATGACAGCAATATATTTTTTGATGTGGGGAAACAAAATGACAATGTGGAACATCCACGTGAAGAAAATAGCACCAATAATCCCAGAACAACACGTTATCATCGTTTGCCAGTTAGATTTAATGACTTTGTGATGAACTAGAATTTTAAAATTGTGTTTTTTTTTATAAAGGGGGAAGGTGTGTAGGGATTGTACATATTAGCACACGAGCTGTGTCACGAGCACTCAGCTGTGTCTGGCGGCTCGTGACACAGACGTGATCATGGGGACGTTGTGTTGTGTTTTGAAACATGTAGAATGCGAAACAGTTAAAGTAGAATTTGTGAATGTCATTACTGACTTGGACTTAATGGCGGAAGGAACAGAATAAACCTTGCCTACAAATAACTATCTTCCGTGTGATTTCCTGACTTCCCTACACTCTCTGTTTTGCTGAGTGTTTGAGGCTCTCCTCCACCTGCAGGCTGCTGCCTGCGCCTCATCCTTTGTGGTCTAGTGGGAGAGCACTCTGCTCTTCTGCTGTTCTGCCTCTCTTGGCTTTCTTCTGTTACCTCTTTTTTGTTTTTGCTCTCTCTGTTCTCTTTTCTCTCTTATTTATTTATTTATTTTGAGAATTTTATATAGTACGGACAAGAACCTTGCGGTTATCAGAGCTCTTTACAAGCAAGATGTCAGGCGCAGATAAAAATATAGTAGAAAATATATGATTGAGTCTAGTAGATAGAAGTAGCTACCAATAGAAAAACATATACAATACAAGGTTATATACACACTTTTTAGAAACATAGTATCCCTGAGAATATAGTTCAAATCTTGTTGCGAGAGATCCAATACAAAGTAGTCACTAAAAATTCAGTTATAAAATATCCGGATATAAGAATCTTTTGCTCTCTTTTCCCTCTTTTCTCTTTTCTTTTTTTCTCTCTTCTCTCTCTTTACTCTTGTGCTCCCTGCGACTGCGGCTCTTGTGGCCCCTCCAGCATGTCCTTCCCGCTCCAGCCTCCCAGCTGACAGAACCCCCCACCCACCCCTACTTAATGGCGGCCGCTGCACCCGTCCCCGAGCAGTGCCAGGGACTAGCACCTTCCGCGCCCTCAACCCTGGACACAGCAACAACTGCCAGCTTTCGACCCAAAGCAAAACCTAAGGCCCAATCTCTCTGTCGACACTGCCACTGCACCTTCATCCCCTTTCAGACCCCAGCAGCAGCCCCTAGTCTACCAGACACCACCGCTCACAAACCACTCAACTGCATCCTCCTCAACATGCGCTCCCTACTCAAGAATGCCATAGAAATCTGGAACCTCAACACCCACGCGCCCGATGTTGCCTTCCTCACAGAAACCTGGATCAATGCCAACTCCGCACCAGAAATCGCCACCGCCATTCCCGACAGATACAAGATCTTGCGGAAAGACCACCCCACATGCCCAGGCATAGGCATCGCCATCGTCCACAAAAGCACCCCACTTGACAACCACCGGCCCGGACAACACTACGACCTTCATGGAACATCTCCACTTCCAGATCCAGACCAACCCTAAAACAACTCTCAACGGAACCCTCATCTACAGGCCACTCGGCCCCCACGTTCCTTTCACCTTCACCATTGCCAACCCCACACCCTCGCCCCCACTGACTACATCCTACTCGGAGACCTACATTTCCAGCTGGACAACCTCTACAACCCCAAACACCACCACCCTGCTAAAGAACCTCACCAACATAGGAGTGAAGCAACTGGTCACCGCCCCCATGCACACAGCAGGAGACACACTCGACCCCGTCTTTGCAGAAGGGAACAGCATCTCCTACAGCTACACCATGTAACTTCTCTGAACAGACCACATCTGCATTCCCTTCTCCTTCCGAAAACCAACCGTACACAAGCAGGCCCACTGCCTCCCCTGTAGAAGCTGGAACAAAGTCAACGATGACCAGCTCACCTCTGCCCTCATCAGCACCACTACTGACACCAGATGCCTACACCTCAGCATGCAACCTCCACTGCTAGATGACAAACGGCACCAACACACTCTCCCCCCTCAAGAAAGTCCCAGAACGACACATCAAGAAAACAAGCTGATTCACCCCTGCACTTGAAAAGACGTGGAGGAACAACAGAATCCCAGAAACGCGCACTGCCTACAGAGCAGCCACCAAAGCACACCACCAACTCATCAAATCCACAAAGAAGAAATGCATCCAAGACTTCTAAGACTGAATCCTCACCAGCACCCATAACACCAAAGAGCTCTTCACCATCATCAAGGAATTTGCCAAACCCAACAGCGAAACAACAGACGTCCCACCCTCCCAAGACCTCTGCAACAGAATCAGCACCTTTTTTCACCTCAAGATTAAGATGATCAATGACAACTTCAACAACCAAGACCGCCGCAGTGCTCCAGCTCCCACCCACAGCGACGCACCCAACAGACCCTGCTCACTTGGACCACCGTGCAAAAGTGCCTGCATTGGTGTTAGGCTGCTCAATTTAGTGCCAGCTCAGGGGGAAACGCAGGGGTGAACCATATTGTTATAAATATGATTCAGCTCTGCGTTTCAGAAGTGGCGGAGCGCGCCATTAAGTCAAGGAGGCTAATGTCGCGCTCCGCCACTTTGTAGTAAATATGCCCCTAAATTTGATTATTCCCCCACCCCTACTTAAGACACTTCATGCAACCCTGAAACCTAGTAGCATAGCGCTTTATCATTAGCCTCGCTCACTTCAAAGAGGCATCTAGCCGGCGAATATAGCATTTATTTACATTTCTTAAAAAATCATAAGCTACTAATGGGGGCGGTGATATGTATGTACATTTACAGGACTTAAGGTTCCTGCAACCTATTCATAAGCTACGATGAAACAATGGCATTTTCAATAGATAGGCTTGCGTAAGTCCACTCGAAATGCGTTTGTGGATAAGCAAAGTAGTATTTTATACAACTGAGTTTTGCCCAGGGTGGCCTTTGATGTATAGTATGTAGAATGTAAGGTCCAAGAATTCTCTTGCAGGATGATAAGGCACTTCTTATTGACAATGGAAGAACGCTTACTCGAGGTTTTGGTACTTGCTTGCCTCTATATAATGAGAAGTCATAAGAACAATTGAGTGCGTACTCCTATTTAGTTCAGGGTGTTTTTGTGTTGCAATTCCGGCTTTGGATACAGTATATAAAGGTACTTCAAATTCTGATCTGTTTGTATTTTATACTTTTATTCCTCTATTTGTTCATGACTCAATCTTTAGTCAGGCTCCAAGATATTACAAAGATTGGATGTAGGCATTCGACAGCTGGGCACATGTACTGTCTTCCTCTGCTTGTGGACACACATTGTCCCGGAGATGTGAGCCCCAGGATACAGGTATATGGTGAATCCACAGTTGATGTTGCCCCTCCTCCCTTTAATGTAACCAAACAGCAGCCTCTCATGTATGCTGGGGCTGCCTCTGTGAGCAGAGACACCCACTATCTCATCACGTTACTGTGCTCAGGTGAATTCCTTGTGTTTGCGCAATCTTCGCTTGGGTTGTTCCAGACCAAAAACCGGATGGATGTGCAAGCAGCTGTACCACCTACAGAAACACCAAACGGACAGCTCAAAACGAAAATAGAAGAAGTACTAGCATTTAATGGAACTACATTTTAACAAGCCCGACGTCCATATTGAAAATGCTGTCACCCCAATTTCCTTGCAAGCCGTAAAATGTAGTCACTAGCAAATTGTTTTAAAAACTTCTGATTTATTTATTTAATTTATTTATTTAGTGCATTTTTATAAAGCACTGACAATACCCGAAGGTGTCAGAGCGCTGTACAATAGAGCTAGTTACATTACAAGAGAAAAGTGGTACAAAATAGAACATTACAAAGACTAAAAATGAAGGGTACACAAACACAAAATCCAACACAGCACGCAGGGGTGAGGAATGTACAGGAAAAAAATACAGATTTACAATGAAGAGCGAACTTCCAAGAGGGGTCTGAGAAAGAAGAGTGCACAAACACAAAATCCAACACAGCACGCAGGGGATGATGCACGTAGCTTCCTGTTTCTGCAATTGTAAAATGCATCATACAAACAAACAGTGCATTGCAATGCTCCAGATATGCAAGCTGTAGGTATTACCCCCAATTTCTTATGAAATGATTTTGTACTTGTAAAGCGCACTTATACCCCAACTGGGGTTTCCTGGCGCTGTACGCATACCACTGTGGAACCCTTCCTGGCTTTTCCCTGTGAAATGTATACTCCTGGGCACCCCCAAGGTGAAACCAGGCATCCCAGCGCTGTTGGGGCCGTTGTGGAGATTAAGCAAGTTATTGCCCAGAGTTGCAGAGTGGGACCCATGATTAGAATAGGCACCGAGGCGAGAATGATCAGGTCCGAGGAAATTGAGCCCAAGACCCGCCGAGGAGGGAATTGAACCCTGGTCCCAAGCCAGTCCTCTGCATCAGGGTCTGCCCCTCTAACCATTGAGCCACACATCTCCACAATATGGATTTCAAATATTGACATTAATTGATGCAGTGTATTTAGTAATATACAGCAGGAAACCAAGAACGGTTGTAATTAAACAAGTGTAAATTAGCCTTTCGTGGCTGCCTTGCACGGCGTGTGCTCTGTGTAAGTGTGACAACTTTCAACTGGCACGAGCTGTGGAAGTGCTTGAGCTCATTATGCCAACATGTTGTAACAGTAGAAGTGCTCATAAAAGCAAAAAGTGAGCAGCTGCAAAAAACACGAGCACTGTCAAGAATGCTGTTAAACCAAATAGAAATATAGTCCCAAAACATTTCCTAAATGGCTGCTGTGTATAAATAGTAGTACTTGGCCCTTGCTTTCGGGGAGGGCTAAAGATGGGAAGAGGCGTGGCGCATGCATGCCATGGACAAATGGGGACAGGAATAATGGAGCGACGTGGAAACCAACAAATGGAAAGCAGATGGGTGGGCTGAGCCCAAAAAGTACATACAACAGGTCTCTTTTTAAGACTGTCCATGCACACCATCTAAACCCAAGACCTAAAAAAAAGAGACTAAAAGATATGCTGAAATGAAAGTTGGCGCAGAAAAGAGACACAACAATGAAAGTGAGGTCACCGCTAGAAAACCAGAGTCAGAAAAAAGGAGACATGGAGCCTGAGCCCTCTTTGACACAACAGCTCATAGAAGAATTATTATGCTGGAGCATATGCAAGAACATTGCAAATATGAGCGGTGATGTTACAAAACAGTTGCAGGGCCTCAAACAAAATGTGTCATTGACAGGACATACATTGGATGATTTGGAAGCAGGAAGAGGATGAACTTTAATTTATAGGGCAAGAGTTGATCACACTCCGGTGAGAAGAACATAGGCCCAGATGTAGGTAAAATAGATTTACCGATTTTTAATTACCGAATTTTACCGATTCGGTAATTAGAAATCTGTAAATCTAAGGGGTTGATATGTAGGAACATCCAGATGTTCCTTTTACCGAATCGGTAAATATCTGTATTTACCGATTCGGTAAATACCGACCGGTAATGCCCCATTCATTCCTATGGGCTTTGAAGCCCATAGGAATGAATGGGGCATTACCGGTCGGTATTTACCGAATCGGTAAATACAGATTTTGACAAGGGTGCAGGGGGTGTCACTTTGACACCCTCTAGCACCCCCAAAAAAGATTTGGGGGCCATGTGGCAGGCATACCTGCCCTAAGGGCAGGTCTGCCTGTCATATGGCACAGGTGTGCATGCACACATGTGCATGCACACCGGAATCGGTATTTTACCATCAAATATATTTGATGGTAAAATACAGATTCGGTAAGGGTTGTGGGACTCAGAAGAGTCCCACCTACATATCAAAATTGCCGAATAGGTATAAATACCGATTCGGTATTTTACAGATTCGGTAAATTTACCGATCGGTAAATTTACCGAATCTGTAAAATTTGTGTCCCTACATACCATTTACTGAATACCGGTCGGTAACGGCCGAAAATACCGATTTTCGGCCGTTACCGACCGACCTACATCGGGCCCCTAGACCTCCAGTTGCACTTGGACTTGGGGAATTGATCAAGGCAACAGAACATTTATCTTAAGGGTGTGCCACAGAATGCGGTCGGCCTTTGTTAAACACCTTGTAAAACTTGTACTCCTGACTTTATCTGAAAAAGATATAATACTGGATCGTACGCACAGAATGGGGCCATCACTATGCTGGGAAAATAACTCCTCTGAGATAAAGATGTGCATGCACTACTTTAGTCAAAAAGGGGTTATCATGGTGGCAGCAAGGTCAATGGATTCAATTACATTTGAAGTGCACTCCCTCCTGATTTATCAGGACGTATCCACTATCACTTTGCAAAAACAAGGAGATTTTTAACCTGTGACTGCATTTTTGAGGGATCACGATTGTGTGGGAGGGAGCACCACACCAGGCACAATCTCTTCAGTGAGCAAAGCAGATTCTAGGGCTGTCAGACTTGACTGAAGAAGCTACAAAGTCACCACAGAGAACACAAAATAAAGAATCCACGGACTCTAGATCTTACAGATGGAGTGCTGTCCAACGCAAGAGAATCAAGGTCAAACCTACAGTGGAGATGATTGCCCCAGGAGAGGGCAGTTACAAGGAGAGGACCCAGTGCCTTCATCTAAGGGCAAGTTAATTTAATCCCAAGGGTGTCTTTACTGTATAGATTAGAAAGGGGAAGGGATTTTGTTATGTAGAAGGTGACAGGTCAGGACGGAGGGGTGGGTGTGCAGGTGTTGGAGTAATGGCTGAGAGGGACTGGAGTCAATTGAGGTAGGATGTTGATATCACTCCAACAAAGGTATCCTATGTATTGTATCATCAGCCTGGTAGCCACACAGGGATATCTTACACAACCAAGTGAAGCTTGACCCTCGTCGTTTAACAAAACCTTAGTGTTGTTTTATAGACCCTCACACACCCTATTGGGGTCATGCTACATCATCTGGTCTCATCCTGGTCCCTAAAAACCAGAATGGGCTCGACCATATTCCAGGGAGCTCTTGGTATATTATCCTGCTGGGGTCTTACAATATAAATTCCTCAGGCGAACCCAGGGCAGAATTAATGATCACTACGCCATCCTCTCACAGAGGGTCCAACATAGCACCCCAAAGCTCCAGATCTTTTTCCGCGTTATCATCCAAATGAACCTACTGGGACAGGCACTCCTCTGCCACTGCCCAGCTCAATAAATCGGCCCACCAATCCGCGTCGGTGGGGTCCAGCTAGCCCAGTGTATGGTGATACACCTTCTGGCCAGCACCCGTCCCAGCGGGGCAAATCTGTACTGCATCTTGCTTCCTTTCTTAGGGAGAGGCAGCAGACCCAACAGGCAATGTCAAATTTTTAACTCCCCCTTCTCTGCTGTCACTCTTCGCATCTCCAGTAATATCTCTTCCTAAAAGGGTTGTATCACCCTGCAGTTCCACGAAACATGTTCAAATGCATCCGGGGACACTCCACACCACGAGCCCCCAGCAAAGCTCATCGGATAAACCCTATACAGGCGCTGCTGTGTCAGATATGCTATGTGTAGGTAGTAACATTTTATCAACTTAAACCTGGCATTGTGTGGTACTGAAAATTTTGGACCTGTGTCACTGTGTCATAAATATCGTCGTATCATGACGATTTTGATATCAGCAGACAGAGAATAGCTAGTACACTATGCACAAGCATTTTCGTCATATTCAAATGACAGAATCACCCTGAAATCAGAGTTTTCTTCCTGAACCCTCAGGTTCCATTTTGTGAACGGCAGCCATTTTGTGGATTGCCCTTACAGTAGGCCCTCACTGTGGCAGAACAAGTATTTAAGGACATAACCTTAGCATGGGTTTGTGCTGACTCCTGCATGACCTGGCGAAAGCTGACTCCCTTGCCCGAGGCTGACCTCGTTGAGCCAGTTCCTTGTTAGGCAGCTGGTCAGATAGAGATCAAAGAGCAGGACATTGCAATGTTCATTGTACACCCACACACCCCTTTATCTTGCTCCTATCTGTTTCTGTTCCTTCTTTATGGTCTATTTATGATGTGGCTGCGGGCCTTTTCATTATGGGTCTTGTCCAGCTTGTCTAAAGAAGAATGTTTATTATGGGTTTGTTTGATGATTAATTTTGGGCTGGACAAACTGAAAAGTGGGTTTGTCATCATAGAGTGCTTTGTGTGCACGTCCTGGGAGCGACCAACAATAATGTACTTCAAAGAGAAAATGTGTGCCTAGGGCATAATAAATGGTATAAAAGGTCTGTGCTGAGACCATTCAGCAGACTGCCTCATTCAATTGCTAAGGCAGTTGGGTGACGTAGCCTCACTTAATTGTGTTTAATAAAGATGTCTTTTTCATATTTTCAGAGTCTGTGCCAAGTTCTTATTATATTAGTAAGTATTCCCTGAGAACGAAATTTACCAAGTTCTTCAGTTGGCGCCCTAACGCGGGAATCATCAGAGAAGTGACTTTCTGTGGGAGTGATCGTGCCAGGAGACTGAAATAAACTGAGGAGGACAGAGCAAGATTCTACTAAGAAGGTGCTCTGTGCACGGGGATTCTGGAGATTCTTTGATTCTGCGGCCCAGTATATTTCTGATCTTCCTGATTTTTGATCCTCCACATGATGTCACTCCTGACTGATAACCTTTTTGGCGTGAGTATTCTTAAAAAGACCATTAGGTCATGTAGAACTTGACAGTTAGAATTTGGATAACCTTTTGATTAGTAAAAGTAAGAGTTAAGTATAAGTGGGTCGCTCCCAGTCCTTTGGTCCTTAGTTTGGTTCTTAGTTTGTTTGGTCCTTAGTTTTATTTGAATATTGCAATTTTCGAAAACCGAGGGTCTTGTATATTTACGAGTGTATCGATAGAGATAGCCCCTTGAAGTTTGAAGCTAGATTAGTGAGCTATAAGATGCCTGATCTTAGCGAATTTGGAGATTTGTGTTGGCCAACTTTGTATACGTTTGGATTAGCCGGCTTCCCCTAAAGGGGATATCTAAATAGGTTTAGATTTAAAAACATATTTCTTCCTTGGTGATTTTGTATCCCCAGGGAATTAAAATATGACATAATACAATTGAGACGTGTTTCTTGTAAATATGACTTAGCTAGTATTTACAAATGGCTTTATTTTCGTCCTGAGTGTCGATTTGTGGGTTCAATGTGTGTTTCAATGTCTATGTGGTTTTCTCAGTGGTGTAACTTCAGTATGTGAATTGCGATGGCAATTTATGAAAACAATAGCTACAGCACTGTATTGTGTGTCCTGTTTGAATCCTTTCTCTTTATGTTTGCAATGAGCTCAATGTGTTTGTGGGTTTCTTGATGTTTTCAGTCTGTTAAGTAAAATGTCAGATTAATTAATATTAAGTAGAAATTAAATGACACTCCAGCAATTTACTATGTCACATGCTAAAATCGCTATATGTTGCTATTTAATTTACAGACTAAGCAAAAACGCATATGTGCAAACTGTTAAATGCTTAAAAATAGATAAGTTAAAATTCACATTCACTAGGAATATGAAGGCCTCAAAAATAATTGTGTTTTGTAGCAAAACGAATTTATAGAATTTTTTTACTTACATGCATTGTAGTACGTGTAAAAGGCAAACACCTCGGCTAAAGTGGATTTTTTTTTCTTGCTAGATTTAAATGCGTCTTATTGCACGTGCATTTTTAATACTTGAAATGTCTGTTTTCAGTAAAACTGAAAGCGTGCTCAGGTTTCAGCACTATGCAGGGCCTTTCCTGCCTTAAGGCAGCAGATGTTGTTTTTCGAAGGCCATAAATAGCATTGGAATGTTTATTTGGCCCAGGACTAGCCGTTAGTTAATCACAGTTGGCCTTTTTCATTTCAGAATAGTGTTTTAGAGGGTTACAAAATTAAGGTTCATCACTTTGTATCACTGGAAGACATTCCAAATGCGGTTTTCCTCTTTTAAAAGCATTTTTGAAGTATATTTTTGGTTCTGTCGCTAAATACTGATTGCCCTTTAAAAATGGCGCGAAAAATGTCATGTTTTAAGTTAGGTTTTTTGTGCGTAGGCGCATAAATGAATGCATCTAAAATGATAGGCAAGGGATGCAACTTACCTTTAAATGTGGAATTATCATAAAAACAGATAATTGGTCTCATTGAACGAAAAATTATTAATTATGAAAAAATTATTTGAAAAAAAAAGTGTTTTTTAAAATCGTTTTTTGATATTCATAAAGCTTAATACTGATACTATGACCTCCTAGTATTACAATTTGATATAAGTTATGTGTTACGGTGTAATTAGGTAATTTGCATGTTGGTTTTCACTTGGCGCAGGCGTAAAAACTCACTTTTCAAGGGAATTAGATGTGATATGCTTAATGTCCAATCTTTGCAGTCTGTAAAGCACATTCTGAGGATGATTAATGAGTAATATAATTGTAGGATTTTTATTTTTAAGTGCCCCAAAGATAAAAGTCGAAATTGAGTTCAATATATTTTTAACACAGCATTTTTGTCATTTACCATAGCTTGAAAGTGTCTCTGGCTTCAGTAAATGCATATATTTGTGTATAATACAAATTTGCAGATTGTCCCCATTTGGGTTTACTTTTAAATGGCCCAGTGAGATCCAATTAAATTTGCTGAAATGAGTACCATTGCAACAAACATTTGTTCTAAAAACTGGTCTGTCTTTGTCAGCCTAAAAAAAATTTGCAGAAACTGTGGGCTAGGAGAACAGGTTGCTCCGGTTGCCTAAGATGCTATCTTTAGTTTTCTGTAAACAATGGATGAAGCTGTCATGTTGACATTTGTGACCTTTTAAATTCAAGCCTTGCCTCTGTGAAATACAGAATAACCTTGCTAAACAGGTCTCTGAAAGGTGGAATTTTAGGTTTAAAGTTAAAGACTTAATTCCAAAGGGAAATATAAAAAAGGTTTCTTGAAAGGTTTCTTTAAAAGTCCCAACATCATGACATTTGTATTTCTGCTCTAAAAAAAATAATGTCTGCTAGTACAGAAAACGAAGTGTTGCATTACAAAAAAAAATGCAGCCTTTTACAAAAATTTTGAAGCCTACATGAGTAGGAACGATTTGCCAATTAAGAAGTTTTTTATCATAGAGATTGTGGCACAAGGCTAATTTTAGGTGTCAGGGAAAGGATTTTACCTCTAAAAGTTAAAAAGGCTTCATGTTGCAAGGTGGCTGACAAGATGGTAACAGTTAAGTAATGGAAATTTATTTTTGTGTTTTTTTAATGTGTATCATGTTTTGTCTTCTGCTTAAAAGTTACAATTGGTGTCAGAAATGTCTCTCTTTTGTGTGCTGTGTATTTTTTTTCCTTTACGCTTCTGCTCACAGATCATTCATGGATTGCTCTGGGGGCTTTTAAGCATAACAAGACACGTGAGTTTGGTTAGCTGAAATGAGATGGTTTTTTTTTGCGCAACTCCTTTGAAAAGAAATGTCCATGCGTTTTTCATGTTTGTGTATTTTGATCTATCATGAATTGTTCTTGCTGGTTCTGTGTGTCCGAAAGTTGTATTTGACAGCAGATACCCACTATTGGGGATCTATTGTCAAAAAGGAGGGTATCCTTACACGGTATTATGTGTCACCGCTCACTTATGTATGCTATCGTTTTACAGCAAGTATATCTGATGGGTTGACGTCCGTTTTGTGCGTTTTTTGCATGTTCTATGTTGTATGTTGCTGCTTAAGAAATTATTACAAATTCACCCGTGTCGCTGTGAGGGGACATGTATGACGATACGTGTCGCTGTCAACAGTTGGGTAAAATTTCGCTGATACTGAAATTCACAGATATGATTTTTTTTAATTGTGAACCAGACAGACAACACTTCACCAGTGTATGTCAAATTTGGCTATAAGTATTGAAGAAAAATAAACAGCAAATTGTGTCATTTGTAGTCACGATACTGCCCTTTCCTGTAAGGAACAGGCAGCCCTAAAATTATATATCCTGATTGGACGTAAGGATAAATTATAGATTTGTGACTCTTGTACATGGTGACCTAATTTCTATATCACATTAGTCAGTTTTATTCTGCTTCCTAAGTGGCCTTCCTATGGCTAGCACATCAGGCCTAGTTATTGGGGATTTTAGCTGTGTCCTATTCTCTTTTCCGTATTCCTTTCACCAGTCAGTTTTTTTATTATTATTAGTGTATTGTTCAGGTTCACACTTTCAGATTGCAGTAATGTACCATGGACACCCATCTTATGTATAATTCCCTTTTGCATAACTAGACTGGTTCTAAGAATTTTCTTTAGGCCTATTCTGATGTTTTTCCAGTCTGTCTGTTAAGGTAGTCATGGACTGATTAACTGACTCAATACTATGATACAATAGGCTTTCCATCTCAATAGGAGACACCTTACGTTTTTTTTTAATATGATAAATTCCATGCCTATTCTAATTTGGTTTTTAGTTCCTTTTTTACTGCTTTAATTTTAATGGACCAGATGTATTTTAAATAATGGAAATACCAGGACTCTCTAGTTCTTGTCTTTTGTTTCCACATCTTGATAATTAGCTTTTGTATTGCATAGTCCCACCTGATGCACAATTATTATGATAATATGTATGTGATCCCGCTTTTGAGATGTTCTAGATGAGGATTTTAGAACACTTATATGTAATAATTGAGATAAAATGTGTTTACCCAATTAGACGATGCCACTATGTGTGAGGACATCCATTCAGATAGAATTCCCATGTCGCTATGATGATGAAAGATATGCTCTCACACGGAAACCCAATTGAAGAGCCTAGAGGCACTGTTTTGCCTATTGCCTTTGTTTTTGTATTGCCTTTGAGAATGACAGTGTATTTCAACGCAGAATTGTCCCATGGCGTGTGGCCACTCCTTTGAAGATCGCAGGCCACCTGTTTGCAGTCCCCTTGTTGTACAATGAACTGTTTAAAGCATCGCACTTGCTTCATCAGAAGGCGTTCAACATCAGAAAAGAAGAAGGAGCTGGTTTTGCCACAGTCCCTTGAGATTTCAGTGCAAAAGAGCGCCTGTTATGTGCTGGTTAACCTCTGACAGTGTGCAGTCCCCTGAGCAGTGCAAAAGAGCGCCTGTTATGTGCTGGTTAACCTCTGACAGTGTTATGTTATGTTATGTTAATATTTTTTATAAGGCGCGCAGCTGCCCCAGCCAAGGGGCGTCCCGGCGCCTGATCAGATACAACAACATAACAAATCGGTGCTAAAAAGGACTGATTAGAGGACAAGAAGAGATCATTCAGCAGTTGGAAACAAAAAAGTTTTTATGGCGCGCCTAAAAGAAGTGAGGCTATTCAAGGCTCGAATGTGGACAGGGAGAGAATTCCACAATCCTGCCGCTAATACTTGAAAAGAGCGACCTCCCATCCTACTAAGTCTAAACCGTGTATTAACCGCCAGATGGAGAGATTCCGATCTGAGGGACCGCGTAGGAACATAGGGGGAGACAAGCTTAGCGAGGGCTGGAGGAGAGGAGAGCTTCAGGATTTTAAATGTCAGGCAGAGAGCCTTAAATTTGATTCTCTGTCTGACCGGCAGCCAGTGGAGAGAGATCAAGACTGCCGAGACAGAACACCGTCTAGGGAGGCCAACAATGGCGCGTGCCGCGGCATTCTGCACCCTTTGCAGTCTAGTTGCCTCTGCCTGATTCACTCCAAGCAGCAGCGCACTCCCATAGTCCAGCCGCGAAAGAATGGAGGCTTGGACCACCAGTTGCCGAGTAGGGGGGTCGAAGAATTTAAGGACCGGTCTCAGCCCTCGCAGAATACCATAACAGGTAGCTGCCACCTTCTTCGTATGGCTGGTGAAGGAAAGTGTGGAGTCCAGCCAAATCCCCAAGTTCTTAACTTCGGCAGCTGGGATGGGAGTCACTCCCAATTCTGGAGGCCACCAATGATCTCCCCAAAGCTCCGCCTGTTTACCTAAGATCAGGACCTCGGTTTTTTTGGCGTTTAGCTGCAAACAGTTTGCTCGCATCCAATTTGCCACAGCTATGAGTCCAGCACGGAATCTGGGAGCGTTCACCTCAGGATCACCGCTAAGTGTCACCGCCAGCTGCGTGTCGTCGGCATACGATGTCATGGTAAGGCCACATTGTCTGACGACTGCAGCCAGCGGTTTCACATATAGGTTGAACAGGGTGGGGCTCAACGCAGAACCCTGCGGAACCCCCAGCCCCAGCGGATGGAACGAGGACTGACCAGGTGGAATAGCCACTTTAAAAAACCGGTCCGAGAGGAAAGAGCGAAACCATTGGAGAGCGGACCCCTCAATTCCCACTTCCTCCAACCGCCGCATCAGGATGTCGTGAGACACCGTATCAAACGCGGCGCTCAGATCTAACAAAAGGAGCGCCGCTGTTTGGCCAGCATCTAGCACCGTTCGCAAGTGCTCGATCATAAAGAGCAGTGCTGTTTCGGTGCTGTGCTGTGCCCGAAAACCATTCTGAGTCTCGTCTAGAATGTTATTACGAGAAAGATGGGCAGACAGAATGGAATTCACATGTGCCTCAGTAACCTTAGCGGGCCAGGGCAGAAGGGAGATGGGACGATAGTTTTCTGGTAATAGGGGGTCCAAATTAGGCTTCTTTAAAATTGGGCTGACCACTGCCTGCTTCCAGGAAGAGGGGACCACCCCCGAAGTAAGCGATAGATTAATCAGATCTAATATAGGCTCACGACATCGGGGGGGAAGGATTTTAAATAGCTCTGGCTTCAACGGATCTAATGGAGATCCAGATTTAATTTTGAGGCTCAGAGTATCAAAAGCCTCCTCAGACATTACTGGCAGGAAGGACAGGGTTTCAACGACCGTAGCCGTCATACCCGTTTGCTCAGTACCAGGCACAGATGAAGTAAATCCTCGATAGATTGCTTGCACTTTCTCCACGAAAAAGGATGCCAGGCTTTCACAGTGAGAGTCCGTGCAGATTTCCACCGAGGTGGCCCGTTTTCCCGTGAGGTCTTTAAGAACCTTAAAGATTAATTTAGATGGATTGGGGCAATTCTGGAACTCGGAGGCGTAGTATGCGGCCCGGGTTTGGCAGATTGTCCTGTGGTAGACCTTAAGCTGGGCAAAGTACAAAGATTTCAGGGTAGGATCAAAAGATTTCCTCCACGCCCTCTCAGCTCGCCGGCACGTTCTCTTAAGCTCGGCAAGAATGTCATTATACCAAGGGCTGGGAACTTTCGCATGACATTTCGACCAGCGCATCGGTATGAGAGAATCAAGGGCAGCTAAGACCCAATTACAGAATTGCTCATATCCTTGTTCCACATTCAACAAAATGCCTAGGGGCTGCACCTCCAAGATCTTAGAGAACTCCTCCAGTTTGAGCTTATGCCAATTTCTTTTAAGGATCAGTCTGTCTACAGGTTTGAATTGAGGGTCAGCTATAGGGCATGAAACTTTAACCAACAGATGATCAGTCCAACCTACCACCATCGGATCGGAAGCCGTAGCTCGCTCCAGTGTAGTAAAGAAGGGGTCAAGAATGTGACCTCCTATATGGGTGGGCGAGGTGACAAGTTGGTTCAGTTGCATGGCTTCAAGGTCCGCTAGGAAGGTATTAATAGGTGCTAAAGACCTCTGGTCAAGATGAATATTGAGGTCGCCTACGATGTTGAAATTAGCGCATCTTGAAGCTAAAGAGCTAACCACATCAACAAGAGCAGTCTTAAAGACTGTATCATTCCCTGGCGGGCGGTAAATAAGCAAACCGCTAAGAGTAAACTGATGACTGAAAGCTACCTTAAAAGCGGCACTCTCACATGCTGGTAGGTCAAGAGCTTTCCATTCAGCCGGGAAGCAAGATTTTATCGCCATAGCTATGCCACCCCCTCTAGAAGTGTGGTTAAGGGTAAACACAGTATAATTAGGAGGGAATGCTAGATTGATTATTGCCGTATCGGCATCTTGAAGCCAGGTCTCAGTGATAAAGATGAGGTCAGGAGAGTCCTTTTCGATCATATCACGTAGGGACTGATGGTGCTTGACCAGTGATCTCACGTTCAGGCTCCATATGCTAAGTGCACGCTCCGAGATATTAACACGCGTACTTGAGGCATTTCCTTCCACTAGGCGCAGCCCAGAGGGGGTATCAAGTGAGAAACTCCCGCATGAACAGTCAAAGGGGCCCGATAGCGGGTGTATGGGATCATGGCCACACCCCACGAGCTTCTCTCCAATGGAAAGAAGGGTGGCGCGATTATACCTGAGCATCGGAGTACTCTGCATGGTGGTAGAGGGACTAAGAAAGCTAAGTAAGGGCCAGAGTCCTGACCCCGCTTACGCGTCCTCAACGCGGACGAGCGCAGACGGGCAGGACTCTGGCACGACTCCGGCTAAGCGACGGCGTCCCACTGCGCGGTCCCGCTGCGCGGGAGAGGATGCCTTTAAATAGGCGTCGCAATAAAGAGCTTCGAGCGTCGGGACGCTCCAAAATGGCGCCCGCCTAACTCTCCACTCACCCAAGCCAAGATGGCGCCCGCAGAAGTCCAACCCCGGGACCTGGATCCGCCAAACAGCGGTGCGCTTTCCACAATTAAAGTGCAAGTAGGAGGGCAAATACCCAGGCACAGTGATGCTAAAAACAGGGGATAATCCAAGTAAGTCACGAAAATACAAAAAGAGGTAAGTTTAAAAACACGGCGCACTAGCAGCGCGACCTGCGTTAATGCTGCAGCTAATCAGAATGATAGCAGGCGAGTCCGCCTTAAATAGGCGTCGCAATAAAGAGCTTCGAGCGTCGGGACGCTCCAAAATGGCGCCCGCCTAACTCTCCACTCACCCAAGCCAAGATGGCGCCCGCAGAAGTCCAACCCCGGGACCCGGATCCGCCAAACAGCGGTGCGCTTTCCACAATTAAAGTGCAAGAAGGAGGGCAAATACCCAGGCACAGTGATGCTAAAAACAGGGGATAATCCAAGTAAGTCACGAAAATACAAAAAGAGGTAAGTTTAAAAACACGGCGCACTAGCAGTGTGACCTGCGTTAATGCTGCACCTAATCAGAATGATAGCAGGCGAGTCCGCCTTAAATAGGCGTCGCAATAAAGAGCTTCGAGCGTCGGGACGCTCCAAAATGGCGCCCGCCTAACTCTCCACTCACCCAAGCCAAGATGGCGCCCGCAGAAGTCCAACCCCGGGACCCGGATCCGCCAAACAGCGGTGCGCTTTCCACAATTAAAGTGCAAGTAGGAGGGCAAATACCCAGGCACAGTGATGCTAAAAACAGGGGATAATCCAAGTAAGTCACGAAAATACAAAAAGAGGTACGTTTAAAAACACGGCGCACTAGCAGCGCGACCTGCGTTAATGCTGCACCTAATCAGAATGATAGCAGGCGAGTCCGCCTTAAATAGGCGTCGCAATAAAGAGCTTCGAGCGTCGGGACGCTCCAAAATGGCACCCGCCTAACTCTCCACTCACCCAAGCCAAGATGGCGCCCGCAGAAGTCCAACCCCGGGACCCGGATCCGCCAAACAGCGGTGTGCTTTCCACAATTAAAGTGCAAGAAGGAGGGCAAATACCCAGGCACAGTGATGCTAAAAACAGGGGATAATCCAAGTAAGTCACGAAAATACAAAAAGAGGTAAGTTTAAAAACACGGCGCACTAGCAGCGCGACCTGCGTTATGCTGCACCTAATCAGAATGATAGCAGGCGAGTCCGCCTTAAATAGGCGTCGCAATAAAGAGCTTCGAGCGTCGGGACGCTCCAAAACGGCGCCCGCCTAACTCTCCACTCACCCAAGCCAAGATGGCGCCCGCAGAAGTCCAACCCCGGGACCCGGATCCGCCAAACAGCGGTGCGCTTTCCACAATTAAAGTGCAAGAAGGAGGGCAAATACCCAGGCACAGTGATGCTAAAAACAGGGGATAATCCAAGTAAGTCACGAAAATACAAAAAGAGGTAAGTTTAAAAACACGGCGCACTAGCAGCGCGACCTGCGTTAATGCTGCACCTAATCGGTGCAGTCCCTTGAGCCCCTTGGCCTGAGTTTTGGCCACACACGCACACCCCTTTTTTCCTTTGCTTCAACGGAAGTGCAGTTTACCGGAGGATCCAAGAGTGGCAAAAGGCACTCCATTCTGGTGCCCATGAAAGAGCGGCCTGAGCGTCCTCTGACACTGAATGATGAGTGTTGGAGTCTGAGAATGGTCCCGGGTCTGCACGAGATGATCTGTGCCCATTGACCAATGAAGCGCACAGCATCTGTAGTGTCTGCCGCAGAGGAGAGATACGGTGCACTGCCTTGAGACATTGAGACTTTGTGAATGAGCTATGAGTGTTTGCCAGGAGGGCACTCCAACAGATACTGAACATCAAGAGCATGGGAGGCCTGAATCCAAAGGCCCATGCAACAACGGGAGCAGACTTGATTGGACAATAGAAGTCTGCTAGAGAGGCTTTTTGAACAGACTCTGGGCATAGTTGGTTTAACAAGAGGTTTCCGTGTGATTGTATAGACTACGTGTTAGGAGAATGATTTTATTGTTCTGCTGGCATTCTTTTAAAGTAGTATTCTGTTTAGTAAAAGCAGAATAAAGTCCATTTTCTGTGAAAGAGTATCCCCTTTTCACCTCAGAGCATTAATGAGGGTCACCACTGTTTCACTTGAACATATAATGAATTACAGAAATGCATAGGAAGACCTAAAATGTTACTAGATAATTTTAGGATTTACTTTTTGCTTAGGGTTGTGGAAAATTATGATTTAATTTGTAATAGTGGTCACTACTTTGTCTACATGTTCTTAATGACGTGTTTTCTAGTATTTTTTAAACATGGCATTGTCTTTTATGGGTGGGATTGTTTTTTGCTGCCCAATTCACATCTGTACCCACCTCCCAACCTATGTCTCTTCCTACTTCTACTTCTTTGCATTCTTTCCATATTTTACCTGAACATGGACTAGTTAGAAGGTCAGAGTTTACTGATAATTCCTTTTGTATAGTTTCTGTATCGACACCAGTTAGTAGTGAACATCACTAATTGTTGGGTGTGTGGTCTTATACCACATACTACAGATAGAGGCATTCCCTATTTGGTCCTGCCATATATGGCCTTTGTGCTACTGCGTGTGTAAGGAGACCTGTCCCGAGAGAGTCGCTAAGTAATAGGATTATGCTTCAGCAACATCTTGATGATTTGATAAATATAGACCTGGACTCAGACTAGCGTGAGTATAGGTTATTGCCTATGTAAGGGCAAAAGGAGCGTCTGTGGTACTGAAAATTTTGGACCTGTGTCATAAACATCGTCGTATCATGACGATTTTGATATCAGCAGACCGAGAATAGCTAGTACACTATGCACAAGCATTTTCGTCATATTCAAATGACAGAATCACGCTGAAATCAGAGTTTTCTTCCTGAACCCTCAGGTTCCATTTTGTGAACGGCAGCCATTTTGTGGATTGCCCTTACAGTAGGCCCTCACTGTGGCAGAACAAGTATTTAAGGACATAACCTTAGCATGGGTTTGTGCTGACTCCTGCATGACCTGGCGAAAGCTGACTCCCTTGCCCGAGGCTGACCTCGTTGAGCCAGTTCCTTGTTAGGCAGCTGGTCAGATAGAGATCAAAGAGCAGGACATTGCAATGTTTATTGTACACGCACACACCCCTTTATCTTGCTCCTATCTGTTTCTGTTCCTTCTTTATGGTCTATTTATGATGTGGGCTGCGGGCCTTTTCATTATGGGTCTTGTCCAGCTTGCTTGTCTAAAGAAGAATGTTTATTATGGGTTTGTTTGATGATTAATTTTGGGCTGGACAAACTGAAAAGTGGGTTTGTCATCATACAGTGCTTTGTGTGCACGTCCTGGGAGCGACCAACAATAATGTACTTCAAAGAGAAAATGTGTGCCTAGGGCATAATAAATGGTATAAAAGGTCTGTGCTGAGACCATTCAGCAGACTGCCTCATTCAATTGCTAAGGCAGTTGGGTGACGTAGCCTCACTTAATTGTGTTTAATAAAGATGTCTTTTTCATATTTTCAGAGTCTGTGCCAAGTTCTTATTATATTAGTAAGTATTCCCTGAGAACGAAATTTACCAAGTTCTTCAATTGTCATCTTGATATCTATACAAATATCAAGCATTGGGATGAACTTTGAACCTTCTATTCCTTTACATTCTTTACCATTCAATTCCACATTCATAGCCTGCGACACACAACGGTCAAATCCTGTCTCTAAGAACAGAACGTCTTTATCTTGCTTACCTGTCTGGTCATATCAGAGACTGCGAAGTACATCATTTGGGTTCTGCCAAAATTTCTTATTAAACATAGCCAGACCCATAGCTAGGAATATGAGATAAGGGGGATTAACCCCAGTAAAAACAGCATAAAAGGTGACATGGGGTGAAGTGTGTTGTCATTTGGCTTGTCCTCCTGCAATCATTTTTAGGGACGAAAATACAATGCAGTTACATTTTAAAACACATAACTCATTATTCTGCTGTTTTTCGGTTATGGTACTATTCTATTAAAATAATTATTTGGAATTGGTATAGGTGCAAGAGAGTAACTTGTGGGTAGGATCGCTGGTAAAAACTAAGAATTTTAAATGATGACAGGAGAGTTCGCCTTTGAATTTTCTGCTACATGGCAGGTTTTAAAGTCACTTAAAAATAGCTTTGGCCACAAGGAGATAAAAAACATATTAACAGTTGGATTGAGGAGGCTCTGCTAAAAAAACCTCTGAATTAATGCCAAATAGTGGGGCATATTACCAACAAGTAGCGAAAATTATCGCTAAATAGGCTTAGCGATAATTTTTTTATCGCTGCATATGCTAGCAGGGAAAACATGCTATTAGCAACGTTTATGTCCATTGTGCTAAAATATCCAGCTATAGCGGCGAAATGCGTGAATATCGCTGAGAATACAGCGATATTCACGCATTATCGACTAAATGCTCTTAGCCATGTTATCCACCTCCCATTGGATAACATGGATAAGAACTGGTCTGAGCAGGCGTTAGTTTTTGGCGATAGCGGGAATATTTCCATCGCTACGCTTGCCTTGCTAATAGGCGATAGCGACGTTAGCGACTGCTTTCAGTCGCTAACAGGTTGGGTACTCCCACTTTGCATGTCATTAGCGATAAATATCGCTGACATGCAAAGCGGGCCCCAAACCGCTCGCTATCGACTAAAAGCTGTCGCTAACATCAGTTAGCGACAGCTTGCTAATAGAGCAATAGAATTATCGCCGCTTAGCGGCCGAAAACGGCCGCTAAACAGGCGATAATTGCCTATCGCCACCCTTGGTAATATGCCCCAGTGTGTTTTAATGCTCCTCAGCCTTGTAACTTTTATGAAAACTAAATATAATATAAGAACAATAGGGGAGGGAATTCATTCTCCGACTCATCATCTTTCTTCCTTCTCTTCCTCTTGCCATAATTCTTTGCTATCAATAGTCTCTCTCCTCATTTTTTCCGCTCTTGTCATTCTAATTTATTTTGCCCAACTTGCTTATGCAATGTACATGAGAGCCATATATCTTTCAAGTGACAACAACCCCTTGACACTACAAAATACTTTGGGCCACATCTGACCATGCACTTAAAAATTTTCTAGTACAGGTTCTTGGTGCAAGAACTGATCCACTACTGCAACACCTCTTCATCCAAGAAATGTTTCATAGTAGGCACACACTCACCCTCTTTAGAAACAGTATGTTTGAGTTTATCACAGGAGATTATATTTTTCTAGCCGAGAAACTGATCACAACTTGCAGCAGATTTTTATTTATTAGTATTATGCAAATCCTGCTAAGAAGTGTTGTCACTACCTCATTGAAAGCACAACAGCACTACTGAATTGTGTCAATACTCTCCCATTAAAGTTATTGCAACCCTGGTTAAGAAGAGCTTGTAAAGCTCCGGTAGAGGCTGCTACCAGGGAGTAGTGATGGGTTTAAAAAAAAAGAAAAAAGATAAGGGGGGGAAAATAAAGAAAAGCACACTTACCTTCCCAGCTGCCAAATCTCCTCCATCCTCCTCGTCCACAACGCAGGAACAGGAAGCACCCAGGCTTCCCTAAGCCAATCCAAATGCTGCTCTGCAGCGTTGTGATTGGTCTGGGCGCCGTCGTTCGGCGCTAATGCAGGGGCAGGGAGCCTGGGCATGTTCCCCACCAGGCTGTGTAATGCAGCCTGGTGGGGAACACGAATAGTGCGCATGACTGTTTGACCGGCCCAGGACAGCAAGCTGAACAGTCATGCACACTTTAGAGTTGGTCCGCACCCGGAACCGCTGCTTGGGAGCACCCTCCCTTCTGATCGGCATCCTGACTTCGGATTCTACTGCAATCTGACTTTCTATCGCCTGCCACAACTTGGAACACATACCTGCATATTCCATGTGAATGCCCGTATCATCCAGTGGCACCACGCACTCCAGGATTTTGGAGCACTGTCTCCGTCATTGAGCATTCCCCTTTCTACAATCCGTCCACTGGATCTGGAGCTACATCTTACACCCGCAAACCTACAACCTGGTCCTGAGCTAGGGCCGGGTCGGAAGTATCACCGGCCAAGCGACCTGTGGTCCTTCCCCTCCGAGTCACAGCCCTGATGAGTCGTGCAAGTACTGTTACAACTTGACGACGAAACACGTGTCGGCTGGCCATCCATACAATAAAAGAGGAGTCATCCAACATCCATTTCTTCATCTGTTTCGACCACTTCATTTGCTCCTTCATGTCCATTGAGGCATCTCTGTCTTTACTGTAATTTGGTGTGCAATTGGTATTTGTGTTTTACACTTTAGAGTATGCTCTTAACTCTTGCCGCTGCTCTGCGGCGGGCACAGCGCGGCCCCGCCCGCACCTTTACAGCACCAGACAATAGTGAAAAATAAAATGATAATAACATTGTTATTATCATTTTATTTTTCTTGTGTGGCGATGCTCCTCCGCCTTAGCAGAGGAGCCACCATTATTCAGCTCCTCTATAGGTCAAGGCCTACCAGACAGCAAAGTTGTCTGGTTACAAAGACATATTGTATTGTGGAAATGCAGAAATCATATCTAGTAATGGGTACCACCTATTGCTTACCATTGGCTTTGTGTTTTGTCACTCACATTTGCTTGCTTTCTGTTTTCTGGCTTTATTTGTTAAAACCTATTCATCATGTCTTTATCCCTCCTGTGTAGCAACGCGTGTTCACTACCTTTTTGTCTCCCTCTGTTCTTCCACGAGTGCTTGCTTTTCAAGAACTAATGGTTTCTTTTTCCATACGCACTCTATAAGAGTACATATGTTTTCCAGCTGACTACCTGACTACCTGACTACCCGACTACCTGACTACCCCATGTAGGTAGGTGCAGTGAGTGACTGCACCCTCCTGCAAGGGTTTGCCCAGGGGGTCCACAGGACCACCCTGTCCCCTTCCAGAGAGCTGCAATCAGGGGGCGCACTGACAGCGCGCCACCTTCTGGGTTAGTCGCCTTTTCTATAATACCAAAGTGCCTTAGGATACTCTAAGCAGGCACTATTGCCTGTTGCGTCCCGAGGCACTTCCGTAATATGGCCCCTGGTATGCGTCTCTGTCCACCCCCAGTTATCCATGTTGTTCTTTTGCTCATGTGCTTCACTCCCATTACCCAGTACTCCATGTTGTTCTCTCTCCCTGTGTCCTTTCCTTTCACCCAGTCTTCCACGTTGTCATCCCACTGTGTCCTTCTCTCTCCCACTCAGTGCTCTCTGTTGTCCTCTTGCAGTGTTCTGCTCTCACCCCACCCAGGACTCCACTTTGTTCTTTCTCACCCATGCCCTACTATCGCACCACCCGCTCTCTGTATTTTGTAAGTTTGTAACTGCACACACTAATTTTAGTGCCTGCCTAAAAAAATTACGCAGTGGCCACATTATAATGCTTTAAAAAATATATATAACATTAGCCATGCTGCACAGCAGCTGTGCTGCTATACAGCATGGCTAGATATAATTGGCAAAACCAATAGGCATCATCGGTGAGACTTATTGGTTTTTCCAATGTTTGTCTATGGTTGCTGGCTATTTTTGCATTAAACATGTTAGCCTTCTATGAACTTGTCCTGGTTTCCGATTACTTTTACTTTTAATTAAACAAACCTAGATCTTTTAATCTTGAATAAAATCTTTACAGATCCTACTTTAATTAATCCACAATGAAAGAATTGGGAAGAAGTTTAGAAAATGAAGATTTATGTAGCACTATGATTGCATTTCATGTATGGGGAAAAGGCGGCAATTATGTAATAACCCTTGTGCTATTATCAACATAGTGAGGGAGACAACAGAAATAGATATGGGCAGCTTTGATTGTAGTACGAAATAATAGATATTGCCACTTGCATCAGCGCAATCAACCAGCTTTGGAAAAAACATCCAATTTTGTCGTCAAATTGATTAAGACATGCTGGGAGCCTCCAAGTCCGCGAACATTTGCAAATAAGTCAGGAAACTAATAATAACAATGTCTCCATAATGGAGAAGAGAAAGTTACCTATAATTCAATTTGTCCCTCACGGGTATTTTCATTAAATTAACAAACAAGTAGCTCAACTCGAACTGATAAGGAAAATTAAATAATTGCTAATAAGCCTGGGCAGTGAACTCCGCTCTGTTTGCGGAGTTGGGGAGTTTTTCGCACTCTCAGAGTTCCAAAAATCTCCGCTCTGCAGAGTGGAGTTTTTCTCCCGCTTGCGCTCACCAATGGTAAGTTGCTGAGTGTAAGCAAGGAGATTCCAACGCTAGACCACTTCCCAGCACGGGCGGTCACCGATGGTCACTACGGCTCGTGTTATGAAACCTTCCGTTCACGTTGAGGCTGCTGCTGCTCGAGCAGAACTTCTACTCGAGTGGCAGAAAGAAGTAGCACTCTCTTGCACTGTGCGAGATGCCGTTTGCACTGATTTTACAGTACGGGACAAACACCCGGCACTAAAAATCAGTGCCAACTGCGTGAGATAACCCACTCCACCGCTCGTGGAACTCCACGTACCTTGGCAGAGTTTTTTTGTCACTTCGCAGAGTTCCGCGTAGCCGAACTCTGCAAACTACGCCCAGGCTTAATTGCTAATTTCATTCACAAAAAAATGAAACTATGAAGTACCTTAAGTACAAAAGCAGGTGCAGTATGACGAGAGGAGTGGGAGAGGGTGAAGTGAATGGCTGCAGACAGCTAACTATGCAAATGGAGGATAGTGATGGGCAAGACAATGTGCAGAAATTCCCTGGAACTGAGAGTGGAGCAGACCAGTGTTCTCTATCAATAACTACTCTGGTTGATGAAAAACAAGGCCAACTTCCCAAAACAAATGTAACGGCATGAACAATAAGGTGACAGGGAAGAATCAGCAGACAGGAAATGATGAACGTAGCAGCGGTGTAGTCTAAAGAAATGCTAAGAAGTTAGAACAAACATTGGAAAAGCTAATAGGTCTTGCCTAGGGCTGGGCTACTGGCTATGCCAACTGGGTGAGGGTGGACAATGGCTTGTTGAAGGAGGAAACAGGACTGAAATCAAAAAGTGATATGAAGCTAGTGTGACCAGATTTTGAGAAGCAAAAACCGAGATAGGCCAGACATGAAAGTAGACCTATTTATTTATTTATTTATTTATTTATTTAAGAAGCTTATAAAGCGCACAGCTACCCCCATGCGGGGGTGTCCCGGCGCTAACAGATTGCATACTGGAAAAGTAAGTACAGTTAGAGGGAGGTAAACAACCAAGTTTTGAGTTTACGTCGGAACAGAGACTCCGTCTCGGTAAACCTCAGGTCCAGGGGAAGACTGTTCCAGAGTTTGGCCGTAATTACTCCGAAGGCTCTGCCTCCGCTCCTGGAGCGGCGAAATCTAGGTACTACCAGGAGGCGGAGGCTGTTGGATCTCAACGTTCTGACAGATTGAGAAAGTTTAAGTCTTCTTTGCAAGTAAACCGGGCCAGAATTGTTAAGAGCACGGAAGGCCAGGGCAAGGGCCTTAAACTGAATGCGGTGGGAAATGGGGAGCCAGTGAAGTTTATTACGGTAAGAAGATACCGAGTGGCGAAACGGAATATTTCCAATCAGTCTAACCGCAGCGTTTTGTACCATTTGTAGACGATCTGTGAGGTAGCGGGGAGGGCCGGCATAGAGACTATTAGCATAGTCTAGATGCAACGTGATCAGAGCGTGAACAACGGTCTGACGAGAATCCAACGGAAGGTAAGGAAAAATTTTCCTAATCATGCGGAGTTTGCCGAAGCAGGCTGAAGAAACTTTGTTGATCTGGGCTTTACAAGATAGGGCAGTATCAAATTGGAAACCAAGGTTGCGTACCGTCTGGGCGGGGATAGGGGGGGGTTCAATACAGGTGGCCACCACAAGGAGCTGGGAAGTGGCGTTTTTTGGTTAAAAAACAAAACCTCGGTTTTGTCGGTGTTAGACCTGACATCATTGGCATGAGTCTCTCCTCCATTTTTTCTGTTTGCCTCCTCTGTTTACGATGTTTTTGCTGGTATATGCTTTGGGCACTGTGCCACTGCTGATCAGTGCAACAGTGCAAGTGCTCCCTATGTGAAATTGCTGTATTGATTGACTTCCATGTTTGGCTTATTTGGTTTACTGTCAGTCCCTAGTAGAGTGCACCAGGAGTGCCAGGGCTTGTAAATACAAATGCTGCTGGTGGGCTTGCAGCACGTGTTGTGCCACCCACAAGAGCGGCCTAGTAAAAGTATGTCTGAAGGTCTACCATTGCTAGACCACGTGCAGTCTGGCTGTCACGAGGACTGCGCAAGTACACCTACTTGCCAGTCCCTAAACCTTCCCTTAACTTCATGTTAGTCACCCCTATGGTAGGCCCACGGGCAGGGTGCATTGTAAGCATAAGGTAGGACAAGCCTGATAAGGTTGGCATGTCCTAATAGTGAATTACAGCCATATTCGTTTTTCACTATTGTAAGGTAACCTGCTCTCCATCAGTTAGAATGGGCTGCCAGGATTATTAATGCTATAATCCTAGCGGGCTCGGGGAGCATGGTGCAATGTCGAGTTTGGTATCCCTGAACTCAGGGTTTAATAACGCATCCGTTTGTGTGGATGGTTTTTGGACTCTGTGTTTGAAAATAGCACTTTTAGAAAGTAGCTATTTTCTTGTCTAACTGTCTACCGGTCTCTGCTGGTTCTGGTGTGCGTGTGACAGGAGCTGGGTGGCTCCAGAGGTCTGAATGAGTCAGTGTGGGATGAGTGGGGCATTTGCATTGAGAGTAGGGGAAGAGTAGCTCCTGATAGCCTGCCCTGCCTGATACAATGCTGGCTCCGCCCCCCTGCCAGGCGACTGATGACTCTGTGCCTGCCAGGGACTTTCCTGGCCCCCCTCCTGCCGGGCAACTGATGGCCCTGCCCCTGCCAGTGACAATGCTGGCTCCGCTCCTGCTGGGCGGCTGAGGACTCTGCCCTGCACAGTGAATAGGCCAGGTGCCTAGGCCTGGCAACACCCACAACAAACCCAAGATGGGGGAAAATTCCCCTGCATGGACAAAGGGATCAAAGCCAAAAAGGGGTATAAGAGAAGGACCCCTGAACCAAGAATTTAGATCACTTCTGACAAGGAAACCTGAACCAAGGACAAGAAGCCTGCTGATCTAAGGACTGCCTACCCCTTCTGCCAGAGTGCTGTTTGTTGGGGGAATCCTGCAGTTGCTTCTTTATTTTTGCCAAGGAACAAGGAGAGAGGAACTGAGTGTGTACTCTCAAACTTGCTAAGAAAATCTCCAAGGGCTGGAAGAAGTGCCAGCCTCCTGTTGAAGTCACAGGGTCAAAGGACTTCATTTATTTGCTAGAAGTGCTTGTTGCTGGAACCTGAAATCCAGCACCTCTGAAGAATCCAGCACCTCTGAAGAATCCAGCAATCTCGACGCCGACGGACGTCGCCGAATCCAGCTCGACATCGTGAGTAACGGCTCCAGTGTCCCGCACCTTCGACGCCGGCCGCTGGGCCCGATCGACGCCAGTAGCGACGCCAGTGAGTAGCGAGTTCGGCTCCAGCTCCAAGTGACCCTGTGTCGACGCCGCCGCTGATCGCATCGACGCCGAGCCCTCTCGACGCCGTGAGCGCTGCTCACTCTTGCAACATCGACGACGCCGTATCCTGCTTCATCCCGTGAGCGCTGCTCCCGCCTGACTTCGGTCGACGCCGCTGCAGATCGCCCCGACTCCGAGGCCCGATCAACGCCGAAGACGCGACGCCGGACCTCTCGACGCCGCTGATCATCGAGTGCTTCACTTTTCCAAGGTACTGTGTTGTTGGCGTCTGTGCGACTCCGGGCTCGACGTAGCGCTCCTCGCGGTCGACGCCGAACCTTTGGATTAACTTTGCCTCGACGTCGTGTGACTCCCGTGTGGGTTACATTGTTGCCAAGAACTATGTTTTAGAGAAGAAGAGTTGCTTTTGATACTAAAGACTTTTGTGCTAAGAAGAAACCGTGCTTGAACCATTATTTTTCCTTCCAAGAGTATTTATTAAGACTGTGGTATATTTTTGTCGTTAATTGGTCTTGTGCTAAGCCTTATATAAAAATACTTATTTTTATAATACTACTGTGTCGTGTCCATTTGTAGTGTATTCACTTGATTACTGTATGTGGTCATAAATGCTTAACGCACTGCCTCTGAGATAAGCCTGTCTGCTTTGCCAAGCTACCAAGGGGGTGAGCAGGGGTTATCTAAGTGTGTTATTCCCTTGCCCTGACTAGAAAAGGTGTGTCCCTATTTGTCAGAAGTGGATACCTCTGCCAACTGGAGACAGCCGCTTCTAACAGTCGGTATTTAAAACAAGATGGTTTGCGGCCATCCATGAACAGATGTTACTGAGACAGTTCCGAAAATTGGAGAAATTAGAGTCAGAGTGATCTTGGAATGAAAATACCAGCTGAGTACCTTTAGTCTTACTTCTATATATTTCTTGTCCTGTTTTTAGGTCTTACCTAGGCAGCACATGCGCTGTCTCTTCGAGGCATCCTGTATCTAGGCTCTGGGCTTAAAAAAAGGCTCATCTTTTAATTGGTTCCTCTTGCTGTCCTTTAGAAATGCTGGCTTTTCATTGGTGAATACACTTAGTTGTCCCTCCTTTTGGAATTTGGCAGCCTACCATGAGGACTGGCCCTTTTACACAACTATGCTTTTTGCATTGCTTCCCCTTCCTCACTTCCATGTAGCTCTCACCTGTAAAAACTCTGCTTGCTGTGGTTGTCTGTAAAAAGTTGTCTGGCGCAGTTGTAACAATGGGCCGCTTTGCAGTATTTGGGCATCTTTGCCCAGGCCTGTTGTAGCCCTGGAGCCTCGGCTGCGGCTCAAGAGCCACTACTGCGATTTGTGCATGAACATGGGGTCACATGAGCATCTGAAAACAACAACAACACGAGGCAGGTCAAAACTTGTGTGTCACAGTGTGGCCATGCGTTGATGCGCTGTGTTGCGATGTGCTATATGTAATTCTATAAGCACGCAGGTGCTTCTTTCCTCTTGGATTCAGACAGGGCTTTAAGTGGGCCGGGTCTCAAGGGGTCTGAGCACTGGCAGTTTTTTTCAGGGGGCCTTGAAACGGGTCTCTATCGGGCTCTGTTTTGACCCCTGACACAGGCGGTCCATATTTTTTTCCGGACTGCAGTGACAGCACTTTGCTGTCACTGCAGTCACTGCAGTCCGGAAAAAAGTGCCAGGGTGCAAAACAAAGTCCGATAGAGACCCGTTTCGAGACAGCAGGCACATGGATGTGGGCTGCTCACACTGCTCACTGCTCAGTAGTTGAGATGTTATGGCATGACATCATACCACTTGAGCCTTGTAGGGGAAGGGAAATCCTTTAAGGAGAGTCATTTTCTCTCTGGATTTCCCTTCGCTTTTTGAAACTCAGGAGCAACAACATTGTGGTAGGGTCACCAGGGCTTTAATTGGAAGCTTTGTCAATATTATATACAAGCCATAGTTGCAGCTTATTTATCTTCTGCAACTAACAACCATTGACAAAGCCAATAGTCCTTACTTGTCATAGGTATGATGTTACTTGTACCACATATCTGGATGCAATGACAGAAACAGCAAAATACAAGTCGGGCGACACACTATGCTAAGCACAGATTTTTTGCGTGTTTTAATGCCACGCCCCTAATTACACTGGCCACGCCCCTTTGAGGGACCCCCCAGTTTTTTCATCCCACTTAAAGCCCTGGATTCAGACAACTCTTACTGCATACAGGCACCAGTGGAAACTGGTAAACACCTCGAACACCAGCTATTCGGAACATTTCTGCCCATCTGTCGAGTACTATAAATAGCTCTACCCTGTTTTAAACGGTGCTTTTTCCACGTGTGGTACTAAACAATGGCCGTTAGTAATTCACGTTAATCCTGAGTCCACCCGTCAAATTTAAATCATTTCCTCAACTTTCTTCAACTGCAGTCTGTTAGCTGCGTGTCCATGCAGGGAGCTGGGCTTGTCTCTGTCGTGTGAGATAACATTGTTTCCACCCCCTTCAGTCTGGTATATCTCTGTGCCCACTTACAATAACAAGCATTTACAATGCAACGGTCTCGCCTTTGTAAAAGTTAGAGCTATTGGCATTGTAAATGACAAACTTTTTATTGATGGGTTGGTTTTGAAAACAGCTAAATAAATGGCATTGTCATTTAAAATGCCAATACCTTTAGCTCTCGCAAATGCAAGACCTATTGCATTTGCACACACACACACACAGAGCCACACACACACACACACACAGGTCCCTGCTTGCCAGCATCCTTCACCGCACCTTAATATTCAAAGAGGAGCTAAGCGGGGCTGCTCTCTCTTGGATTAACCAGAGTATTACGTCTGGCATATATTAAGAGCGATTTGCTTCCAAAACAGAGCTGTCAAGACACTGGGCTGGAGGGCACTGCAGGGGAAGGAGGGGTGCAGCTGGAATGTGGGTGCGGGTCACATGCTGCACGAAGCACTGGTGCGAGTGAAGGGGGGATAGACGGGGGTGAGATAAAGGTCTGAACACTGCATTTTATTTTAGAGTGCGGCACACAGAGAAGCATCCTAAATCTCTCGGTGCCACTTACCTTACACAAAACTCCCTGTATAAAAAGTGGAAACTTCCCTTTCAGACCCGCTTCTGACATTTCTCAACAAATTTAAAATTCTGCTCTCAAATACAGTCAAATCTTGTTCACCTGTTACAAAAGGTCTCTACATGACCCAGTGGAATGGCAGCATGTGTGTTTTGGGGAAGTTGTTCTCTAGATGTACCAATGGAAAAAAAGCCAATAAGAATTCTACTGATAAAATTTAAAACATATTTGGTGAAACGTATTTTCAGCATTACACACCAAAAACAAGTTCCGAGACAGCTGTTTTTTTCAGTAGAAGTTCAGTGAATGTGGAAACCTGATAATATAACAAATGAATTAAGTAAAAAACATTTGCAATTGGGCTATTGAACTTTCCACCAGGTACCCCGATTAAAGTAAAAAACAAAAAATGCACGCCTCCCCATTTTTGCAGTGTCTTGGCATGTTGCGGTTTGTGTCTTTTTACATCTCCAATGCCATCATGGCACCAAGAACGTATCAGAAACATGCACCCCTGCTCCAAAGTTCTATGACCTGTATTCAATGCCTCCCTTACTTGGTGCACGTGTGCGCAGCATTCCGCAGCCCCTGAGGCTAGGCTGGTGCTGTGTAGCTGCCTGCATGTTGTATTCATAATTACACTTGTAATTTACACATCTTATCCATCACATACCCCATCACACTGCCAAGCGCTGAGTACTGTAACACCGCCAAGCACTCAGTCCCGTAACTCGATAACTGCACTTTGGTGGTCATGTTGCACAATATGAAAGCACTTCCCAACTAGGCTCAGAACAAAAACTACAACCTTTTAACCATGCAGCCTGTGGAGTGTAGCCAGCTATCCGTGTTGGTGTGTCTTTCCCCACACAGGGGTAGTAAGCGTATACAAATGCAACCATACACTAAACAGTGGAGACCAGTGCTTGAAAAGGAAATATATTAGTGTAAGTGCTCCTTATCCTTGAGCACGTTTGCTCCTGAGAAGTGATGTTACTTCCCCTTTAATAGCATGGGAGCAGTGCTGAGAAGTGCCGGTGCAATCCCTTTCAAATGAAAGAAGTGCAGGTGCAGAGTGCTGGCGGCGGCAGATAACCCACTGAGACACAGGCACGCGCCTCTATGTAGGAGGCATCTCAACTAATTGACTTCAAGCAGAGACATCTGACATTAGGACGCATGACACTTTTGAAGACAGGGGGTAAGCCACACCCTCAGGATGTACAACTTGCCGGACACTTTGGCTTGGAGCACGTCATTGTTATTAAGATGAAACCTCCCAGCATACGCAACAGATGTCAAACCACTTTGCTTTATATGCCAATATCTGCCAAATCCGGGAGTGGGAGATGATTAAAGGAGCGATTGTTTGATTTACAAAAAATGCACGGTTTCTTGGCAGGTGGGTACATAATCTTCCCTGCGGCGTTTCACATCCCTCGAACTCAGAGCAATCGCTCGCTCTGCCAACCAATGTCACCCTCTTGGAAATGGTACATTCTACACACTTCCGAGCGTTCAAACACATCGCAAGATCGCCCTTTCTTTTCATGTGTATGTGCTGAAACGCAGTCGCAGCTCCGCGGGTCATGCTATGCACAAAAGCAGACCAAGTAAACACAATGAGTCTTGGAGGGCGCATTTAGGGGTAAAGGTGCTAGTGCTGGGTGCGCGAATCGTGGTAACCTCAACTGGCTTTAATGGAACCAGCTTCTTCAGAACAGTTCACCCCGTTCACTTCAATGTGATCACCCTTCCATCACTAAGCGCTTTGGCGTATCGCCGGAAATATGAAGCGCTATGTGAATGCAACAGCACATTGCAAATCTCCAAGGTAGCAGACCTTCATCCATCAGGAATGGCTCACCTCGACTGACTGCAATGTGGTAACACGCCACCCACCTTAAGACTGACCGGCACTGAATTCAATGTTATGTTATGTTATGTTATGTTAGGGTTTTTTTGTAAAGCGCACGTACGCCCGTGGGCTTCATGGCGCTGTTGAAGTAGGAACCTAACACAACAACTTACTGAAAATAAGCCTGTCTGAACAGCCAAGTTTTATAAGAACGTCTAAAAGTTAGAAAGTCTAGGCTGAGCCGAAGGGAAAGTGGTAGGGAGTTCCATAGGACAGCAGCTAAGTAATGGAAACAGCTGCCGCCCTGACGCTTTCTCCTGTAAGAGGGAACAACCAGCAAGTCTTTATTGATGGATCTAAGATTGCGAGTGGGCTTGTATTTGGAGACCAACTGATTGATGAACTGAGGCCCTATGTTTTGTAGACTCTTGTATATGATACAGCCGGACTTAAACATGATTCTTTGAGATACAGGCAGCCAGTGTAATTGTTCTAGGCCAGGCCTGATGGAACACCGCCTAGGTTGTTTAAGAACAAGTCTGGCTGCCTGGTTCTGCACTAGTTGGAGTCTTTTTAAAAGGCCAGATGGAAGGCCCAGGTACAGACTATTAGAAAAGTCCATCCTGGAGAGTACCAGTGCGATGGTGACCTGGATAAGGGCTGAGTATGTCAGAAATTGTGCAATCTTTTTTATTTTCCTAATCTGGTAAAAACTAGCAGAAACAACTGCTCCGACTGGAGCTTTTAATGAAAGATCCGATGCAAGTGTAACACCCAAGCTCTTCACTGAAGAAGCAGGGACTGGGGCAGGACCAAGGCTCAAAGGCCAATAATGAGGGCCCCAGCTGATACTGCTGTCCCCGGGAAGAATTAACACCAGCGTTGTATCATAAGCATAGTTTGGTGAAAGTGGGCGACTGAATCAGGAGTATTCAGAGGGAAAATTAGCTGTAAATCGTCAGCATAATTCAAGATTGTGACATTGAATTGTTTTAGGAGGTGAAGGAGGGGGCGCAGATACAAATTGAAAAGCAAAGGGGAAAGTGAGGATCCCTGTGGGACCCCACAAGTGGAGGTGGTTCTTGAAGCAGTGAAAGGCCCTAAGCGAACCGCTTGAGTGCGGTTCGAGATAAAGGAAGTGATCCACTCAAGGGCAGCGCCCCTGAGGCCGGCCTGCTCGACACGGCTAATTAGAATAGAAAAATCAACCGTGTCGAACGCGGCCGACAAATCAAGGAGAACCAGTGCCTGGTGGATGCCTTTATCCGCATTTGATCTTAATGTGTTTTGAACGGCCAAAATGACAGATTCCGTCGAGGGACAGGGACGGAAACCTGCTTGGTTAGTTTCAAGATAGTCACTATCCTCTATAAATTTGGAAAAGGATGTGGAGATGTGCGCTTCCAATATCTTCGACAAATATGGAAGTAAAGAGATTGGTCTATAGTTGACCAAGGCTTGAGGATCAGCCCCAGGTTTTTTTAATAGAGGAATAAGGAGGGCCTGTTTGAATCGGGGGGGGGACCATGCCACTCACCAGTGAGGAATTCAGTACAGATAGAATAGTGTGGAAAATTAGTGCGTTTTGGTGAACATTATCTGCGCCATCTTGCCTCTTCCCCGATGCCACACTTTTGTCGTGCGCGCCCGCCATTTTAAGATGCCCCGATCAGAACAAACCCTTTTGCATGCCGCTGGCCCCTGACATAGCCCTTTGCCTTCGCTAAGCCCGCACGCTGACCACCCCCTGCTTGCACCTGCCTTGAGTCATAAACCCCTCTTCGGCGCTGCTCTGCCCCAGGCTCTCATCCTGTTCCCAGCGCGACGCCTCCCTGCTTTCCTTTCATGATCTCCGGCCCTTAGACGCAAACCCCCTTTTTCCCTGTGTGCCCGTTTTGTCTTCCCCGTCCCCAGGCCGACACCCAGCTCTGCCGATGCCATTCCTTGCCCCTCCCCGTACAATAGGAAGCCTCCCCCATCAAAGGATCCCCGGGTTGATCAAAGCCCCCCACTCCATGAGATCCGATCAAACCCCCCACATTCCGTGAATCGGCGGAATATCCAGCTGCGTGATACTCATCACCTGTTATGACTAGGGTGGGGATTTCAACTGTAAATGTGTGTGGGAACGGGCCCCAAAGGGGGGATTCCGGGTATGTCTTCCGTATATCAAAGCTTTGTCACATGTATGTAAACTGTAATAAAAACCATAAACACTGTATATAAGGGGCCAGGCCTCAAACATAAGTTAGAGCACCTCAGAACGATACCTTCTGTCCGTTTCGTTGTGTTCTCCTCCGGAGAGAATAAAAAAACCCTGTTTCCTGCTTTCCAGTCTCCAGCGCCTGCCTCTTCATTGTTTTAAATAACTAGGGGGTCACAGAGGCAATACCGCCGGGCAAATATCGATTGTCCCCGACCCGATTGAACTTTTTACAATTGGCGTCCCAAGCGTGGGGCCCATCAGCGACTCGTGGATCCAGTGGGGGAGGTCCCGACGACAGAGTGAACGACTGCAACGATCGGGAGAGCTCTTGCCCAATAGACCCTCGTCTGGCAGCCGATCATCCGAACTTCACTAGTTCCGAACAGACCTCTCTCGAGTGATCTACGGTCCTGACTGGGAACCATCAGGAGTGCCGTGAGAAATACGAGAAAAAGAGGACGATCGGGCGCTGGATTCGGAAGACAAGAAACTGTCCACATGGTCCGGGTAAGGTCGTGTTGCCACGACAAGTTGCGAAAGAATTTGTTTTGATTGCTTGATTGTTCAAAAATACTAGTATTGCCTTGTTTATTTTTATTTAGAGATTCACTGTCTGCAAACGGAGAAACAACAGGCTCCCTCTCCCTTTGCAAGCAGTGGAGGATAAGTAGGGTAGCAGCCGTGCTTGTTCTTTTTCTCCCCCACTCAATAATTGCTTGAAACTGAACTGTTGTTCGCAAACTATTGTTTCCTGGAGATTCCCTGTCTGCAAGTAGGGAAGAGACCACCCTTTTTGCAGATAGTGAAAAGGGTAGGTGACGCAGATCTTTGCGGACCTACTCATTCTCCCCATTGTTATTTTGTTGGTCTTTTGGTTTTTTTGGATCCATGAGGTATTCACTACCTGCAAACAACGTAGAATAGAAATATTCTGTCTAGTCTTTGCACCTAGTGATAAGATAGGCAGTGCTGACTTTTTAGTCCCTCGTTACGAGCCGTCATGTCTGTCTTCTCCCCATTGATAAATAGCCTGTTTTGCCCGGACCGGGTGTTAGAGGTGGACCATATAGCTCCACTGGAAGGCACCCCTAATAAGGACATGTTCATAAACTATGGGTTAGTCACCATAGCTTATAATAAATTATGGCACAGGTATACCGAAGATAGCCAAGACAAACAGTGGCCACTGGCAGGATCCTTTGACCTTGATAAAATAGAAACGTTAGAAATAGCCCTTCGAAATAATAAGACGACGCCAATTATGCTCGACAGTCTCGGTATGTGGCGCAGAGAGGCTACGAAACGACAGAGAAAAGACGAGGATAAACCAAGTAGGGAAATATACCGACAGGACAACCCCAGGACACCGCTACCCACAACTTATCCCCCGACACTACGCAAAGGACGACCAGACTTAGGGTCAGACCAATGCGCTTTTTGTAGGTATGTCGGACACTGGAAAGCCCAATGCCCGACTCTACTGAGCGTGAGTAAAGGCAAAGGGCCGACAAGAACGACAGACCGACAGTACGAGAAAAGGCGCGAGACAGAGAAGAACCCGACTTACATAGACAGACCAGACAGAACCACCACGTTTGATTATGCCCGATGGCACAGATTTCGCCAGGAAAATCTCAGCGGCACGATCAAGTTCTCCTAGGTCGGGCAATGTCAAGACGGGAACCCAGCCTCGTTTAAAATTCACAGACGGAAAGAGATAATTATGACCAATAACTGTTTTTATATTTGTCTTGGGTCTTTGTATGTCGTACTTGTACTGTCCCCCGTCTGAGTTTGTGTGTATGTAATGTGCGAATCTGCGTCATCCCTCTACACGTGTTTCCGTGTTACTCAACCTCTGTTAGCAGAAACCTAGCATAAAAACAACCTGAAAAGAAAGAAATGGTAAAAGCAACATCCGTAGACCATTAATAAACTTGAACTTTTAATTTAACACAACAAACAAGGAATAATAACGATAAACTGTAGAAAATGAAAGTCAAACAGAACATTCGCCCCCCCCCCCCTTTCTGGAACCTTCCAAAGTAGGGCAGGGTTACGGCTACGCCCAACCAACGGCAACCCATATAAGGCGAGCCCCGCCGCCAACTCTTGGTCAGGAAATCTTAACGTATGGGGGAGCCGGAGGAGAGGCAGGAGCCCGCAGCCTGGGCATTTGCAGGTAGTCCCGCCACATGTCTCCTTGGCCGGCCGCAACGGGCCTGGAAAGACTAAGGTAGTCCCGCCACATGTCCAGAGGAGAACGAGGCACCTCTTCCTTTTCTCTTCCATCACAGCCGCAGCAGTCCTGGACGGCGGGATGTCCTGCACGTACCTCCACAACAATCTGTCCAAGTTGGGCTGGGAGGGAGAGGCGACGCGGACGAGCCTCTCCCACCTCCACCGGTAGGAGGTTTCCCAGCCCCCAGCCCGACGCCGAACACCCCCAGTCAGGCGATGGTGCCCATACTTGCGCAGCACCGAACGTACAATGGTGGCACCCCAGTATTTGCGCAGCACCGAACGTACAATGGTGGCAATTGGGGAACACCGGATGTGGAGAGGCCTTCATGCGGGGCGATGAAAAGCAGCGGCATGGAGTGCACCGGGAGAAGGAGACGATGTGAACGAGTCTCCCTCGCCCCCAGGTGGGGGCATCACAGCCGCACCCCAGCTGAACGTCCCGCTCTCACAAAACAGGGACCTCTTCCTTTCACTCCGAAGGGTCTCTTCCATTCTTGCAAACTCGACGAGAGTGGCCCCTGTAGGGCCTCAAAATGGCGTCTGGATCCGCTGGAAGGCGGGCCCCGGCCACTAGAGTAACTTTGGCCAGCCATACAACTCGAACATTTGTCCCATGGAACACGAGCCCCCATCTCCGACAGCATCTCCGCAGCCTTGAAGATCATACAAAGGTCCTCGGCGGAACCTTCGGCCTTTGCAGGTTTCCGGTAAGGAACGGCTGCCTCGATCGCCAACGAAACAAACATGACATTGCCACACCTTCTGTTAGCGTGAATTCTAGGACTGCCGAAAAGGACTCTGGTCCAAACTGCCAGTAATGGAAACATTTCCCCCTGATGCTGCTTCCGGACTGAGCCGGCCCCGCCCAAAATGGCGCTGGTATCAATCGGAACTTACGAACACCTCGTGGTGTTCCTTCGCACTAATATAAACTTGATGTTCTGAGATTTTATACACTTGGCTAGAAAAGACGAAGAGAACTCACTCGACGAATAGTGTGAAAAGATCCCCGTTACACATGTTGATTACGAATGTACAATGTATTATATTTTTATAACTGATGTAAACCTCATTTACGACGCACACGTACGGTATGCATATAGGAAATCCGATTACAACTGTTATGATTATGCTTCTAAATTATGAAAATATATGCCCCCGAACCCCCAGCCAATTAATAGACGTTTTAGTCTCTTACAAATGAAGAGTAAAACTTTCCGATGTTTTTATTGTTGCAAACGACACCCCCCACTGTACGCACTTTAGCCATTGCCACGACCGACCAAATACGACCACACCCTCCTAATCCATATGCTGAAATGAATTTGCAAAATAAAAGTCTTTGAAACTATGGACGGGTATTGCATGCTTTATTTTAAAACAATATGGGATGGGTAGGGAAGTTTTTTTCCTGTGCACCCTACTCTGCTCTCTCTTTAAGGTTAAAGGAAGATGGTTGCCCAGCCCTGGAGAACGGATCGGATCGACAACACGACACTCGGCCTTAAAAGTACGCGACTGACTCATGAACTCTCGCGTAGAGGAAGACCTTGACTTCCAAGGATGGGTAAAACGAATGGTGTAAATGAGGGAATGTAAAAGGAGGGTGAAATGAAATAATGTAAATATTGAAAAATACAACGTTCCAAAGTAGCAGGGACCCAAGAACCGAAGAACTTTAGAACGCCACGGCGTTGAAAGAGGTTTAAGGATCCCGATAGTGAGATATATCCTTTGACTAGATACCTCGCACTAGGCACCTCTGGTTTCCTTTTTATGTTTCCCCGCACACGCCCTACATGAACACACTACCCCCCCCGACTCCGAAAACTATATCCCCGGGGACCCTGCCCCAAGGAGGAAAGACGAGTAAGAGGTAAGTAAAGGACTTATGAATCCATGTATTTGAATGCGCGCGAATGCTGTCTCCCCCACCCCCCCCCTCTTTTCCTCCCTCTGCAGGTTACGTCAGAAATTACAGCCGAGGTGTGGCGAAGATCTGAGACCTTGCCATGTCTAAATACACGAAACGGACTAGCGCCGCAGGGTGGTGTCTAAGCACGCCTGCAAACTACTCACGTATCGAACAAACCCGAAAAATTAGCACAACCTGATAAAAAGTGACCACCCTTAAACCAGACCGGAAGAATGAACCCATGTCACGTATGATGCGAAACTGTGAGGGAATGTGTGTGTGTGTGTGACCGAGGCGTTGACCCAACTGGTCAAAGGACCGAGAATGCGAGAAAGTGCGACAAAATGGTACCCCCCTTTTTTCTTCTTTCCTTTTCTCAAAGCACGTCCCCTCTACCCTGTCTAATGCTCAAACTGCATGATTACAAGATTCTAACGCGGACTCGTGAATACCCTTTACTGTGTAATGCACTAAATAGCCTTCCTTGAATGCACTGCCGCCCTCTCTGTTGCACGTGTACTATTTAGCCTGCCGTTGCACTCTCTCTCTCTCCCTCTCTCTCCCTCTCTCTCTCTCTCTCTCTCTCTCTCTCTCTCTCTCTCTCTCACTCTCTCTCTCTCTCTCTCTCTCTCTCTCTCTCTCTATTTTTGCACTACCACTCTCCCGAGTGGTTAGCCCCGAAATTGGCAGATTGCCACCCCTAGCACACCACCTAATTGGCTTCAAATACCGTCAGTATTTGCACAAACGCTTGTCTTTAATACAATCACCCTGAGGCCGCGTCATTACCTCTCCTTTTCCGATAGAAGTCAATGAACCCAGGTTGGGCCGTAAGGGAAAGGACAGGTAAGACGACAGAGGTTCCCTAATCTGGCCCGAAATGAGGGAACTACATGTCAACGGCTCCTATAGTATAAAACAAGGACCTCAGAATACGCGACCCTCCCCTCCCCGAAACGTCGCAATACCCAAACCAGAAAAACGATCACCCCCGTTACCTCCCCTGTCTATGTCCCTGGTTGTTTCCCATAAAACCCCTGTCCTTCCTAGTTAAGTAACCGGGCTGTAAAAGGTTACGTAGGACCCAGAATGATGTTTTACAAGGTTAACAGACTAGACCAAGGTAAAGAAATCATCAAAATGAACCCCGCAGTAGTTGAAAAACAGGATGCACCGATAGAAAGGAAATGTTTAGCCATGTTTGTCCCTCAGCAAAATATCTGTGTAGTACCATGTTGACGACTCACTGTACCCTTTTGTAAATGTGAAACTCTAGAGAACGGCATCTCTTTGCCAGATTTGTCTCCCGAAGGTGGGTTACCATCAGATGAACTGTCATGCCTGTAATAAATGATTATGAAGGAAAGTCATAGTAAATCCAACAGGTCCGCCACCGGTCATTCATATGCCGGTTGTGAACATTAAATGTAACGGACTTTTTCATTCTTTACCTGGAGCTGGGAGAAAAATAGACTTTTTGATTATCTTCATCTGCAAATTTTCTAAAGACTGTCTTTTCAAACTTGTTTAAGGGTACTGCTGTTGGAGGAGAGAAGGACCGGATGTGGGAGCACGAGGCCCGACTGCCGACTAAGGGACACCTGCGACATTAGCCAAGGCGAGACCACGACTGAAAGGAGCTGCAGGACGAGGCACTGTTTTCGACAGCATGAAAAGAAAGGGTCGACCTGATGCCCCTGCTCGACGTCCAGTGCCTTTCGACAAGTCCCCGCTCTCTGAATTCCGTCGCACGCCCGCCCATTTGAAGTCTCTCGTTCCCCTAGTTTGTTCCCAATTTGGCCTTGCTCCATCCCCCTTTTTCCTCTGACCTACCCTATGGACTGTTTTGAACGCTCTTCTTCCATCGGAACTTTCTGACAATCACCTCAAAGGACACAGGGCGAAAAAGGACCTTTCCGACCAGAAACGCGAGGAAAGGGTCGTGCCCTGCAACGCAGAACTTAGAACAGAGCTGGACTTGTAGCTCCACCGCCGGTGCTCAACAGCGCCAACGAAAGACCACAAAGAACAATAAGAACTCATAAAACTTCGAACATTCGACATCCTCAACCACCGTTTTGCTTCGCCTCATTTCTCTCCCAGCCGCCATTGTATTGATCCTGCTCCAATCCGAATCCGAAATATGTAATAACCTGCCAGTTCACGTTATGATATGTACTTGCTGCTCTCGCTGCAGAACCGTTTTTTGTATTGCATTCCTATGACTTTCCTGCTGAACAAGTTTATCAAAGTTTATCAAATAGGTGTACCTCCTAAAAACTAGAAACCTAAAAATGTATTATTTACAACTCTTTTCATCTAGGGTTCCTACCGTTTTCTTTCTCATACTCACCACAGTAGAACCGAATAGGAAATGAACCAGCAAGATGTCTTGAATATGTTAAAGGGAGGACTGTGGAAAATTAGTGCGTTTTGGTGAACATTATCTGCGCCATCTTGCCTCTTCCCCGATGCCACACTTTTGTCGTGCGCGCCCGCCATTTTAAGATGCCCCGATCAGAACAAACCCTTTTGCATGCCGCTGGCCCCTGACATAGCCCTTTGCCTTCGCTAAGCCCGCACGCTGACCACCCCCTGCTTGCACCTGCCTTGAGTCATAAACCCCTCTTCGGCGCTGCTCTGCCCCAGGCTCTCATCCTGTTCCCAGCGCGACGCCTCCCTGCTTTCCTTTCATGATCTCCGGCCCTTAGACGCAAACCCCCTTTTTCCCTGTGTGCCCGTTTTGTCTTCCCCGTCCCCAGGCCGACACCCAGCTCTGCCGATGCCATTCCTTGCCCCTCCCCGTACAATAGGAAGCCTCCCCCATCAAAGGATCCCCGGGTTGATCAAAGCCCCCCACTCCATGAGATCCGATCAAACCCCCCACATTCCGTGAATCGGCGGAATATCCAGCTGCGTGATACTCATCACCTGTTATGACTAGGGTGGGGATTTCAACTGTAAATGTGTGTGGGAACGGGCCCCAAAGGGGGGATTCCGGGTATGTCTTCCGTATATCAAAGCTTTGTCACATGTATGTAAACTGTAATAAAAACCATAAACACTGTATATAAGGGGCCAGGCCTCAAACGTAAGTTAGAGCACCTCAGAACGATACCTTCTGTCCGTTTCGTTGTGTTCTCCTCCGGAGAGAATAAAAAAACCCTGTTTCCTGCTTTCCAGTCTCCAGCGCCTGCCTCTTCATTGTTTTAAATAACTAGGGGGTCACAGAGGCAATACCGCCGGGCAAATATCGATTGTCCCCGACCCGATTGAACTTTTTACAATAGTTTGAGGCAAGGTTTGTCCTATTTCTCTATATATATGTGGAGGACAAACATCCTCAGGGGAGCCTGATTTAACTCGGGTAAGCAGTTGGGACAGCAATTTGTTGTCAATTGATGGGAAAACTTCAAGTGTGTGAGGATTGAAAAAAGCGTCCTCCAATGAAGGAGGGACCGGGGAGTTGATAATGCCTTGTTTTATATCCAGAATTTTATTGATGAAGAATGTGTTTAAAGAATCGCACATATCTTGAGTGGGGACAACAGGAGGAACAGTTCTATCGCTGTCACACAACTTGTTCACCACCTTAAAGATATCTTTGCTTTTGTTTTGCGAATTTGCGATAAGCTCAGAGAAATAAGTGGTTTTCTGTGGCGAGATGGATTTTTGATACTCTTTGCGAGCAGCGCGGTAATTCTCCCTATCCTGCTTAGAATAGTTAGATCTCCAGATCCGTTCTTTTTTACGGACTGCAAGTTTTTCCGCCCGCAATTGTGGGGTAAACCATCTGTGTGTGTTATTCGGGCGGGAGCGGGGAGGGAGAGTCCATGGGGCGTGCAGATCTGCAGCACCTCCAATCCAATGGAAAATAGATTCCTCCATCTCGTCTGGACTACCTCCAATAGAAGGTAAGGTTGTAATTAGCGAGTGTAGAAAATCAGGAGTACTGATACTCTTCCATTTCCTAATTTTCCCCAGTTTCTGGGGTCTCAAGGCCTTGTCACAGCTCGCCAAAACGGTGAATTGGATGAGGTAGTGGTCTGACCAGATGCATGGTTCGGCGACCAACGTGGATATATTAAGGTCATAGGACCATACCTGGTCAAGGCTGTGACCCTTCCGGTGAGTGGAAGACTCAATGTGTTGGCATAGGTTAAGGTCTACCAGGAGGTCTTTTAGTTCACCTGCTTGAGCATCTACTTCTACTGCGTCGAACCAAAGGTTAAAATCCCCTAAGAGAAGGGTTTTAGAATAAGTTGTAACCAGTGGGGCAAGTTGCTCCGCTAGGGCTGAGGGGAAAGCAGGCATGGAAGAGGGGGGACGGTAAATTAAAACAGTTAAAATAGCGCCACAGTCCGTATCAATTTTGAAGACAAGGTTTTCAATGCCTGGCAATTCAAGTGAGGGTAACAGTAGGGGTTTAAGGGAGTTCTTGAAAATGGCGGCAACTCCGCCACCTCTCTTGCCTGAGGGGCGGTTCACAGCAAAAATATAGTAGTCGCCAGGGAGAGTGGCCAGAATATCAGGTAGGGAGTCCTGGGTTAGCCAGGTCTCCGTCAGGTACAATATATCCGTTTTTTCCTCCGTGAGTAATAGAAACAAATCTGTTTGATGTTGTACCATAGAGCGCGTATTAAGGTACATACAATTAAGGGTCTTGGTGAGGGGCGTAGGTGGAGTTTTGTCGACGTGCCGGGGGGTCTCGGGGGGTAGCTCAGGCACTACAAATATGTGCGAGGCAATGCCGTAAGTGCTAATGCGTTTACGTACATAAGGGACAACGATACATACATACAACGTACATAATGGAACCTCTCTTTAAATCGCTTTGCTCTGACAAGAGTATGCGTGCTTTATTGTGGCACGAAAATAAATCTGACTGTTGCTCTAGCAAATTTAGGTGGCGACAGGAGAAATAAACACACCTGAGCTCAAAACGTGCTCCAAAGCAGACCTGGACGGGCCCACGATGTTTTCCAAATCTTTTAATAGAAAGTCAACTTTGCGCCAAAAACACAAGCTGCGGGACTTGGAACACGAGAGCTAAGACAACACATCAGAGGAAGGGCGGAGACGGCGAAAGTGAGAACCAGCAGCTGTAATGACTCCCGAAGCAACCACCAGCAAAAACAAGCCCATCCCGCGAGTGGTGGGAGGAGGGGCCATCGTACGCTGTGCGAGGAGCTCCTACCCCACGGGGAAAAACATAGCATGACACAGTCTTCAGGCAGTTACAGGCTAACTTAAACAAGCCCATCCCGCGAATGGTGGGAGGAGCGCGCGGTAGCCGGCGCAGTGTCTCGTTTACAATCTTTCCCGCAGGAACAAAGCAGGCCCAGTCTGCCTCGCGGCGCATATGGCTTGGCAGCGTGCGGCGCGCAGGCCCACGAGAGGCCCCGGATCCACCCGCGGCCTGCTCCCCGCCGCCCCGAGACCTCCTGGATGTGGCCGGTTGCGACGAGAGAACAAGCAACGGAGAGTGAAAGGGGAGGGGGGCGGGAACGGGCACACGGGGAGGGGGGCGGAACGGACACACGGGGAGGGGGCGGGAACGGCGCACGGACAGGGGGGGGGCGGAACGGCACAGACGACATGAGACGCTGGCCCTCACTACAGACGCAGCAAGCACTTACCAGAGGAAAACTTCTTCCGGCGGCAGTCGGCCTCGAATGACAAAAGCAAACACGGAGGACACAAAAAAAGAAACCCCGCCCACCGCCCGATGACTACACAGAGGGAACGCCCATGGAAAAAATCTCGGGAACGCCCCCGAATCTGGTCCGTGAATGACGGACAGATCTCTGTTCCAATGGCTAGCCTCCATTTATGGAGCTAGCCAATGGGACAGGGGGGCGTATTCCAGAGTCCTTACTGAAATCAAGAGATTTCTCTTGGAGGCGGAGCTTACGCTCCGTTCTCCAGGCGAAACCTAAAAAGTCAATTTAAATGATTGGGATTAAATTAATACTTGGCTGTGGATCTGTATATAATCAAATAGATTAAGGGGCAGATTTATGAAGGTCTTGCGCCGCCGGTGCGTCATTTTTAACATGGGAAAAAGTGACGCACCGGCGGCGCAAGGCCTTCATAAATCTGCCCCTAAGGATCTTCGTCGAAGAACGCCATCTGGAAAACACATACCACTTGCAGTATAAATAGTAAACAAGCCAGCGCCCCTCCTGGTGCTAGAAATATGGACACACACAGAAACTGTGCGAGGATGCTCAGCCCTCTGGGCAAAATAAAACGTGCCTGCATTTACTTGGAAGGGAATTCTTGGCTGGTCACCGCATAGATATTGTTGGGAGCTGATCTCACTAACACCAGGAGAGAGCCACTTGTCAGACCCGAGACATAACCACACGAAACTCATACTAGAACAAGCATTTGCAATGCAATAGGCCTCACATAAGTGAAAATTTGAGCCATTGGCGAAACAAATGCTAATGGTTTTTTTTAATTTAAAAAATCCCAGAATTGTTTTCATTATTTATTCTAATGCTGTGATATTTTTTTACAACCACCCAAAAAAAATTAACATTTGCAACGCCAATAGCTAAAAGTTTCACTAATGCAAGACCTATTGAATTGCAAATGCTTATCTGCATCGCCACATAAATACATACAAACAAAAACGCACACACACAATAGGCGTGTACATGTATCTGTGTGTGTGTATACATCTATGGCAGGACTCCTCCACCCTGACCGCCGCTTCTCTCCACCCAACTATGCCTCTACTGGGAGCAGGCATCCGTCCCCCCTCCTGTACTGCCTGACAGGAACAGATAATTTAACATTTCAATCTTCAGAGGTGCCGGTGAATGGAGGTATAACTCGATTCTGCTTTGCAGAATGACCTGACCTTTGTCCCAAAAAACTGGAAATTTACCTAAAATTACAAAAAGTGTTGGAACAGGCCTCCGAAATACAGGTATTCTGGCCACCCTATATGAAGTGCCCTGCGCTGGCCGCGGTATAGAGCTTTTTTTTATTTCCTAATGGAGGTCGTGGGAACGAGAGAAGAATAAGCAAGAGGGCTAACAAGGGTGAGAAAGGAGAAATAACATGGATGAGGGGGGAAGGGAAAAGCAACACAGGCGGTGGGTGGTAGGGGAATAAGCAACACAGACAGGGATGGGAGGGGAATAAGGAATACGCATGAGTGTTGGAGGTGAAGAAGCAACATGGGCACGGTAGTGAGAGGGAAAGAAGAACAAGGATGGCAGGGGAAGAAAAAAGAAAATAAATAAAAAATAGTACATCAGCCACAGTCCCAGCAGTGGACGGACCCTAATCCAGATGAACAAACAGTACTTGGCCCATACTCCAGCTGAGAGAAGAGGAAGTGAAGAAAGCTCATGCGCCCCAATTAGAAGGCAGCAAATCAAAATGGGCGGTGAACTCCGCTCCGCTGGCGGAGCTTGCAAAGTTTATTTTACTCCTTGCTCCTCTTGGAACGTGGTGTTCGGGGAAAACAACTCTGCCACCCACGTAGCGGAGTTAACCAGCGCTGGCCCGCTCGAAAACAGGCGTTTGGATGAGGCCCCAAATTAGTTTCAGCAGCGCGTGGCCATCTCGGTCTGCATTAAAACACGCCTCCACTGAGTTTTTCTTGTTGCTTAAAATGTGTGCCCCTGTTTGAACACTATTCAATTAATGTAAAAAGCTCAATGGTAAAAACACTTTATATTATATTTGTTTTTACATATTCCAGTTAGGCAAATGTATTCACTCATGGGGCAGTCTCTTTATAAGACTGGTAACCGTTCTAATTGCCTTGATTGTGATGAATCAGAAATTGATTTATTGAATGTTTTCCTGTCCTGTGTATGATATGCGCAGGAAATGGTGACTACCGCCACTGGCGTAGCGAAACTAGAGGGGGCCTCCCTGCAAGGCAGGTTTAGGGGCCCCCCTCTGGGCTCAAATAGGAGCTCTGCAACCAGAGTGCTGTGCTGAGGGGGCCCGTGGAGCTTGGCCCCCCCCCCCCGCATCGCGGGGGCTGCGGGGTCCTGTGTTATGCCACTAACTGCCACAACTCAGTGCTTAATTTGAGCCAGTGGTTTCCGGTGCTGAGCACCAGAATCTAATTGCCAGCACCGGGGCTTATGAAAGTTTGCCAATTGGCGGCACTATCTGACTAATTTTGGTATTAGCACAACAGCAGCTGTGTGTGATGGTTTGTAGCTGTATTTATACTGTCATTTCCAGACAGAGGCAATGTGTGGTGCAAGCTTAAGTGGCCTCCCGTCAAGAGCCCCGCCACTTAGTGGTTTACAAATTAAGAATTTCCACAACTGCTGAATTTAGTGAAGGAAATCACGCAAACATGCACAGAATGCGTACATACGATATTCCTGAGCTTAAGTTAGTCCATCTTCTATAGGCATAAACAGTTTGTCTTCAACTGTTTTCTCAATCTCTGTCATCCCCTTAGTGCAGTCTGTCTTCCATGTCCACGGTGCTCGTACAGTGGATCGACTATGTTCCAGGGCCGGCATCTCTCTTCTATTTGGGATACTCAAAGTTCTTCCTCTTGGTTGACAGCGCTGCCATGGGTCTGTGCCACAGAATTTTAATTTCACCCCCTTTTGCTGTTGTTAGAGCAAGGATTTCTCAACTCATTCATGTCACAACCCCTCCTCCTCTGCATAAAGAAAACATTGGCAATTCTAGTTGGTCTAGTTTTAAAGGGCTACGCTCATGGGCACTAGAATGACGCCATTTTGCAACTGCAGTATTTTCCACATAATTATGTGCCACCCTGAACCAGCCTTGTTACTACCCCTCCCTTCCGAGAGTGAGGAGACAGTCGTGCATGATTGTATCTTCCGTATGGAGGAAGAGACGAAGGAACGGGAAATGCTTCATTTTCCACATAATCCAACATCTGCTGCATAATTTGCAGGTTTTAACAACAAAAAACATTTTCTAGCTCAAGTGGATCAAACATCATTAGTGGTGACGCGTTACCATGCAGTGGAAGGCCCTTTGGAAAGGTTAACTAGTCACCTTCCAGTTGATTGTTGCTCTAAACTGGTCCTAATGGGGAGAAATATTTGTCAAGACAGCGTTAACTTGTGTAAAAAGCATTAGCAATGTCAATAGGTCTCGCTTTATTGACCTATTGGTTTTGCCAATACTTTTTGCCAATTGCTAAATATCATTATCAAATAGCTTTTTACTACTACTGTGTGGCATCGGCATAAAAAAGAGACACAATGATGCAGCCATTACATTCCAGTGATGACATGTGTGTCATTACCACACATGGGTGCGCCTAGGCAAAAATTTAGGCAGCATCATTTATGCTGTAATCCAAGTTGATAGATGACATTTGTATCGGCAAATTAAAAAATATTATTACTAGTGCTTGAAAGTGTTTTTTTGCACCGTGTAGCAGCCTTGCAGCAAATACAGCTGACAGGCTTTCCAAAAAATAAAATTATTTAAAAAAAAGGTTATGGAAGGGGAGGATTTCAGAGAGCAACCCAGGAGTGCGTGGGAGGAGCACGTGGCAGTGAAGTGATGGGGATTGGATGAGGAGACCAAGTGAGAAATTGAGGTGCCTGGGACTGGGCTGGGAGAGGCCGAAAAAACAATAAAAGTCATGGAGGGGTGATGAACACACTGGAGAGCAGGTGTTTGGGGGCGAGAAGCAGCACATGAGCGAGCGAGCTAGAAAGCACTTGCACTCTCCTAGAGTGCTGAAAGAAACCCAAAAGTAGTTCTCTAAATGTGAGCAGAGGAAGGGTACAAGTCAGCCAATCAGATGGATGGTTGAGAGGATGTGCTCCAGGGGCAGGACAAACACAAGAAAACAAAGGCAAGCCATGAAATTAGAACCAAGCAAATGAGATTGACAATAAAGCCAACAAATTATAAGCAACTGATTATCTCTCAGCCTCTGTAGGCTTTTGGCATGTTTCCCAAGAGGCTTTTGCCTACGGACAGCTAAAACTTTCTGATAGGCAGAAACTATAACCAGCTCTGCGAAACTGTGGCAAGCATGAGCAATCACGCAGTGACAACTTTGTGAAACAGGAAACTCCGATAAAGCAGCAAATGTGAAGGTTAAACTGGCTGCTTTGCTTCAGACAGCCCCTACTGCCTGTCAATCAATGACACAGTGCAAGTCCAGGCTACTTGTGGAATCAGTGATGTCCTCTCGGCCACCCAGGCCCGGTGGATACTCTGGACTTAGCTATCCAAGAGCCAACAGACATAAGTTTATCGCAGAACACGCAGACCGTCTTTTAGGCATCTTTATCCAAAAACGTTCCACAGTTTCTGTTAGCCTTAGGCCCTCCTGCCTCTACAGACCACCTTCAGTTATCCACATTATTAACACATTACTTCCAATAAAGGCCTTTCTGCCCTTATGATGCACTTTCATGTGGTTGTAAATAACACCGTTTCCTAATATTAACTGGAAACAGCTGGGGTTTTTATCATCCAGTGTTCTTTGTGCTAAGGTTGCCTAATGATTCTATATCAGGACGTCATCAGGGTTCTCAGACCTACGCTTCCAATACCTCTGCAGTGCATTCTGGGATTTTCAATGAACAGAACTACCATACCCAAAAATAATGACTTGAGGAAGGCTCAGGGTAAAAAAATGAGGTGCCCTCGTAACAAGGCATCACATGCTGACTCAACCCCCTGTACTTTTTTGCAAAACCTGATTTGCATTGTTGAGAGTTGCCATGTTGTTTCAAGGTCTTGCTTGTTTACATGGAATCGCGGCTATGACGAAGCTGCATTCTCCATGTTTGCACAGTGTAGCAACATAAACACTGCTCTGCGCCCACACACATCTGGACTGCACTCTGTTGTGCACGAGATCGAAGGTACATGAAAAGCACGAATCAGATGATGTCACTTTTCATCAGTGCTTTAAATGGGAAAAAAATGCAGGTACTCATCAGATCGTGCTGAAGTTGCAATAGTAATTTTAACCCCTACGCTATTCAACGCTTTCACTACTGTTGCACCCACTGGAGTGGGAATAGTAATTTTAACCCCTACGCTATTTAACACTTACCCTACTGTTGCACTCTCTGGAGTGGGAATAGTAGTTTTACTTCTACGCTATCCAATACTTTCCCTACTGTTGCACTCTCTGGAGTGGGAATGGTAATTTGAACCCTTTTGCTATCGAACACTTTCCCTACTGTTGCACTCTCTGGAGTGGGAATAGTCATTGTAACCCCTTCTATAACCAACACTTTCCCTACTGCTGCACACACTGAAGTGGAATAGTAATTTTTACCACTTCGCTATCCAACACTTTCCCTACTGTTGCACTCTCTAGAGTTGAAATAGTAATTTTAACCCCTACGCTATTTAACACTTTACCCTACTGTTGCACTCTCTCGAGTTGAAATAGTAATTTTAACCCCTACGCTATTTAACACTTACCCTACTGTTGCACTCTCTGGAGTGGGAATAATAGTTTTACTCTGCACACACTGAAGTGGAATAGTAATTTTTACCACTTCGCTATCCAACACTTTCCCTACTGTTGCACTCTCTAGAGTTGAAATAGTAATTTTAACCCCTACGCTATTTAACACTTTACCCTACTGTTGCACTCTCTCGAGTTGAAATAGTAATTTTAACCCCTACGCTATTTAACACTTACCCTACTGTTGCACTCTCTCGAGTTGAAATAGTAATTTTAACCCCTACGCTATTTAACACTTTACCCTACTGTTGCACTCTCTCGAGTTGAAATAGTAATTTTAACCCCTACGCTATCTAACACTTTCCCTTCTGTTGCACTCTCTGGAGTAGGAATAGTCATTGTAACCCCTTCTATAACCAACACTTTCCCTACTGCTGCACACACTGAAGTGGAATAGTAATTTTTACCACTTCGCTATCCAACACTTTCCCTACTGTTGCACTCTCTGGAGTGGGAATAGTAATTTTAACACCTCAGCTAGCCAACACTTTCCCTACTGTTGCATTCAGTGGAGTGGGAATTTGCATTGTTACCCCTTCGCTAGCCAACACTTTCCCTACTGTTGCTCTCTCTGGAGTTGGAATACTAATGTATACCCCTCGCTATCTAAAACTTTCCCTACTGTTGTACTCTCTGTAGTGAGAATGGTAATTTTAACCCTTTCACTATCTAACACTTTCCCTACTGTTGCACTTTCTGGAGTGGGAATAGTAATTTTCACCCCTATGCTATCCAACACTTTTCCTACTGTTGCACTCTTTGGAGTTGGAATAGTAATTTTAACCCCTACGCTATCCAACACTTTCCTTACTGCTGCACTCTCTGGAGTGGGAATAGTAATTTTAACCCTTTCGCTATCCAACACTTTTCCTACTGTTGCACTCTCTGGAGTGGAAATAGTAATTTTAACCCTTACGCTAATCAGTACTTTCCCTACTGTTGCACTCTCTGGAGTGGGAATAGTCATTGTAACCCCTTCTATAACCAACACTTTCCCTACTGCTGCACACACTGACGTGGAATAGTAATTTTTACCCCAACACTATCCAACACTTTCCCTACTGTAGCACTTTCCGGAGTGGAAATAGTAATTTTAACCCTTACGCTAATCAGTACTTTCCCTACTGTTGCACTCTCTGGAGTGGGAATAGTAATTTTAACCCTTACGCTATCCAACACTTTTCCTACTGTTGCACTCTCTGGAGTGGGAATAGTAATTTTTACCCCTACGCTATCCTACACTTTCCCTACTGTTGCACTGAATGGAGAGGGAATAGTAATTTTTACCCCTACGCTATCCAATATTTTCTCTACTGTTTTAGTGAATGTGGTGTATCATTTTTTTTTAAAATATTAAAAATATTGTAATTTTGTTATATATATGTTTTACATTTTTATTTATATTATTGTTGTATGTGTATTTATGTACTTATAATGTATAAAATGTTTTTTAACAATTTATAAGTTATTAAAATAATTATTCATGAACATTATTAAGTAAGTATATATATTACATTTTATATTTAGATGTTTCATTTATTTTTCCATTATATGTATTAGTTATCATTTTTAAACATCTTAAAATATTTTTAACTATGTTTCTTTTAATTATATGTATTATTTACTTTATTTTACATTATTTTTTTAATGTTAAAAAAACTATATTTGTGACAACAATATTTTTTTTCTAGATATTTTTGTACTTACTATGATGTAGATAGGATGTCGATATTCTTGACTTCGATATTTTTGTCACAATATTTTTGTACCCTGATATTGTGGTAGTCAATATTTTGTCAGTGATTCACCCTCACACCTTTGCACAGTAATTGCTCCCACATCAGTTTTGGGACACACCACTTAGCTAGGCTGCTCCAGGCTTCCCAGGTAAATTGTTTGTTTTACAACCCCGATTGGTTAGCCAGCTTGTGTACCTTTCCAGGCAAACAAAAATGTTGGACATTTAACATCTTGCAGGAGTCCACTGCAGGATGCAGGACACACATCTAAAAAAGGAAAAATCCTGCTCCCTGCCAATCTACTTTGCTGGGCCTCAGAGCACTGGACCCTGTCTGGCAGATCAATGGGAGAGAAGGCCTCTCCTGGGTCTTGCTATGCTGGACTATGGCTGCGTGTCGCAGCAGAGAGGGGCCAGTGGTGTAGTAATGGTTTCATGTGCCCTGGTGCAAGCGACGTAAATGGGCCACTCTCTCTCCATCCACATGCTGGATGTAAAATATGTTGAACATTTGGTCCAGTGCTCCCTTGAGCCTCGCAGCTCTAGATCACGGCTGCAAACCCTTTTGCGGATGGCCTTTCCCTCAGCTTTGGATCATGGCTGCAAGGTGTGAGGGAGAAGGAGTCGGCGGCATAGCAACAGCACCATGGGAACTGATGCAAGTAAATGATGCTGGATAGTGAAACAGACATAATTTGGGTGCACTGGGTCCCTAATACCCATGAACCCTGATGTCATTATATCTGCTGCATTGTTGTTGGCTATGCCCCTGAAATGGGCCCGTGCACTGAGCCATGGTACAGTATTGGGAAGCAATTGCAGGTGGACCTAGGGGAGGGAAACATCTCTCCTGGGCCTCAGAGGGCTGGACCATAGCTGAGAGTCCCAAGGGAAGAGGCCCCACTCCTAGGCCCAGCTTCAGTACACATTAGCTATGAGGCCTAGGATAGGGGCCCGCACACCCCACAATCATGATCTAGTGCTGGAAATCACAGGAAAATTAAGTGCAAGGTAGGGAAACCTTCTGCCTGGAGCTCTCAGCAATGGTCTAGTGCTGCAAGCCCATGGGAAGGGGTCCCCTCTCCTGGACCTCACCACTATGGTCCAGTGCTGCGAGGCCCAGGGAAGGGAGTGGGTACTTTTCCCTTGGCTTAACAGCTATGGTCTAGGACTGAGGGGCCCAAGTGGAAGGGCTGATCTCCTGTGTCCCCAGCCATGATATATTTCTATGAGGTCCAAGAAATTGTGCTTTCTTCCCATGGGCCTCACAGCCATGGCCAAGTGGTGCAAGATGCATGAGATGTGGCCCCACTGCTCTGAGCTTTACATCCACAGTCTAGCGCTGCAAAACCCAGTCGAGAAGTATCCACTGGGCCATGCAGATATGACCCAGCACTGTGCCAGAGGATCGCCTCTTCGCTGAGCTTCACAGCTATGGTCTACTGCTACGAGGCCCAAGTAAGATGGCCAGTTTTCCGTTTTCACTTCACAGGACACTTTGGGGCATTTATTTACTAGGAAATGGTGTGGCGCTGCAAGCAATTTTGCATTTCTGCGCTGTGTCATTTAAAAAATACATGTTGCACCTTATTTACAAGAACACAGCACACTCCTGTGTTTTTCCTTGCACTGGCAATAAAAATAGCTGCTTAGCGCCAACCCAGACAACCTTGAGCCATGGTGCAATGGTGCCTGCATTGCAGGAATGACAGCCTACAACACAGACACCCTTGCATCATAGTGTAAAGGTGCTTGCGTTGCAGGGAATCATCCCTGCAATGCACAGCGCAGGCACCCTTGCACTATGGTGCTAGGGTGACTGTGTTGCTGGGAATGATTGTTTATGTGCAGGAAGAAACTCCTTCCTGCACATAAACAATATTTAAAGGTGATTTGCTGTGTAGGAGGCTGGCTCAGTATATGGTGCTCAGGTATTTAAGTGAAGCACCTTGCACTAATCCCGGCAACCCTTATGGTGATTGTAGTGGCCTTTGATAACCTTTGAGAGCTCTCAAAGTGGTAGCTGTGGAAAGCAGCCTTCAGGATTATCTTGAGGGAGTGTTAAGCAGCTTGTTTTTACCAGTCTTAATCATGTAGTGTAGGTTAAATGAAAAAGAACCACAAAGTGTATATATAAAAATATACCTATTTATTATGCAACACTCACTAACACATTGGTAGATCTCCTACCTGGAGATATAAACACAAATACACAATAATACTTCAATTTCAATAGGTAAGTAAGCACAAAATACAGTGGTCTCCAGGAGGAGACTAAACGATATACTAAAAAAGTGGAATGCGAACTGCGACCGGAGTCAGGACATGGACAACGATCAAGAGACTCAGAGGAGCTAGGAACACCACGAACCACCCGTGGTAAGTACCCAGGGACACCACGAAGGCTGTCTGCAGAGTGGAAACGCAGCTGTGTGTCCAATAGAAGTCAACAGTGATGTCGCTGTTGCAGCTTTCAAGAATAAGGACCCTTCTCAGTGGACCCTGAAGAAACCCAGTTGAAGACAGAAGGTTGGAGAGTCATTCCACCCGTGGATACCCCAGAAACCAGGACACCTACATCAGTGCATAGGTGTGAAGTGACGTTGGAAATCGCCATAGACCACAATGGAGGACTTCAGGAAAGATGCCGCTGGAGAAGACATTGCAAGAGTCCGGTGGAATCCGAGGTTGTTTCTTGAAGTGAAGAACCTGTAAGCAGAGGGTATCTATGCCACTCGGAGGTGACTAGGAGGCATGGAAGAGCAAAGCCCACCGATGACGGACGGTTCAGAAGAGTTGACGATGACCTTGTCGCTGCAGCTGTGAGGACCAGGCGATGCTGAGTAAGACCAGGCGCTTTGCATGAGCTGTTACACATCAGAAGTCGAGAACCACAGGTCTGTGCTCGGTGGATCACCAACAAGCCTTGGCAGCTGCACCGTGCGCGGAATGCAAAGAAGGAGCAACGTTGGGACCAGCAAGGTCCAAGGGACTCATGACCAGCAGGAGAATCTGAGCAGGCCTCTCTGAGCAAGCAGGGGAGCCCACTGAAACAGGAGAAGACCGTCAAGAGGACCCACAGTCGCAGGAGGACCTCGAGCAGCTCACCAAGAAGGAAGGCCCATGGTGCAGAGGATGCAGTTCTTGGCAGGAAGAGATTCTGGGCACTGGGATTTCTTGTAACTTGAAGATCTCTGGAGTGCAGAGCCAACTTGCCTTGGCAATGGCAAGTTAACATGGTGCACAGGGGTTTGGTCCCATTGGTTCCGACAAGGGATACTGGCCTCAAAATTGCAGAGAGGACAAGTGAGGCATCGAGGGAGTTGCAGAACCCCTATCTGTGTTCCTGAGCCTTTCGAAGTCCAATTGGATGTCAGGAGCAGCAGACAGGTCAGCTTTGTTGTGAGCCTGCAGATGCAGGGGAGCGACTCCTTCACTCCAAGGGAGAATACTTTGTGTATCCTTGATGCCTACTGCTCTGTTGAAAGTCCTGGAAGAAGCACAGGCACAGACAAGGAAGAAGACTTGCAGAGCAGCAAGACCAGGAGCAGCAGGAGTCTTCCTTGAAGCAGTTTCGGTTCCAGGCAATGTATAAGTGTCCAGACAGTCGAAGAGTGACATGGTTTAAAGCTTGAGTCTTGTCCCATGATGAATCCGAGGACCCTACAATCAAGGGAATGCGTGGCTAAAAGTTGTGGGGACCCCTCAATGGTGTGTTTGCGGGTATGAAAGCTGACAGCAACCACCTGGTAAATATGCTGCTTTCACAGGCTTGCATGCATTTACCTTTTGACAAAGCTGTAAGTTACTGACTTTTATGTACTTTCAATGGTTGGCACCATCTTTCTTTTATCGTTTGTCAATCACCACAGGCTATGTTTAAAGTACCAGTGAGGTGAAGATTGGTTCCCGAGCCCTGATGAAGTTGCCGCAAGTAGATTGGCAATGAAACATGTCGCAAAAAACACAAGATGATAGACGGAATGTTGCACATTGGCAAACTGATCACCCCCAGTCACAGATCTGGGTTTAATCCATCAATATTTTTCTCACCATGCCACCCCAGTTCTGACATGGCCATATGCAAATCAGTCTTGACCCTGTGCCTCATGGGAACAGTCCAGACCGAACTGCCAAGCCATGTCTTCACTGGACCGGAATCAAGCATCCTAGGACCGGTTTCTGGCTATCAGCTGTCATCAGCCAGGATAGCTTGACTCCAGTGGCGTAGTGAGCACGGGACCCACGTCTGGGCATACCCTTCCCACATAGGGCAAACAGCAAAACACACAAGGTGATGGACGGAATGTTGCACATTGGCAAAACATTCACCCCCAGTCACAGATCTGGGTTTAATCCATCGTTATTTTACTCACCAACGCCACTCCAGTTCAGACATGGCCATATACAAATCAGTGTTGACCCTGTACCTCATGGGAACCTTCCAGCCCGAACTACCATGCCATGTCTTCACTAGACCGGAATCAAGCAGCCTAGGACCAGTTTCTGGCTATCAGCCGTCATCAGCAAGGATAGCTTGACTCCAGTGGCGTAGTGAGCACGGGACCCACGTCTGGGCATACTGTTCCCACATAGGGCAAACAGCCCTGGGAAATGTATACCCCTATGATTATGGTACTCCCGTAAGGCGCAGGCTAGCGGCTCTGCCACTCGTGCATATAGAATCGGGGATAAAGGGCATCCTTGTCTTGTACCTCTGGTGATATGTATCTGATCAGTAACTAAAGCGCCAATTTTTATTCTAGCAGTTGGTGAGTTATACAAGATCCCCATCATTTGAAGGAACATATTGCCCAATCCCATCCTCGTTACAACAAGCTTCATAAACTGCCAATTGACTGAATCAAAGGCCTTTTCCATGTCCAAACAGACCGCCACTGCTTGTACGTCCTGTTTGGTGTGCTGTACCGTCCCAAAGACTGTTCTCAAATTATAAGTTAAGTTCCTGCCAGGAATAAATTCCGCTTGTTCTGGGGACACTAAGAGCGGGAATATCAGTGTCAGTCGGGCAGCAGGATTTTGGCATAATGAGAGAGGCCGATACGAAGTACAGTCAGCAGGCGGTTTGTCCGGTTTCAGTATCGCTACAATGACCGCCTCTCTCATCGATGGTGACATAATGCCGTCTACCACCATCTCCTCAAACAGCGTAACCAAATGTGGGACCAACAGGTCTTTAAATTCTTTATAAAAAGAGACCTTGAGCCCATCCACCTCAGAAGCACTGCCTGATTTCATCCCCGCCAACGGAGATAGTATTTCCTCTTTCTCCAGTGGGCGCATTAAGTACTCACGGTGTTCATTGGTTAGCCAAGGCAATTTCACGGGGTCAAAACATTTAACATTTCAGACTCCACGCAATCACTTCGGGAGCGATATAATGTTGAATAGTACTGGCGGACCCGCGCAACTATCTCTGTATCCCTAATTTCGGACACCACTGTAGTTTCCCTGCGCTTCTTCAGGAGAGAGGCCAGGACGACACCGGGGTGCTCCCCCTCACCATATGTGCGTGCTGACGCATATTTGCCCAAGTGCATAAGTTCAGCGTCCGCCGTTTCATGGTATTCGTCTGATAGCTTTTTGAACATCTCTGTGGCAGTGTCGGTCGCACCATTCACCAATTAGCGTTCTAGTGTTTGAAGGGTGCCATCCAAATAGGATAGTTGCCTACAGAGAGTTCGAAGTGCTTCAGAGTGTTTTGACATGGCAATACCTCGAATATAAACTTTGAACACTTCCTAGACAGTTGCGAATGTGTCCACCGAGCCAATATTGTAAGTGAAGAAAGTGTCTATCGCCTCGACAAGCTCGGACCTGAAAACAATATCCAGCAGTGAATATGGAGGTAAAAACGTCAGGTGAAAAGAGGAATCCGTTTCTCCGGGATGGCCACAACTAAAAGTATAGGGGAGTGATCCAAGTAAGTGCGAGGGAGGACAGTACAATCTCGCACTCATGCGTATATATACTGAGAGGCTAGCCAGTAATCTATCCTAGTATGCAGGTTGTGGAATGCAGAGTAGTGTGTATACCCGCCCCGGTTCGGGTTCCGCTGCCGCCAAACATCGGTGAGCTCTAATTGCATCATCGCATCTGCAATGGCGTGGGCTGCAGCAGAAACACGTCTCTCCGGGCCCCCCGATCTGTCTAGAGCCGGATTCAAGATACAATTAAAATCGCTCCCCTAGAGTTGAGGCCTCCCTGCATAGGCATGCATAATTTCTGTAAGAGCGGTGTAAAAGCTCGGGTTATCATAGTTTGGGCCATAGACATTAACCAGAATCAAGTTCCATCCTTTCCCTGTGCATCGTGATACAACATATCTACCCTCCAGATTCAAGTTGAGTAGATCAAGTTTAAGATGAGATTTGGGATTCACCCAAGTAATCACCCCCCTTGCATGAGTAGTAAAGCCCGCTTCATGGGTGTTCCCTTGTAAACTTCTGTGGCGGAACATACTACTACTTATGGGCAGATTTGACTCCTGTAGCAGGGCAATGTCTATCTTATGTCTCAGCAAGTATGCTATGACCTTCATTAATTTTCTATGGTCATTGAGGTCCCTAACATTCCAAGCAGGACTCTCAGCTCGTTATGTATATTCAAATAACGCTCACTATCAACCAACTCCATTGAAGTAGGGCATCAATGTGTAAATTATGTTGCAATGTGTGACTGAAAGCAAAGTTACTTCCGGTTGTCAAAACCTTACATCCCTAAAAACTCTGAAATGTGTCTGTCTCATTTCCCCTCCTCCCCCCACCCACGCCAACCTGTGCACTGGCGAACTCTCCCCACAAAAACCCCAAGAATCATAACAAATTCACATTGAACAACTTCTTTATTCAATGACTGAGATCATGCCCAAGTTGTGGTGCACACACAAGGCGAATGTTGCCTGCCCCTTTTGCAGTTAATCTTTGATAGGCTACCAGCCCATTGCCATCCGCCATCCTACCCATTGGATGCATTAGGTATCGGTTCAATTACCCTAATCGTTCCCCCTGTCTCCTTGTGAGGTGCAACCCCCGCCCCAGCACTATTTGTACAACCATGCATCAATCATAACACATCATAAGCGATCACAACCCTCCATGAAACTGCATCACAACGCCCGCCTGTAATTCCGCAACAGACTATGGCACAACATCATCTTTATCAAGCCACCCTCCAAATGTCCCCATCTTATCTGGCAGCAAGGAGGGGCACAACTTAGTCCTGTTCATCCAGACTCCCTCCATTTGCTCCCTCCACTGTAGGCTGCTCCGGGCTCCTCCACCGCTCCATTGACCACTCCTTCTGGGCTTTCTGCAGCAGCTTCGGGTCCGTGAAGATCCTGTTAATGTTAATGTTAATGTTAATGTTATGGGTGTCTTATATAGCGCTCGGCTACTCCAGGGAGTGTCCCGGCGCTTTCTGACCCATAGCTGAAAAACAGAAAAAGATGAAAAAGGAAGCAGACCTATCATTGACTATAAAGCCAAGTTTTCAAACCCTTTCTAAAGGCTAACAGGTTTGGAGTACAACGGAGTGTCAAGGGGAGGGTGTTCCACAACTTGGGAGCGAGATGTTTAAAAGAACTTCCCCCTGTCCTAGCTTTCCTGATAATGGGGACAGTTGCCAGACCAAGAGATTCTGATCTAAGGGATCTTGTGGGCTTATAGAAGATAAGGCGTTTCTGAATGTAATTAGCCCCAACAGCATGAAGTGCCTTGTGGGCCAATGTAAGCGCCTTAAAATGAATCCGCTTTCTGACAGGAAGCCAGAGAAGGGAGAGTAACAGATCCGATGCCCTGGCATGGTGAGGAAGGCCAAAAATGGCCCTCGCAGCCGAGTTTTGGACTACCTGAAGTTTTTGCAATAGGTAGTCCGGAAGACCCAGATACAGAACGTTAGCGTAATCGAGCCTAGAACAAATTGAGGCCTGAACCGTCATCTTCCTATGGACCAGCGGAAGCAGAGGGAGGAACTTACGCAACATTTTCAGAAGACCGAAACATGTGCCAGTGAGACCTATGATCTGGGACTTCAATGATAAATTATTATCAATTTTAACCCCAAGGTTTTTAGCCACCGTGGAGGAAGATGAAGGAGGAAACATATTCGCCGGCCACCAATCCTGCCATGGCGGGTCTGCCTGACACCCAAAGAAAATCACCTCTGATTTGGCAGGGTTGCACTTGAGGCTGTTTCGCTGAAACCAGTCGAAAACAGCCCCAAGGCAGCCACGGATGCTCTCTCCGTCGAACTCATCACCCTTTTTACAGGTGAAGAGAAGCTGGGTGTCATCAGCGTATGATATGATCTGGGCTCCAAAAGACTCTGCCAGCACCGCCAAGGGAGTCATAAAGATGTTAAAAAGGGTTGGGCTAAGCACCGACACTTGAGGGACTCCAACCTCCAAAGGCGGTACTTCGGCAGAGTACGGGGGGCCCAGACCACCTGTCGACGACCCGCTAGATAAGATCTGAGCCAGCTCAACACCGTCCCTCTCAGACCGATCTCATAGAGTCTGCTGAGGAGACCCGCATGAGGGATGGTGTTGAAGGCCGCTGACAGATCTAACATCACCAGCATAGCTCTTCCACCTGAGTCAAGTACTTCCTTGACGGCTTCATTTACCTCCAGGAGAGCGGTCTCAGTGCTCAGATTGGAGCGAAAGCCTGACTGGGTGGAGTGAAGCAGACCATGATTTTCCAAGAAAGTGGAGAGCACACAGTGGACATGCTTTTCCACAATCTTTGCCAAACCCGGCAAAAGAGATATTGGCCTATAGTTCGCATGATTCTCGGGATCAAGGCCAGGCTTTTTAAGGAGTGGAACAACCATTGCCTGTTTCCAGGCCAGAGGGACAATGCCACTTGCCAACGATAGATTAAGAACAGGATTTATTATAGGGTTCAGAATCTTGGCGGTACTGGCCAAAAAGGTAGCAGGACAAGGGTCCAGAGGGGAGCCTGACTTGATCTTGAGAAGGAGATCCAGAGAGATGGAAACAGACATAGCTGGAAACTCCGAGAGAACAGGACTAGACTCAATGGATAAAGTTGATGGGTTACTAAAATTAGAAACTGTGCTGAGGCAAGAGGGGGGAAAGGAGTCTTGGATCTGTTTTATTTTTGTTGTGAAGAAGTTTGCCAGCGAGATGACCCAAGGCTCAGAAAACTCGTGCTGAACTGCACTGGCCTTGGGAGAGACAAACTCCTTGACAATAGTAAAAATCTCTCTACAGGAGTTGGATGCTGACTCAATTCTGGTAGAAAAATAACTCCTTTTAGCAGCCAGAATATCTGCATGATAAAGCTTAATAGAGGCTTTATAAGCGGCCTTGGCTTCTGCGTCAAATTGCTTGCGCCATAGTCTCTCGGCTAACTTACAGTTACGCGGGGATAGAGCCAAAGACTCCGAAAACCATGGCGCCGAGCTCCGCTTGGTAGAAGAACGGGGCATGGAAAAAGGAGCGAGTTCATCTAGCCGCTCAGTCAGCCATCTCTGTAGCGTGTCGAGGTCGTTCTCTAAATCACCTGATAGAATGCAGGGATGGTCCAGACAGGCTTGGGCCAAACTTTCTGGAGTGACCCGATGGTATGGCCTCCTAGGGTACCTGAGATGGCTAGAGTTTATACAGGATAGTTTACTCGTGCCCTGAATTTGAAAACAGATCAAAAAATGGTCCAACCAAAGTACAGGGCTGGGACAGGTCATGACAAGAGGGATGGTGGAAAACACTTGATCAAGAGTGTGGCCCTTATCATGAGTCGCACTCGACAGATGGGGGATTAGACCTAGAGGGGCGGTGATGTCATTGATTTTGATTGCATCACTGTCCGTCTCAGCGTCCATATGTATATTAAAATCCCCTAGCACTATGCAGTGTTATGTCTTCAAGCAAAGTGTTGTGATTACTGACTGTAACTCATCAAAGAAGGGACCCCGCAGGCCAGGGGGTCTGTAGATCAAGAGCCCTGAGAAAGATTGATGGGGGGACAAAGTGATGGAAAAAACAAGGGATTCACAGCCTGAAATGGACCTTGATGGTACGACCACACAGGTGGCAGATCTTTGGACCACAATTGCAACCCCTCCACCCCTACCTATAGATCTGTCCTGTCTAAAGAGTACATAATCCGGTGGGATAGCTGTAGCAATATCTGGGTTGAAAGACTCATTGCCCATGACTGGATTGCCCATGCCTGTTCACTCGCAGCCTTGCCGGGTATAACATAGCGTAGTCAATATTTGGATCCGGCAGTTGCGTCTTGAGTGGTGCAAATTGTTTGCCGGCCTCCTGCACCCGAACCGTAAAGTTTGGGTAAAGCGAGATTGCAAATTCCTCAAACTGCAAGGACTGTTTTTCCCGCCCTAACCTCAGGGCTGTGTCTCGATCCCTGTAGTTTAAGAGCTTAGCAATGATGGGGCAGGGTGGGGCCCCCAGAGCAGGTCTCAGACCAAGCGAGCGATATGCTCTCTTCACCACAAACATGGAAGAAAACTTGTTGGAGCCCAGCAAAGTATGAAGCAATTTTTCCACCAAGAGCTCCATGTTCCTTACCTGCGTGGATTCTGGTAGGCCCGTAGTTCGGATGTTAGATCTTCGGGAGCGGGCCTCGAGGTATTCCGCCTTATCTTGTAAGGTCTGCAACGCTCTACTCATATGCTTTTGCGTAGTGTCCATTTCTGTCTGTGCCTCTTCCACTTCAGTTACTATGCGTTCCACCATATCTATAACCTCTCCACTTGCTTGTCCATACGTTCTGTCATTCTATCCATCCGGTATGACAGAGAGTCTAATTTGGAGTCTAAGGCTGACGGACTGTCTTGTAAACTTTTCTGCATGGCTGCGAGCATGACACGGTTATCTCCTTCCACCTGCTCCTGGATCTCTCCTTGCGTGTCGTGACCCCTCTCAGGGGTGCTGTCTCTGGTACTCGATTTCCGCTGGTCAAAGGTGAGCTTCGGCTGGTTTTTATCTACTTTCCCCATGATGTGTGCATGGGGCCTGCAGTCGCGACACACCTCGCTACTGGATGAACATGGGAAGCGAAGGCACCCATCCACCGGCCTCTGAGAAGCAGTTCTGCCTAATTAAGTCTACGTACCTTTGTTCATTGACTCACCCCAGCTGCAAGTCGCCGGTTGTCTGGCTGTGATATTCGCTCCACCGAGGGCCGTAGTCAGGGTATATGCCCTCTTCTTCTCGTGCGCTCGCTCTCCTTGTGCTGGTGCGATCTATTTGTGTACTCCGGTTGTCTCTCTCTGCACTGACAGAACTTTATCCAGTAGGAGGGGAATATTGCTGATGTCTTGCTCCCCCAGTTTCACCTCCACGACTTGCAGACTCCCAAAAGATGCAAGGGTCTTGTGGAACCCCCAATCGGGCTGTGCTTTGGTTAGGGGCCAGGGGCTCATCACAGGACCTTCTTGAACAGGACTGTGGCAGTATGGGCTGAGTACTCTCCACCCCAGCTCCTCCCCGCACTTAGCAGCCAGCATACGAAGCCGGCACATCCCCAGGTGCGCTCTAGGCAATGGAGGGTAGTGCGACGCTTACCATACCTCTGGGGAGTCTATCAAGCCTGCTTCCAGTGTTTTCAGTATACAGGCCGGTTCCTCACGTCCAGCCGGTCCGAGGAGCTCAAGCCACAGCAGGTATCGCCCAGGAACAGCTCTGTCAGTTGGCAGGCGCCAAGTATAAAGCCCCACTCGAGCGCTGTATGGCTCAGAGTCCTCCCCAGCCGCTGGGAGCAGCAACGCTCTCAGCTGCGCGCCGCCAACTGCCCGTGCCCCAGCAGCTCCGTGTCAGCGTCGCCGGACAGGGCCCCTCTGTCAGCGTCTCTGTGGGCCTCAGTGCGCAGTTCCCATTCCAGAGCTCACACTGCTGAGGGTCTGAGCCTAGTCACCTCCGCAGTTACAAACTCCACTAATGTGAGTGGCTGGGTGTCAAATTCCTTACGAGCTCTAAGGGGCTCCGTATCCTTAGCCGCCGCTGGGGTCAGCAGCGCTCCTCGTCGCGCACCGCAGACAGATCTCACCCCAGCAACTCCGGGTTAATGGTACCAGGCCAGGTCTCTCTCGCAACATTTCAGCAGGCCTCGTTGCGCAGCACTCATTCGTGGAGATTGTGCCTCTTAGCTTGAGAGCCCGGCCACCTCCGCAGTTTTAAACACCACCGATGTGTGGAGCAAGCTTTCCGGCATACAGTGGAGTGTAGTTACAGCAATCTGGGCAGTCGTAATGCAGGATTCTATGATAAATGAATAGATGGCTCGACGGAGCTCACAGCTTAGGCGGCCATCTTCGGTTCAGGCAAGCTCCGCCCCCTTCTTTTTTCTCTTTTCACGACGGGATCCAGCTGGCTTAGAATGACGCAAGCACTAATAGTGCATTCTTACACACATCACTTCCTTCTTTTCTTCGCCTCTTAAATTAGGACACTCTTTCTTTTTCTTTATGGTTATGGTTACCAATGATGATAGTGTGGGCAAACTGGTGAGTAGCAACCAGCAGCTCCCTTGGTGATGCTTACGTGAGGTACTTTATGACCTTTCACACATTTTTTCTTCTTGGCTACATTTACAAGTTGAAATGCTGCCTGCTGTATTGACAAACAGTGAAAATTGAACACTTGGAGGTGACTGGCAAAAATATTTTAAAAAGCCAGCCCGTGGGCAGAGATATTGTTAAAACTGCTCCTGGTATCCGGTAAAAAGTTTTTAGTGTTTGTGAATAATCAGGTTTTGTGTATTTGCAATTTGATGAGTGGGGGGCAACCTGATTATTATTTACCTCTTGTGCTCCTTTTTGAGTATGATACTAAACATGCCCAGGTTCAGCAAAGCCAATACATAGTTAGCCATCGCGTAATAACGGATGGCCACTATATGTATCAAATGGCTGGCCGCACTTACAAAGCCTGGAGAGCCCGGGGTTTGTAGGGGTGCCCTCCTCATGCAGGGGCAACATCACACTTAGAAGCAAGGACCCTGCCTTCAGGAATGAAAGTATTGCCATAGGGGGAACTTATAGGTTTTAAGTGCAGTGACCTCAGATATAATTAAACTTATATCCGTCGTAAGAGGTGCAATCACCAACTCACACAGGCTGCAATGGCAGGCCTGCAGTCACAGTTTGAGTGGTCTCTCATGGGTGGCATAATACATGCTGTAGCCCATTGGAGACAACAGGTGTATCAATACCCTGGGTACCATAGCACCATATCCTAGGGACTTACCAGGGTACACCAGTAGCCAATTTTGGAGGTACAAAAGTACTTACCATAGTCAAAAATAGGGAGGAAGCGCAGTGACTGGGGTCATGATTAGTAGGAGAATCCCAGTCAGACTTGTCAAAAAAAACATACTGACTCCAGCAAAAAGTGGGGGTATCAATTAAAGCAGATCCTACTTTCCTGCACTATGTGTGCTACAGAAACAAGGAGAAGTAAAAGTATTTCTCCTTGTTGCACCAATCTAATGCCTGCCTTTGAATGTCATATGTTTTTGACACTATCTAAGATTTAGATATCCTTCTAAACCTGGGACAGCATCAAAAAGCAATGGCTGTTGCGGTGCAACACCCACAGAAACACCCATTGTATGTCCCTTACACGCACATATCTGCGTGAAAGATACCAAATTTACAAAGTGGCATTAAGCCACGCAAAGTGGCTTAACACCATTTTGTAAATATGGAGCAGGGCATTGCGCCTCCGGAACCTTGTACATATGCCCCTGTGTGCATTAGGAGACACATTATGCTTGCAAAGACATCAGAAGATTTTTGCTGGTGAGCAGGGTATTCATTTTAAATCCCACTTCTCTAAAGCAGGCCATCTTAGAAGATAGCTTGCCTGGAGTTTGAGTGTATCAATTGTGATTACTGTTCGGAATATATTGAAGTTGTTTACTACCTTCCGAAGTAAGCCTTGACTGCTCGCTATTGCCCATTTTGACCAACAAATGCAGAAAATGAGCAACTCTGGTATCCAAATAGAATGAAGTAGTCTTACACTTTGAAACTCCAGTAGTAAATATCAGTATCTACCAAGCACACAGCCTGGCAGCCACTGACTGCTGCAGGACCTGATGCAGTGGGTGTGGTTTAGCCATCGAACTAGGATACTTGAAATCTAATCTCATCTTTACCACTTCACCTAAATTTGATGGAAATAAATACAGTGTTCTAAGGCTGGGCAGGGCCAGAGCACGAGTTGGGGTACATGTGGGTACACTGTGTCCACCCACTGTTTTCACAGGGTGGATACCGTCCCCCTGCTGAGAAGTTGGGCCCCACAGAACTATGATGAACTTGTCCCAGTGTCATTTTCAGACACCGGGACACGTTCAGCAGCTCCTGAACATTGTCTGCTTTCCATGTCCAGCAGCAGTGTGGAGGCAGTGATGGGACTTTTTTTCACATCCAGCTGGGCAAAGATAAAGACAGAAGTGAAAGGGCCACCATGATCGAGTGTCAGACTGGAGGCCTACTGGAACCTCACACATGCAAATGCACTGGCGAGGAAACAAAAGCACACAGCTTTTTATCTTTTCACAGGTACTTAAGAGATGCATGCATTTTACTTTGTTGTAAATAAGTGCATGCACTGTAAGAATGTCATATGTGTTGGTCTGTCCCCGTATTTAGACAAATAACAATTTAAATAGCACTATTTTATTTCTTTTATAGCGCTACTCAACCCAATGCAGAGTGTTAGAGCGCTTCACCTAACATACATATTATCCATTCCAAACAAATCATGTACGTGTGTAAATCAATGTACAAGATGTGATACATGAGACAGTCAGGGTTACAAGGAGTAGGAGTCAAACACCCTTCATTGTTCACTGTTGTCTACTAAAATGATTTCAATTTATTAACTGCAGGTAACTAAAGAATATCGGTGTTCAAAGCAGTAATACACTTACCTATCTACATAAAATAAAAATCTGTGATCTGGATGTTACATGATGTGCTTTGCAGCACTTTTTTTTAAATATTTGATTGCATTTTCAGTTGGCATATGTTATAACATACACACATCGGAGCACTATAGCATAATTAAGTGATACATTTATGCTCACAACATTGTATAAGATGCGCTCCATGTGTGTTGCAATATCATGAATAACAAACCCGAAGAAGTTAGCAACAAAATAGAGGTTAAACAATCCCCAAACTTCCCCGCAACCCCCCAAGTATAATGGGGGATTATGTTTTGTGGGAGACAACTTAATCTTCTATACTACTTTGATTCAAATTTGGAACTACACAAACCACAGATCTCTCCAACAAATGCATTAAGCTCCAAAGTTATCTCACAATTATTCTTATTCCCTGAGATTTACTGGGCACCTCTGCAGCAGAAGCCTAAACCCAATATAAATTTTTTTAATCCATAGTTTACAACCATTTAAGCAGAACAGATCTACTATCATGTTTTTCCTTGTTGCCAATTTCTTTGTGGCAGTGTTTTAATCAAATGTATTAGTTGAGGCCCAGATTTCGTGTTGGGATCGCTCACTTTTTTGGCACAACCTCGACTCCAAATTTCATTTGTTAAATATCATAATCCACTTAAATGTACTCATGATGCACCAGTTAAACATATGTGTGAGATGTTAGTATCTGATGTCACTTCTTGGGTTGTCACTTCCTGTGAGATCACTTCCTGTGGAATGTCACATGTCGTGACATCATGTGCTGTGATGGCACGTGTCATGATGTCACTTACATACTGCCTAACTTGGTCAGTGCCCCCACTTCTTTTTAGGTCGAGCTGGTATAAGCAGTGCGAAGCACTGCATCCAGCGAAGCATCTTTTGTTACTCACTTCCTGGGAATGTGAGACAGGGGATGGGCACGCGCAGGAGAATCCCCCATGTGAGCGCGCACGTTCACCCACACGCTGTGCACATCTCCTGTCCTACATTGCCAGGAAGTGGATAACACATACACACAGACACACACACACGCATGCACACACACACGCATGCACACACACGCAGGCACACACCCACACGCAGGCGCACACACACACGCATGCACACACACGCGCGCATCTTCGTGGAGCATGAGGCAGATTTTTTGTTTTGGTTGTTCACCTGTGGAGGCGAAGCCCTGTTCAAGTGTGCGGCAAAGCCCTGTCCTTTGGGCTCCAAGGGATCAACCTGCTTTCACCCGCAAAGGACGACACGAGGAAGAGGAGCGACCGGTTGCCTACGCCGGTTTCCCCAGCGCTGTTGCTGCAGCGAGGGAGAGAGAGCTACCGGATGCCCACCCCGGTTCCCCCGAGCAGGAGAGAAGGATCACAGCAATTGCAGCAAAACCGATTGGGGTGACACCCCGCGGGAACCGGCCGGGTGCTTTTGCCGGGTGCCCACCCCTCAATCACCCCGCGCAAAGCAAACGAATGTGACTTCCAGAGAAACCAGGTTCTGTATGTATAGGTACTATCTAGAAACAGAATTACAAGCAGGTTTGCCGTGACTATCTAAAATGATGGTCATAAATGGTATTCTTAGTTTTTGTCTTCAGCCGACACGACTGACCTCACCTTAACGTGAGGGCAGCTGATGTCCTCTCGTGCAATGGCGGACAGGAAGGAGCTGGCCGACACTGAGTAGAGCGAAGGAGGCTTCTCTGACTTCAGCGACTCGGAGCTGCTGCTCATGGATCTGCCGGACACGCTGCCCGCACCGACATGGCAAACGTCCCCGGTTCCGAGGACGAAATGACAGCGGCGCTCAAGACCGGGGACTTGGGCGGGCAGGACATGGAGAGCTGCGTGCGGCAGCACGGAGCACCCGGGACTACTACCGGCTGGCCTCCTACAAGATCCTCTTGAATGCTGGTGACTGCCAGTATGTAAGCAGCACTTGTCTTTATTGTCAGAAGTCCTCGCGCCGCATTCCATGTTGGTTATTGGCTGGAGAGTTCTTACACCACCACACTCGAATGGCAAGGAGTTGCTGTCCCAGCTCCGGGTCGCTATCTGCTCTGCTTTCTGCTATCCCTCAGCCAGACTTAGGGAAGCCCCCGGTTCGCGTTTCCAAGGAGACCGGCGACGCACGGGCTCCAACCAATAATCAGACGGAAGGCGGGGTCTAGTAACAGGTGCGACTCTGTTCTTGTAAGTGGGGACTAAAAAAACTCTCGGGTAAACTACGGTCGAATTGAAGACTTCTCTTTGACGCCCAATTAGCTGTGATGTGAACAGTCATGTTACTGTATTTCACGAGATAAATGCATCTATATTGTTTATCATAAAACTAAGTAATGCGGACAATCCATTCAGCAACAAATTAACTTCGTTCCAACTTGATCACTAGACTGCCTGCTTCTGCCATAAGTAGGAAGTAATATATTTACGCTTTAAGATGGCCGCCGTTTTTGGTTGAAACTGTCTTGTCGCTGTAACTCAAGAACAGTAGCATTTTGTAGAGATAAAAGTCCATCAACGACACAACTGAATGCAACATACACTCCAAATACCACTCAGTGCCACATATTTATATGCTACATATTTACACTGCGCTCGACGCAACATACACTCCAAATACCACTCAGTGCCACATAATTACACGCCACATAATGACACTGCACTCAATGCAACATACACTTCAAATACCACTCAGTGCCACATAATTACATGCTACAAAATTACACTGCGCTCAACGCAACATACGCTCCAAATACCACTCAGTGCCACATAATTACACGCCACATAATTGCACTGCACTCAATGCGACATACACTCCAAATACCACTCAGTGCCATATAATTAAATGCCACATAATTACACTGCACATAATTGCACTGCACTCAATGCGACATACACTCCAAATACCACTCAGTGCCACATAATTACACGCCACATAATTACACTGCACTCAATGCAACATACACTCTAAATACCACTCAGTGCCACATAATTACACGCCACATAATTACACTGCACTTAATGCAACATACACTCCAAATACCACTCAGTGCCACATAATTACACGCGACACAATTACACTCTACTGAATATAACATACACTCCTCATAATACCACTCACTACCACATAATTATATGCCACAAAATTACACTGCGCTCAACGCAACATACACTCCAAATACCACTCAGTGCCACATAATTACATGCCACATAATTACACTGCACTCAATGCAACATACACTTCAAATACCACTCAGTGCCACATAGTTATATGCTACATAATTACACTGCACTCAATGCAACATACACTCCAAATACCACTCAGTGCCACATAGATACACAACACATAATTACACTGCACTCAATGCAACATACACTCCAAATACCACTCAGTGCCACATAATTACATGCCACATAATTACACTGCACTCAATGCAACATACACTTCAAATACCACTCAGTGCCACATAGTTATATGCTACATAATTACACTGCACTCAATGCAACATACACTCCAAATACCACTCAGTGCCACATAGATACACGACACATAATTACACTGCACTCAATGCAACATACACTCCAAATACCACTCAGTGCCACATAATTACACGCCACATAATTACACTGCACTCAATGCGACATACACTCCAAATATCACTCAGTGCCACATTCAACAACTGGTTCAAATATGTTTTCTCAATGTTTCAAGCTTTAATACAAATGTCACAAAAAGATGTTAATATTTCACTTCTGTTCTTGGATTTTCGTCATAATAAAATACACTGAACATAATCTTCACAAAAGTTATTTACAAAAGTTTAAGCTTTGCCATTATAAATTACAATAACTTTTATTTAAATATTAATTATTTAAAAAAATTAAAAGCAATTGTTCTTTGTAATATCACTACATCTAAGTCACGTAAATGCAACACATTGCATTTCAAATGCTATAGGTGTCACATTTACGAAAGTTAAAAGTATTGGCATTGTAAATGACAAAGCTATTCATTTCGCGCTTTTCAAAACCAACACATAAATAATAAATTTGTCATTTACAATACCAATAGCTCAAATTTTCCTAATGCGAGACCTATTGCATTGCAAATGCTTGTTTAAGGACTTGTGCCATGGGCAGGGCCCATAACTCAGTGACATTTCCCCAGGAGGTTTTATGGGATGGGACTACATCTAGCCCCAAGGAACCAATCGCACAGCATCATGCCGCCCCTGGCGTGCATGTTTTTTCCAAAAATTTTTAACCATTTCTCCTTTATGTTCCAGTTTTTTCTCCATAGTTACAATTTCACTTAAACCATTTTGTTCTCACTTTTGTCCAAATCCACAAACCGAATGCAATGCCAATTTTCAATTTTCTAATATTCCAACTGTGCCTCAGGCCTCTTGAAAGAATACGGATAATGCCATGTTCATCACAAGCAGTCTTTATTTATGTAAAACCCAATGCATTTCGGGCATCTGAGTGCCCTTCCTCGGGGGTCACTGCAATTAATAGTAAAACAATAATTATTAACACTAAAGTTCTCAATACATGTATTGTTGCAACACACTTACATCAATGCTACGCTTTTTTCAAGAGGCCTGAGGCACGGTTGGAATATTAGAAAATTGAAAATTGGCATTGCATTCGGTTTCTGGATTTGGACAAAAGTGAGAACAAAATGGTTTAAGTGAAATTGTAACTATGGAGAAAAAACTGGAACATAAAGGAGAAATGGTTAAAAAAATTTGGAAAAAACATGCACGCCAGGGGCGGCATGATGCTGTGCGATTGGTTCCTTGGGGCTAGATGTAGTCCCATCCCATAAAAGCTCATTGTAACTGATGGCAGTGGGGCAGGCCTAAACCTCTCTGCACGCAAATGGAACTAAGGAAAGATAAATGTGGGACAATTAAAGAAACATGATAAAGAGGTGTGCATCCCTTCACCAATTTCCCCAGGAGGGGCAGCCCCTAATTAGAAATGTGGATCCAGGAGAAATGTTTTTAAATCCAGCCTCCTATTTAGCCAAATTGTGCGCTAATGGGCAATCAGTTTATAAAAGTTCCGCTCTGTTCCTGTTTGGGCAAGATTAAGAGTGTTAATTAATGTAAAACCTGAAAGTAAGTGTGTAATTCAACAATGGAATGGAAATTACTTGGGGAAGGGAGAAGTTGCTAAATTCACCTAAATGCAATAGTAGCCGTGTGCTCATTGTACTAATTTACCAAACGGAGTGATCCCAGGCAAATACCCTCTTCCTCGTCCACTGATCTGATAATATGGCAGAACTTTGAAAAAGCCTTATTGGAAGAAATAGACAGCAAAGACATTCTCCCTGGACAGATTGGGAGAATTCATTCAGTCATTTAAGGCGACTTGCATCTCAATAGTGAAGGTGCTCCTGACCCTATATAGTGCAAGACCTCTCCTGCACTGCAGTGGCCTCCTACCAGACACTGACAAGCATCTCTTTCACAGCTCGTAAAGGGTTGAAGAGTGAGAGTTGCTTGCAGTTTGTAATGGTTAGATGTGCCTGGGCACATAAATCTGGTTGCTCAGTGGACTAGTTCGCCCACTGTAGGGGACTGTGTTCGACCTCATGGTAATAGGTTCAAATCCTGGTGGGTCCACTCAGCTTTTCATCCTTCTGAGGTCGATAAAACGAGTACCATTGAGTTGGGTTACAATAAACATCTGTTATTCAGCGCCAAGATTCCCATGTGGGTGAAGTGCGCTTTACAAATACATGTTAAGTTATGTAAATGCAGGACAGAGAGCGCCATCTAGTGCCTCTGTGCGGATAGTGGAATAAACCACATTTTCAGACCAAATCTGCAAAATGAGGGGGTTGGTCCTCCTACCCAGGGCCCCCTCCCCTGGGCCTCCCAACGTGTGTAGCGTGGGAGAAGGTGCGCAGCTACAGTGTAGTGCTGTGAGGCCCAGGTAGGGCCGGACTGGCCGTTGCGGGCACCGGGCAATCCCCCGGTGAGTCGCAAGGGTGGGGGCCGGTTTTGGGCCCCTGGGGGCCGTTTTTGTTACAGGGCCGTTTTTGCAGCATAATCGGCCTTGTAACAAAATCAGCCGAAAACCGGCCCAGCAAAGAGCTCGATGGCACCTCCATCAACCCCCCCCCCCTGAGAGGGGGGGGGCGGCGGCCGAGCACTTTGTCAGGCACTTTGCCAGGGCCGGTTGTGGTTCCCAGTCCGGCCCTGGGCCCAGGGGAGGGTTACCCCACCACTATTCCTCTCAGTGCACTTGATTCGAGTCCAAGAGAAGAGGCGCCCTGCTCCAACCCGGGGCCTCACCGTGATACACCATAGTTACAAGGCCCAGACAGGGGGCTGCACTGGCACCGGTCCCGTGTTGGAGGGCTGTGCGCCTGGCCATGGGCAGCTGCCCGCACTGCCCATGCTGGGAACCGGCCCCGCTCGTTATAATTCAATAGAATGAGTCTGACTTCAAACATGATGCGTGTTACATACTGCGCACTGTTATTGTCATGAGGCTCCTGCCGGGCCTCTTTCGTGAACTGCTTCCAGGCCCAGACTGGCCGTTAGGGTACCGGGTAATCCCCCGGTGCGCCGCAAGGGAGGGGCCGTTTTTTTTGCTACAGGGCCGTTTTTGCAGCATAGAAGAGAAAGCCGACTCAGCAAATAGAACGATCATACAATGGCGGTGTTTGCCTTGCACGCATATGCCACATTACATTTGAACACTGCGGCTGGGTTTGGGAACAGTATTATCTTGCAAATGAAAATATTTATAAGGACATTTCGCTAAGGGCTAAAATGTATATCTTTGACGGTGAAAATAAAACTTTGCATACAACTACTTCCGAGCACTTTTGGAACAATACAAGCTGTAATAGTAACCTTTATGACCAGGACAACCATAATTAGAATAATAAAGTGTTACTGGTCGTAAGGGTAGTTGGTTCGACATAGTGTAAATTAGGTACTCATATTTATTTTAGTCTTTAAACTGGGGTATGAAACCAGTTTTCCGAACTGAGGGGCTGACACCCATATATGTACACCACTAGTATAACTGACCAAACAGACTCAAATGTACTCCAACCAAGCGCCAAGTAAGTCACACCACACATGGCCAATCACTGGTCTCATGGAAAACATTGGAGACAGCTAATCACATTAATAGCAGATAGGCAAAATAGGAAAAAAGGGACAATATTCTAAATATTCTGTATCAACAAATAATATATATATATATATATATATATAATGTAAACACAGCACATAACAGAAAACATAGTTAGAATTAGTAGAGTATATATAAAGCACCAAGGTTTCATTCATATTCAGCACACCTATTGGGGGTCGGGGAATTAACACTTCTGACTTCACAACACCCATTGTCAGGAAGTCTGGCTTAGTGCTTAGGGATCATCAAGAGCAGAAACACAATACTCCAAACCTGCTAACGCCAAGTTAATTTCAGAGGAGAACAGATTGGAGTGCTTGCAGTTGTCAGGGCTGCACAGCTTGATGCTTCACATGTGGGGAGAACACACTTAGCACAACTTGCAGATGATAGTCTGCATTTTCCCACAGTCCTTGAACTCACACTTTGGGTCATATTTACAAGGAGATAGCGCCACCGGAATGTCACTTTTTCAACGTTCCAGTGGTGCAATGCCCAGAAGCATATTTACAAAGTGGAGTTAGGCCACTTTGCATGGCTTAACGCCACTTTGTAAATATGGTACACTTTCATGCTGGTATTTGCATGAAAGGGCCATGTAATGGGTGTTGCTGTGGGCATTCCACCACAACACCCATTGCTGTGGAACACCTACCGCAACACTCATTGCTTTTTGACGCTTCCCCAGATTTACAAGAATGTGTTAATCCGAGGCAGCGCCAAAAACTAAGACCATGCAAAAGCAGGTGTTAGACTGGTACAGTGAGGAGAAATACTTGTATTTCTCCTCGCTTTTGCTCTTTCTATGTGTGCTGCTTTCTGCAGCACACATGGAAAGAGCAAATCACCTTTAAAGATTGTTTATGAGCAGGAAGGTGTCCCTTTCTGCACATAAACAATCATTCCCTGCAAAACAGACACCCCTGCACTATGGAACAAGGGTGTTTGTGTTGGCGCTAGGCAGCTATTTTTACTGCGAGCGGAAGGGAAAACACAGGGGTATATTCTTGTGAATACGATGCATCCCTGCGTTTTTTAAATGACACAGCACTGAACAATTTCCCGTGGCGCTGCTCCATTTCCTTTTGAACATACTCCTTGGTTTGAAGATGGCAGCTGTCACCTTGGATTATCGGGTATAACTTCCCTCATGTTTCACGGTATCCTTGCTAGACAGTTGTGCTCCTGTGTTGCTGTAATCAGGATCTTGCTACTAGGATTTAGGATTTCGTTTTGCATAAAGAAGCATTCTGAAAATCAGTTCATGTTGAGAAACAAACTTTGAACTATTTTGAACATTTGTCTTTAAGCATTTTCAAGAATGTTAGGAATTAAATTTAAACATGATCCTGTGAAGGAATTGGAAGGATTCTCTCATCACGAAAATGGTTACAAATGCATTTATGATTAAACATAAGGAACAAGAGTTCTTAGCAAAGTGATATGTGAACTGCAGTCATGGGAACCACAGCACATTAATGTATTTCCCAGAGGCACAATAATCAAGGAGAAACTAAAGTTATCTTCATCAGAGAGTGAATAATTATGAAGCTTGAAGCAGTTATCCTTTCAATAGAGGCGAAGTTTAGCGAAACATATATAAAGGTACTTATCTCGTGTTATGCATCAGTTTCAGGAATAGCAAGATTCATTCCAGAACACACAGTTGGTTGCAGAAAGATACGGTTAAGGTATATCCTTTCCACCATTAAGGATAGATGCAGTATTTTCATGGCAGATTCCTAGAATATCTCATAGCCTTTATATACCCACTTCAGCCTGCAGATTTCATGCCTAGCAGAGTGAGGAATCAGAGTGGTGGTATCCACTCCACCATGTCCTGTAGACATTTTTCGATGTGCTCCAAGAAAAGGGTCTGTCTAGTCAGTCTATCCACCAACATTTGGAAGTTGTTCCTGGTGGGTTACCATGTTGCACAGGATCAACCACATTTTACGAATATCCCCCCACATAGAGGATTGTTGGTGGAAAATCTGAACCTCCCAGAGGACAGAATTTGCCTATGCCAATGCCCCCCCCCGCCATGCATGGCTATCTGTCAATTTTAACAGTTTGTTTATCACATAGAGTATTGGCATCTTGGATGCTAACCGAGGGAGACTGGCTGAATGGAGGAGACATCCTCCTAACCAGAGGTTTCCTTTCCTTCCAAAGATGAAGAGAAGACCATAATTGCACCTGTATTGGAGAGTTTAAGCAGTGTGTCAAATGAGGTGCCGTGCCTGTAGGCTGAGGAGAGAGAGGGTTCTGTGTAGCAGGTAGAACCATCCTTGAGTTTGTAGTTGTTGTCTGGGGACTTGCAATCCATAGGAGAACCTTAGAAGGGAAATAGCTGGCTGATTGTAAGGTGTTTTTAGAGGTATTCTCCTGTGTGGTACCACCAATTTCTCATTCCTCTTCAATGGTGGAGGCCCCAGAGATATAAGCTTGTAAGAGGATAGGGCTTCCTCCCCGGATTGCGTCCTGTCTTCTATTGCATAATCGTCAAGCTCATGGTCCAAAGGAGCTGCAAGAAAAAGGTAATATAAACTGTATTTTAGACATTAAAGATTGTGTAAAGGTCAAAAACAGAAATATTGTACTTTTCTTTTATCATCAGATGACACTGTATCATAGTGAAACATAAGATTATTAGACAATGGTAGAAGTTCTTGATAATGTGCGTATAGGATATGATAATTTGTTACCTGCTATTGCCACACATTCTTCAGTGTGCATGGACACCTAGAGGTTCACTCCTGAACCAGCGTACTCAAAGCAGGTAGGGGATATGTATCCCTTGATTTAGCAGCTGGAGAAAAAAGAAGGCCTGGGACAGTCGATAAAAATTATATAAATGTTGAAGAAGTAAACAAGTTATATCGTATTCCCTTCACCTGGAAAAGTGGTTTAATGGACAGACATTTGTTTATAATGACAAAGGGGGAAATGAATCTACAAATCATACAGGTATTATGGCAATAGACTTACCTGACCGCTGGATGGAAGAGGAACAAATTGCTGCTAGCTGGATGTCCCTTGATGTCATCTGATGGTTGGTATGTAGTGTGAACATCGGGATACCATTGAGAGACATATGTGCAGGAAGGAAATGTCCCAACACAAATAGTATGAGAGTATCTGGTGTAGCATCTGGCCTGGATGTCCAGGACCTACATGAAGCTCAACCCAACAAAGAAGGAATACCTAGTGTTTGCCAAGAACAACAAACAAGAATCAGTAAAACCACCCCAATGACATTGATGGCATCGAGCTCCAACTTCCACCGAATGCCACGTGACTTGGATTCACCCTGGATATGAACCTCACCCTCAATGAACACATTGCCAAAAAAAACCACAAAGGCGGCTTGTTACCAGCTCTGTCTTCTAACGAAAGTAAATCTGTCTTCTTACAGAAAGCAACTTCCGAACTGCTGTTCAAGCCCACCTGCTCTTGCATCTGGATGATGGTAATGCCTACTTCAGACTCAACACACTGGCACGTAGGGGCATCCTGCACACCGCAGCACTTCTCATCCAGGGTCTGAAGAAATATGAAAGCATTACCTAACCCTAATGGACCTCATCTGGTTCTCCTCACTGGGCTGCACCATCTCCACAACCAGCTGCATCATTTAAAAAGCCATCACTACCAGCACCCACTCTTGTCTTGCAGTCAGATTCACCATCCCTGGTGGTTCTCAACATGCCCGCAGTCAGGACACCATCAAACTACAGATTAAACGAGTAAAAATAACAAAACAAGGCAGCAGCACCTTTCTATCTGTGCATCCAAGATCTGGAACAACATTCCCACATCCATCTAGCCTGCCACTACGCTACTCCAATTTAGGAAAGAGTTGAAGACTCACCTTTTTAAAGTACACTGCATCATAGTGCATTAATGGTCGACAAACTAGCTACTTCTCCTATCGCTTGTTTACTTTATAATATAATTCTTTTTGACCCTGTGCAGCGCCCTGCTGCCTTTACATACATATAATGTTAAGGTAGACATTGACATGTTGTGAGAGAGAGTTAGCTACAAAGAGAATATCATACATTGTCTGGCTGCAAAGGCAGCACTGATGGATTGAGTGGGTGAAAACAGAAATATACATACCAATGAAGATGCGAAATTTTTTGACATGAGGACACTGAGATTAGAGATACAAATCAAGTCATTAGATGTCTTATGGACACAAGCTGAAGATTGGGTCCTTACTGCTTTATTGAATTATAATTTGAATATACTGACAATAATGCAATGAGAGATACGGCTAGACAAATCACAATTGTCCTGGATGTAGCCTTAGCAGGATCAGCCATACATCTAGTGTCTGTGGCCAGTGAACATGTTGGCACACGTGTTCGAGCGGGAAGAGGAGTTGGTGGAGGGGCTGATAACACAAGGCCTTCAAAGTATATGGATAAACATATATTAAACATTGGTGTAACTATACTTGAGAGGGCCCCCCTGCAAAGTAAGTGGAGGGTCCCCCTCCACACTCAATCAGGAGCTCTCCGGACAGAATTCTGGGCTGGGGGGGCCACCTGGAGCGTGGGGCCCCCCTGCACCACAGGGGCTGCAGGGGCTCGCGGTACGCCACTGATATTAAGTCTATCCAATTACAATATAAGTATGTGTTGAGTACATCGTCTCAATATATATATAAAGAAGACTTTGAATTTCAAATGTTTTGTTGTGATATTGATAGCAGTGTGGCATACCAATGAGGGTGGTACGAATGCGTTCAGACAGGCAGCCTTGTTGTCATTCTGCCACAGTATAGGCTACTCTTTCTCCAGCTTTTGCTACAAAGTCATTTAATATGAAGTTGTTTAAAAGCAAATTAGAGTGAATACACATTTATTGAATGAATTTACACTCCAAGGCGGAGTGGCTAAAGCTGAGCGTGAGTGGCATGTTGATATGATCCTATCTATGAGGTGGTAAGATGATTTGGTATACGTGGGGAGTTGTAACATAGTGGCAATATAGAGGGGTTTTCGCTGTTACCAGGCCTGTTCTTGGGATTCCACAGCACAGGCAGGCCATTTAGTAGGTCAGATTACATTGTACAAAGGATATGTTCGTCAAGTGGGCAGGTGAGACGGAGACGGGATCCGGGTCCTCCTCCACGAAGAGCCATTGTCACTTGCATCCTGGAAAAATTCTCCTTTACCTGCCTCCTCTCACCTTGCCGCTTTTATTAGGTACATCCAACCCCAATGCATTGGTAGAGTCAGACAGCTCATGCAGACGACTGCTTTCGCTGCTCCACTTATGGTGTAGGGAGGGAAACCACGTAGTTCCCACCAGCAGGGCTTTAAGTGGGATGAAAAACTGGGGGGGGGTCTCTCAAAGTGGCGTGGCCGATGTAATAACGGGCGTGGCTTAAAAACACATACGCTAAAAATCTGTGCTTAGCATAGTGTGCCGCCGACTGGGATTTGGCTGTTTCTATCATTGCGTCCAGATATATGACACAACAAGTAACATTATACCTACAACAAGCAGGACTATTGGCTTTGTCAATGGTTGTTAGTGGCATGAAATAAATAAGCTACAACTATGGCTTTGTTGCATATTATATTGAACATGTTTACTTTTTAAATGTTGAGACTGTGAAAGAACTAAAACATGTCTCGTTGAAGTTACATCAAAGGCATTAAGCATTGTTACTGCTGCAGAGTTGTTGTTTTTTCACCCTAAGGGTGAGAACAAAAATGGAGAGCCCAATAGAGACCCATCTCCGCACCTGCTTTTAAGAACTGTCGATGCTGAGCACCGGCTGGACCCAGCCCACTTAAAGCCCTGCCCTACAGTGATCTACGACAAAGGTAACTACAAGGTCTCGCTCCTTAGAGAAGTTCCTCTTCCTCTTGAGTGTGGTGGTCTGCTTCCTGGAGGCTACAGGAGGTCTCTGGCATTTACAGTATCATGCAATCCAAGGGGAAGAAGGTAAAGCTTAGGGTGTGGCCTTCAGTAATGGGCTTTCAGATTAGATGTTTGTCAGCTATTCGTGATTTAGATGTGGTGAATGCTGTTTCTCTATTCTTTTGTATTCAGAGTTTTCTACAGAGATCGACACGTCTGCTGTGGTGTACACCCCCTATAAGTATATATCTGAAATGTGGTCATACATTTAATAGTAGTAACTTTATGGTCATAAATCCAATTGTAAGAGTCTCCAATCCCCTCATGTAAGGTGGTGGCGAATTGTAAACTTACTACTGTGTGGATATTCATGCCCAGAAATAGCGACTGAAATCCAAGTGGCGATTTCTGCCCAGACTTGGGTAGAAATGTTCATTTGCTGAGATCTCTGCAGATACATTTCCTTCTGTGAATAGGGCTCTGTCATCCTTTTCAGGCTCTAACTATGTTTTAGCTGTAATACTGTCAATGCTGTGACTGTCATTTAAAGTCTTGTTTATAGTATGGTAGCAGGAAAATTGTTTAGTTCATGGACCCAACATCCCAGAAATCATCTCAGAATCTCAGAATCATCTCAGAACCATATGAGTCAGATTCTTGCAGACAGGTTCAGTAGTTTTAATCTGAAATACCGTTATTGCTTTACATTTACACAACAATCATGGAGTGTTGACGCTGGCACAAGATTGACCCTTTGTGGCTTTTTCAAGCCTAAAGAGGATGTCATAAGATTTCAAGGAAGTCAAAAAAGCAGTCTGACCAGTTCTTCAATTGAGCCGGTGGTTGCCGGTAGGGACCACCCACCAGTGCTTCTTTTTGGGGACAAATGCAAAAAGAACAAATGATGGATGGAATGCTGAACAATGTCAAACACTCACCCCCAGTACCTAGTGGTATTCCTTCTGTTACGCATCCCACTCCCACAAAGAACATATTTGGGCCCAACACAAAAACAAAACAGAATTTGACCATAAACACACGCCAGGGCCGTTGAGTAACATTAAATTGTGTTATCAATCATGGGACATTTGTTTAGCACACATATCACTCGAAAGTCCCATGGCGCTGGTGAACTCAGAGAAGAAAATAGATTAAGTGCAGTTAGATGTCAAACAGCCATGTCTTTAACTTCCTACGAGAACAGTTATGATCTTTTATGGTGGGGAGGTGTAGGTGCAGTTTGTTCCAAAACACCGGGGCAAGGAAGGAGAAAGATCTCCCTCCATTTGTGGTGGTACGAATTCTGGGAGATGCAAGGAGTTCCTGGTTACCGGATCTCAGGGTTCTGCCAGGTTGATACCAGTTACACTTTTTGGCCCAAAAACCTGGGGCTTATTTATGAAGGCCTTGCGCTGCCGGTGCGTCACTTTTTCCCATGTTAAAAATGACGCACCGGCGGCGCAAGGCCTTTATAAATCTGCCCCCTGGTCCTTTAACGTACATATTCTTATGCACTAAGCAAAGAATCTTGAAACGTACTCGTTTCCTTACTGGCAACCAGTGAAGGAATCTCAGGTTGGGTGCTGATGGAGATCTTGGTGGGAGGTTGATTACCAACCTCGCTGCGGTGTTCAGTTATAGTAATACAGTGCTTAGAAACTGCAGAAGTGCGTTGTAAAGCACTAAAAAAAACAAGTCATTATTGGCTTTGCCAGTGTTTGCGGTCGGTTGTCTTACTAATGTGTGCAGGTTCAACATAGGTTGTCACGTGATGTGTCCGGCGGGTGGATTACTTTCATCTTGTCTTTTTTTTTCAGCTGGCGGGTCATCAGCGTGCTTAAACTATCTGAGACCTCCTTCGTAGCGCTGTGAGGCCGTCCCGGGCGCTAGGCCCCACGCCGAAAAACCTGTTTAGAGGTAGCGTGTAAGGAGAGAGAAAGTAGCTGAAAGATCACGTGAGAGTAAAGGTAGCTCTTAATGTCGGCTGGTGCTGAGTCTGAAAGGCGGCCTCTTGCTCAGAAAGCAGTACCGAAGCAGGCAGCGAGGCCGGCCCCGGCGGCCCTGGCGTCACCTGGGCACCTGCTGCAAGCTGTTGAAATCCGGCAGCCTCCCTCCTATGTCATCAGCCAATGCTCGGCGAGGGGATCCCGTTTCATCTCGTCGCATCACTTGTTGTTTGTTTGTGTTTGCGCTGCGCCTTCCGGCTCCCCGGGGGCTCGGGGGCTGGTTTACAAAGGAGCTGGCGGCTCCCTTCAATGCAGACACGAGAGCTGCTCTAAACACCATGCAAAAATATCATGCAGTCCCTTCAGAGTTTAAAAAAGTGCATTTCTTTGTCATGCGGAAGAGTTTCACCTCAGTACAGATTATATCACTGCATTTAGTGGCATTTATTAAAAGTCATAGTTTTAAAGCACAGCCCTCCTGCCCACGCCCTTGCCCTGATGACAATGCAATTACTGAACTAAGAGGCTCAGGCAAGTCTGTTGTCATTTGTACCAGAGGTGCAGCAAGGGGGGCCGAAACGTGCCAGATGGCTCATCAAACGCTTATGAATTGTATTGTATTGCAATTGCATTTATATAGCGCTTACTACCCCTGACGAGGCATCGAATCATGTTCAATTAATTAACTTGATACAGATATCATTGACTACAGAATTACCCCAAATAAATTCTGATCAAGCTGTCTACTCTAAATACATTTCACTTACTTTACCACTGTGGGCACAGGGGTATCATCCACCGTAGAGCACTAACAGGTTCATCCTTTACGTTTGCCATTATAGGCTCTGTGGTTCCCAGTATTTATCCCCCTTCTTACACCCTCAGACATAAGCATTCTTGCCTGCAATGCAGGCATCCTTGCACTATTGCACAAGAGGCATGCAATGGCACTCGGCAGCATAGGGAAACGGCCATTACAACGAAGCCTTTACAACGAAATCGTTAACCACGCATGCAGTACAACGCATGCGTGGTTAACACGAAAGCCTTTACCACGCATATCTTTACTACGAGGTTTGTAGTAAAGGTATATGTGGTAAAGGTAAAAAGTAAAAAAAGGGGGGTTTGGGGGGTCTCCCCCCCAAAAAAGAAACTCACCTGAAGTCACGTCGGGTATCAGCGTCGTTTAAGAGAAAACGGAAAATAAACTTCCGCTTTCCCTTAACGACGTATGACGTCACTACGCTAGTAATTGTGGTAAATGTTATGCGTGGTAAACGAATTCCGTTGTAACGCATGCGTGGTAAAGGCATGCGTTGCAACGGAATTCGTTGTAACGTCATATATTCAGCAGCATATTGTGCGTCTGCGTAACCAGAGAGCAGGAATGCCTCATATATTGGTAAATATGACCCATTCCTGCCCACTCCCCTTCACACAGTGCAGCGCAGCGCGTTGTCTTGCTGTACTGCGTTGCGCGAAAGATCGATAAATATGGCCCTTTCCTTTTCATTCTTCGAGCATGAGGTTAGAACATAGGTGGCAGGAAGAAGCTCAAGTCATTTTTGGGAGCTTGGGTCCAGGAGGACCTCGATCTGGGCCAGAGCTTGACACCGGGCCCGAGCCTGGCTCGAGCTTTCATTGGCTTGACAACCTCTACATGAGACCCACATCCCTGCAGAACTAGGCTGTACTTCAGATTCTGTAAGATGCCAGTTACTCTCTCTTGCACCATTTTTATGCTGCATAGAGTCCAAGCACCCTTGCTTCCTTGTACACTGTGCTTTGGAATGCAAGTCCTCTGCATGGGCTGGAAAAACATTGTAGCCCCATCTTTGCATGTTTCTGACTCATCCTGAGTAATTCCTCCAGTGAGTCCACAACTATGCAATCCCACTTAAGGTGCTCCATCTCATTTCTGATGTCACGGGGACTTTCAAAGTGTACCCCCTTTCTCAGAGCGGGTGGTTACAGCCAGTGCTTTAAATGGGGAAATAATAGTGCAGGTACTCATTTAAATGTGGCGAGTGGGCGGGGCTAGGGGGCGGGGCTAAAGGCAAGACATGCCAATGCTTATTGACTTCTATACTAGTTGCAGCACACACCAAAACACGTGAGAACTTCGTTTCTATAATCAAAACAAGTTAATTTGTTAAACAAACGAAAGCCAAACACAGTGATATTTTAACATTTCGTTGTGTTGTAATATTTCTCTCAATTTTTTCTCACAAAACATGCACAGGCAAGCAGGTAAACAGACAAACATAAGCAGACACTTACACAAAAGAATCAGGTGGGATTAAATCCATTTTAGCCTACTTACGTCACATGGCTTTCTTCATTGCGCTGTCACTGGGCTGCCTCGATCCCTTGCAGCACAGCGTAATGGTGAACACCGGATATCGTGCAAATGAGCCCCCGCTGAACTATTCAGCAGTTATGGGGTGCCTTGGCTGCCAAGGAGACAGGCTACCAGCACAATGTGCCTATCCTTTCATGAGTGCCGATACTCTCCTCAGCATTAGAGAAGTGCAGGTACTCAGAGAGATAAAAATATGAAGTGCCAGTACTCAGTACCTGTGAGTACCGGCCCATTTAAAGCACTGATTACAGCAGTTGGCACCCATGCTATGAGCGGACAGGTGGTGGTAACAGTGTGCTTCAGTCCAGGCGCACAGCTGTTTACCTATACCCCTGTGGGAAGATGCTTACTGGCTCACAGCAATAAAGGTCCATCCAGGCTCTGTAACTGGCATCCATTGACGTCCTCATTTTTTGAGACATTTATGAGGGAAGTATCCCTGTGTGTATGAGGTATGTGTGGTTCATGGGTGCATTATTACATGATGAGAGCCATCCTGATCTTGAGTGTCTGCTGCAGGCTGTGCTGTAAACATGGAGAGTACCCATCCTCCTATCCAAGGCTGTGTGTGCTTCAAGTACCCCAGAGTAAGTATCCCCATCTGTACCAGGCAGGCTGTGCTGTAAACACGGAGAGTACCCCAGGGTACCCCCACCTGTACCAGGCAGGCTGTGCTGTCAGGGCCGGACTGGGAACCACACCGGCCCTGGCAAAGTGCTTGGCTGCCCCCCCCCCCTCCCCACTCGGGGGGAGTGGGGTGGTTGGAGGTGCCGCTGAGCTCTTTGCCGGGGCCGTTTTTGGCCAATTTTGTTACAGGGCCGATTTTGCAGCTATGCTGCAAAAATGGCCCTGTAACAAAAACGGCCCCCAGGGGCCCAAAACCGGCCCCACCTGTGCAGCGCACCGGGGGATTGCCCGGTGCCCGCTATGGCCAGTCCGGCCCTGTGTGCTGTAAACACGGAGAGTACCCCAAGGTACCCCCACCTGCACCAGGATGGTTATGCTGTAGGCATTGAAAATACCCCAGAGTACCCTCATCTGTATAAGGAAGGCTGTGCTGTAAACATAGAGAGTACCTCAGAGTACCCCATCCCTGTACCAGTTAGGCTGCGCTGTAAACACAGAGTACCCTCACCTGTACCAGGAAGGTTGACTGTAAATACGGGGAGTACCCCAGAGTACCAACACCTGTACAAGGCAGGCTGTGCTGTAAACACTGAGAGTACCCCCACCTGTACCAGGAAAGATGTGCTGTAAACACGGAGAGTACTGTAGATTACCCCACCAGTACCAGGTAGACTGTGCTGTAAACACTGAGGGTAACCCAGAGTAACCCCTCCATACCAGGAGGGCTGAGCTGTAAACACAGAGAGTACCCCCACCCGTACCAGGAAGACTGTGCTGTAAACTCTGAGAGCACCCTAGAGTACCCCCACTTGTGCCAGGAAGGATGACTGTAAACACGGGGAGCACTCCAGCCAGAGTACCCCCAACTGTACCAGGCGGCTGTGCTGTAAACACTGAGAGTAACCCAGAGCACCACCCACTTGTACCAGGAAGATTGTTCTGTAAACATGGAGAGTACCCCAGAATACCCGCACTGGTACTAGGAAAGCTGTGCTGAAAACATTGAGAGTACCCTAGGGGACCCCTACCTGTCCCAGGCAGGCTGCGCTGTAAGCACTGGGAGTACTCTTTCTTCTGTACTAGGCTGTGCCAAGACGTAAGTGGTGCTCTATCACCCTCTCTTGTACTAATCGGCAAACACTGTATGTGGTGCTGTCCCTTTGCACCCGGCTGTAGTGTAATGGTCGCCCAGCCCCCTCCTAACCTAAGCTAAAATGCAGGAACTCTAACAATCCCCTCTCCAGTCCTGTACCAGGCTGTGCTGCCAGCACCTTCAGGATTACCATCCCGTGCTGCACCAGGCTGTGCTGCAGGCACCTTCCGGATTACCATCCAGTGCTGCACCAGGCTGCCCTGCAGGCACCTTCATAATCACCACCTAGTTCTGCACTAGGCTATGCTCCAGGCACCTTATCATCTCCTTCAGCGCACCCAAGAGACATCTCTGATCAGCTGACCTCTCTCTGGCCACCATCCCACATATCTACAAGACCAGAACGGGAGGAAAGTTCTTCTACTACCTCGCAGCCAAGGGCTGAAACAGCCCCCCTTGACCTCCGGAAAGTCACGGGTGAGTAGCTGGGCTTCACAATTCTCTGATTGATGGATCTCGTCCTGCACCAGGCTGTTCAGCAGGCACCTAAGCAAACACAAGGAAATTACTTTTCAGACACTCATCCCCAGTCACAGATCTGGGTTGAATTCATCATTCCTCACTTCACCACCCCAGTTCAAACCCAGCTATATGCAAATCAGTCTTGACCCTGTGCTTCATGAGAACAGTCCAGCCCGAACTGCCAAGCCAAGTCTTCCCTGGACCGGAAACAAGCTTTCTGGAACCGGTTACAGGGTAACACCCCTCATCAGCCAGGTTAGCTTGAATCCAGTGGCAAAGTTAGCAAATGACCCACGTCTGGGCATACCCTGCCATTTTAGGGCAAACAAGGCAAACACAAGGAGATGATGGGTGGAGCACTGAAACTTTTCAGACACTTACCCCCAGTCACAGATCTGGGTTGAATTCATCATTGTTCTTTAGCTCAGTTCGCCACCCCAGTTCAGACAAAGCTATATGCAACTCAATCTTGACCCTGAGTCTCATGGGAACAGTCCCGCCCGAACTCGCAAGCCAAGTCTTTTGTGGACTGGAAACAAGCATCCTGGGACCGGTTTTTGGGGTAACACTCCTCATCAGCCAGGCTAGCTTGAATCCAGTGGCAAAGTGAGCAAGGGACCCATGTCTGGGCATACCTTGCAATTTAGGGCGTACGGAGCACTGAAACTTTTCAAACGTTCAACCCTAGTTACAGATCTGGGTTGAATTCACCATCGTTCTTTAGCTCCCTTCAGTTAAGACCGAGCAATATGCAAATTAGTCTTGGCCCTGCTCCGTCCTGCACCATGCAGTGCTGCAGGCATCTTCCTGCACCAAGCTGTGCTGCAGGCACCTTTAGGATTACCTTCCCGTCCTGCACCAGGCTGTGCTGCAGGCACCTTCAGGGTTACCATCCCGTGCTGCACAGACTGTGCTGCAGGCACCTTCAGGATTACCACCTGTGCTGCACCTGGCTGTGCTGCAGGCACCTTCGGGATTACCACCCCATGCTGCACCAGTTTGTGCTGAGGGAACCTTCAGGATTACCTTCCCGTGGTGCACTAGACTGTGCTGCAGGCACCTTGAGGATTACCATCTTGTGCTGCACCAGGCTGTGCTGCAGGCACCTTCAGGCTTACTCTCCCGTACCACACCAGGCTGTGCTGCAGGCACCTTGAAGATTACCCTCCAGTGCTGCAATAGGCTGTGCTGCAGGCACCTTCAGGATTACCTTCCAGTGCTGCACCAGGCTGTGCTGCAGGCACCTTAACGATTACCACCCCGTGCTGCACCAGGCTGAGCTGCAGGCATCTTCAGTATTAAAATCCTCTGATGCAACAGGCCTTGCTTAAGGCACCTTCAGGATTACCATTGTGTGTTACACCAGGCTGTGCTGCAGACACCTTCAGGATTACCACCCCGTGCTGCACCTGGCTGTGCTGCAGGCACCTTGAGGATTACATTCCCAAACTGCACCAGGCTGTGATGCAGGAACCTTTAGGATTACCCTCCCGTGCTGTACCAGGCTGTGCTGCAGCACCTTGAGGATTGCCATCCCGTGCTGCACCAGGCTGTGCTGCAGGCATATCCAGGATTGCCCTCCTGTGCTGCACCAGGCTGTACTGCAGGCACCTTGAAGGTTACCCTCCCATGCTGCACCAGGTTGTGCTGCCTGCACCTTCAGGATTACCACCTGTGCTGCACCCAGTTCTGCGGCAGGCACTTTCAGTATTACCATCCAGTGCTGCACCAGGCTGTGCAGCAGGCACCTTCAGGATTACCTTCCCATGGTGCACCAGGCTGTGCTGCAAGCACCTTCAAGAATACCATTCTGTGATGTACCAGGCTGTGCTGCAGACACCTTCAGGATTACCACCGGTGGTGCTCATGGCTATGCTGCAGGCAACTTCAGAATTACCATCCCGTGCTGCACCAGGCTGTGCAGCATATGTTGTAAGAGTTTTCAACACCCCATCCTGCCCAGGCTGATCTTTGGTCCTGCCTCAGGCGGTGCCTCAGAGTCTTCAGAGCTACACAAGAGGGCTGGATTCACAGGATGTAAATAAAAACAACTATTTTGTTATGTTAGTGTTTTATTGTGTGGACTTGCTAGACTGAGAACACAGGGTTGAAAGTCAATTGACGTGGTGTACATGTGGCAACCTGCTCCTCATTTTAACACTTAGACAAACTCGGTACGTGTTCTAGTGTTAAAACTCCGTGTTACATGCTGCGTGACCAATGCTGTCAGTGTAAGTGATCAGACAATGAAGCTCCTTATATGTGCTGGCAGCTAATTCTAGTACTGGGGTACAGTCTACTTTACAGGGCCCAAGGGAGAAGATTAGGTAAATCCATCTAGTATGGTATGGCTGGGCTCCCTCATTGCAAAAATAAACTTCACGGAAAAGCAAGGGTCATAGGGAAATTATTTAAAGACCTACACCAGATTCAATCCCCGAATCCTACAACTAATAACAACAGTACAATCCGGTGGTCTGAAAGAGCTAGAGATAAAGAAAGAGAAAGCAGCTGTGATATCTTCTTAACAAGTCACATCCAATTTTGAAGAGACCGTAAGAAGGAGATATCCCTACAGAGGGAAGATAAAGGTAGGATTTCCATCAACTGCCCTCCGTGGCCAGTGTCATCATTTGGAATTCCAGCTTCCCTGTCACAGTACCACATCCACACGAGGGGTGACACTGTGACCTAGGAGCAAGAGACCGATAACCAGAAACCAATGAAGACCAGTGTTCAATGACCAACAGTTTCTAGTCCAAAAAACACAGGACAAATAAAGTGCAGTGCAAAACTAGTGAGGAATTTAAAAAGGACATGGCAGCAAACCAAACAATGTTATTAATGTTTGCTTCCAAACCTATAAAAGGAATGCAGGTACGGCTCCCAACAAATGTGCCGTAAATCTTAGGTCGACTAGTTTCTGCCAATATTGGCCACTTACCCTTGCTTTCTTCAGGGCCTTCTATAATAATATTTATTTACCTATCAGTGAAAGAATCAAATGCAGCTGAAATATCAAATATGAGCTTGATATTTTCTGATTCTCTACAGTTTATAAAATAATTAAACTAGACCTAAAACATGAAACTAAACCCTGCATCTTTAGACCAAAGGGCACAAAACTGAAAAAATTAAAAGGAAGAAGAACGAATATTTTAGTGGCATCCCTAAAGAACAAAACTCAAGCAGAATAATGTTAGCCAGTCTTCCTTACTGCTAGCTTGTATAACAAAGTTACATTGTATTGACACCTTCAGGAAGAAAATAATGACTCTTTCACTCTCTTTTCCCTTTCTTTGAATGGCATTTAGTTTGTGGTTGTGCAGGAGTTTTTTCAGTGTTTATATGTTTTCACCAGTGAGGGCTATTTATCTTTCAGTGGGGTTTTATCAGTTATTATAGGTTTAAACCTAAAACCCCACAGCCTAGATATAAGTTAGCTTCCCAAATGTTGGCCTTTTCACTTACAGTTCTGCACACTGGTGTAGAGAAAGGAAACGTCCAAAGGAAGACACTACGGCTGCCTCTTTTTTTTGGAGTAAGGACTACATTGCTGCTGCTGAAAGCCTCAGCAGGTAGACATGAATATCTTGTCATGAGGAGGTCAGATAACTGAGTTTGCAGAGATGAGGATCTGAGACCCGTGGATCTGTGAGCCCCTTCCCTGCCTCCCTGCCCGCGTCCTTATTAGCTTTCCCAAGGCTGCTGTGCAGCATCATTTCTGCACTTCGTGATCATGAAAGACCAGTGCACCCGACTCCTTCATCACCAACTCCTGTTCTGCACCTAGTGATCGTGAGAGGGCAGTGCGCCGGACCCCTTCATCACAATCTCCTGTTCTGCACCTGATGATGTGAGATGCCAGTACACCCGACCCCTTTATCACCATCTCCTGTTCTGCACCTGATGTTCCTGAGAGACCAGTGCACTTGAACCCTTTGTGGGCATCCTGTTCTAAGTTCTGCGATTCTGAGAGGCCAGTGTTTCTGAACCCTACATTACCACATCGCTTCTGCAGTGACAGATGACTGTGAGGGGCAGTTGTTCCCTGACATTTGTGCACCACCTTATTTCTTCAATAACAGTTGAAGGTTTCCAGCTCTACCGCATTCCCCTGCAGCCACTAGTCACTGCCAGCTTCAAAGAGCTGACTCATGGAGGGCTTGTGTCCCAGTACTAACCCTGGGTGGAGAACTCTGCTCCGTTAGTGAAGTTTGCAGAGTTTTTTGCTCTCTGCGCTCCGCGGTGCTCACAGAGTTCCAAAAAACTCTGCTCCGCTGTACTCGCAGAGTTCCAAAAAACTCCGCTCCGCATAGTGGAGCAATTTTTTTCCTCGCTCGCGCTCACCAACAGTAAGTTGGCAAGCAAGGAAAATCCAATGTTAAACTACTTCCCTGCATGATTTCTCAATGCAGGCGGTCGCGGCTGGTCACTACCGCTCATGTTGAGAAACCTTCCATTTGCAATGATAAAGCTGCCGCTCTAGTAGAACTTCTACTCGGCTGGCAGAAAGAAGCAGCGCACTATTGCACCGTGCAATATGAAATTCGTGCGAGGCAAACACCCAGCACAAAAAAATCAGTTCAAAAGGCGTGAAGTGACCCACTTAGCCGCTCGCTGAACTCTGTGTAGCTTTCTGGAGTTTTTTTGTCTTCACGGAGTTCCAACTCCGCCCAGGCTTACCCAATAGTCACCCCTGCTGCTGCCTGACACCATGCGTAGTTAAGACAGAGTTTCTCACAGCTCACAGTGCAAACTAACCCTGGGCGGAGACTTCCGCTCCGCCCCCGGAGTGTGCAAAGATTTGCCTTCTCCACATTCCGCAGAGACTGCAGAGAAGGCAAATCTTCGCACACTCCGCAGTTGGCCAGCCGTCCCCTCCACCCCCACTATTACAAGTAAGTAAACATTAAAAATACATTTAAAACCATGCACAGTTTTCACCAGGATTACCGATACGGCAAGGAAGATGAGGACTGCAGCCGGGGAACGCCGCAGTACAGCAGTAAGTGGTTTTAAATGTATTTAATTAATGTTTACTTACCTGTAATAGTGGGGGGTGGAGGCGGGTGGTGTAGCGGAGCTCCACTGAGTTTGTTTGAGACTCCGTAGACCTCTGTGTAGCCCCGCTACGCCCAGGGTTAGTAAAAACATTGCTAAGCATTGTTTGCTTGCAATAATTAGGCCCGGGCGTAGTGGGTGTAGTGGGGCTCCGCGGAGCTACGCGGAGTGGGCGAGAAGCTACGCCCACTCCCGCACTCCGCGTAGCCCCACTATGCACCTCCCTCCCGCTCTCCTCTACATACATTATTTAAGCAAAATACCCTTAATAAAGCAATTTTAAAGCATTTACCGTGTCCGGGGCTCGTCCGGGGCTCCCTCTTGGAATCGCGTCGTCATGGATACCAATGCGCATGCGCGGGTGGCCACGCATGCGCATTTCTCCCGAGAAATGCGCATGCGCGGCCGCCCGCACATGCGCATTGGTATCTATGAAGGGACGCTATTCCAAGAGGGAGCCCCGGACGAGCCCCGGACACGGTAAATGCTTTAAAATTGCTTTATTAAGGGTATTTTGCTTAAATAATGTATGTAGAGGAGGGCGGGAGGGAGGCGGGTGGCGGCCGACTCGGCTACGCACACGGAGTGGGCGTAGTGTTGCCGGCTACGCTGTCTACGCAAAATGCGTAGGAGGCAACACTACGCCTACTCCGTGGGCGTAGCCGATTCGGACGCCCAGGGTTAGCAATAATATGTCTTAATTTTTCTAAAAGGAATAACTTGGCTTGGACAAACTTTTTATTGTGATTTAGCCATGTGCAGCATACACATCAACTGCCATATCTAACAAATAATCAAGCAGTCCATCCCAGCAAGTCACCTTGCTGCACTGCAAGATATTGAAAGAGCAGGAATACACCGTACTTAACAATATATGGTGCATTCCTGTCATTTCCAAGTGCTGGTGCACAATGTGCTGCCTAGCGCCAATCGAGGCACCCATGGTGCAAGGGTGCCGTCATTGTAAGCAGGATTGTGTTGTGCAGGAAGGGACACCTTTGTGTAGAAAAACAATCCCCAGAGGCATTTTCCTGTTTCTGTGTGTGCTGCAGAATGCCTTGCATGGCTTGATAAATCAAACGTAAGAGTTGGGTTGCTCATGCGCCCCATTACATGGCGCAAGGGTAAAGCAACTCTTAAATAAATATGCCCCTAAATATCCCACCCAAGCACCAGCTGCTCAACCCCATGACGCCCTGAGCGTCAAAGTCTAAAGTGGAGGCCGTTGGCATTCCAGTGGCTGTGCAGTAGTATTCGGCTGCTGCATTTTCAGCGGAAGCAACATCTGTTACAGTGAATACCTAGCTGCCTCTGACTTGAAAACGTCCCATAAAAATGGCATAAGAGAGAATAAGAGCATCTTTTCATATTAATCTTTTTATCGAAAAAAGTGTAAACTGTTAATATAATTGGTATCAGATTCAAGTTCAAGTTCAAGTTCGAGCATTTGTATAGCGCACTACTCACCCAGAGGGTCTCAAGGCGCTTGGGGAGGGGATCATTATTTGTCGAATATCCATGTTTTAAGTTCTTTTCTGAAGGAGATGTGGTTTTGAGTAAGGCGGAGGTGAGTGGGGAGTGAGTTCCAGGTCTTGGCAGCAAGGAATGAGAATGATCTGCCGCCCATGGTGGATCTTCGGATGCGCGGGACTGCAGCGAGGGCTTGATTGGACGATCTTAGTTGGCGGGTGGGTTTGTAGAATGACAGTCGAGTGTTGAGGCATTCGGGTCCTAGATTGTAGAGGGCTTTGTGTGCGTGGGTGAGAAGGCGGAAAGTAATTCTTTTGTTGACGGGAAGCCAGTGGAGGTCTTTTAAGTGTCCGGAGATGTGATCTTGGCGAGGGACGTCTAATATGAGTCTCGCTGATGCGTTTTGGATGCGTTGGAGTTTTTTCTGTAATTTTGCTGTGATTCCGGCGTAGAGGGTGTTTCTATAATCCAGTCGACTCGTGACCAGTGCGTGGGTGACAGTCTTTCTTGTCTCGAGGGGGATCTAGCGGAAGATCTTTTTGAGAATGCGAAGTACGTTGAAGCAAGAGGATGAGACTGCGTTGACTTGTCTGGACATCGAGAGAGAGGAGTCTAGGATGAAGCCAAGGTTACGTGCATGGTCTGTGGGAGTGGGTGCTGAGCCCAGTGCGGAGGGCCACCAAGAGTCGTCCCAGGCAGAGGGGGAAGATCCTAGGATGAGCACCTCAGTTTTGTCTGAGTTGAGTTTTAGGCGGCTATGTTTTATCCATTCGGCTACTTCTTTCATGCCTTCGTGAAGATTGGTTTTGGCTGTTTTGGGGTCTTTGGTGAGGGACAGGATTAACTGGGTGTCGTCGGCGTAAGAGATGATGTTGAGGTTGTGTTGACGCGCGATGGAGGCGAGGGGACTCATGTAAATGTTGAAGAGGGTGGGACTGAGTGAAGATCCTTGTGGTACGCCACAGATGACTTCAGTGGCCTCTGAGTTGAATGGGGGAAGTCGAACTCTTTGAGTTCTCCCAGCGAGGAATGAGATGATCCAGTCCAGGGCTTTTCCTTGTATGCCGATGTTGCTGAGGCGTTGTATAAGGGTGCTGTGGCAGACTGTGTCAAAAGCGGCGGAGAGGTCGAGTAGAATGAGGGCCACAGTTTCTCCATTGTCAAGTAGTGTTCGGATGTCGTCAGTCGCTGCGATGAGGGCGGTTTCGGTGCTGTGTTTGGCTCGAAACCCAGATTGAGATGGATCGAGGGAGTTGTTGGATTCAAGGAATGCGGCGAGTTGGCTATTGACGGCTTTCTCAATGACTTTGGCCGGGAATGGCAGGAGGGATATGCGTCGGTAGTTTTTGAGTTCCGAGGGGTCTGCTGTGGGTTTCTTCAGGAGGGCGCTGAGTTCGGCGTGTTTCCAGCTATCTGGAAAGGTGGCAGAGTTGAACGAGCAGTTGATGACGTCACGGAGATGGGGTGCGATGATGGAGTCAGCTTTGTTGAAGATGTAGTGGGGGCAGGGGTCGGTTGGCGAGCCAGAATGGATTGAGTTCATTAGGCGGGTGGTATCTTCAGTGGTGATTGGGTTCCAATTGCTAAGGATGTTAGTTGGCGGATTAGGAACTGAGGGGGGTGGGGAGGGCTGATCGCTGGGGGTGTTCTCGAAGCTGTTGTGGATGTCGGCTATTTTGTTGTGGAAGAAGGAGGATAGCGCATCGCAGAGGTCTTGGGAGGGAGTGATGTCGTTAGATGCTGCGGTGGGGTTAGTGAATTCTTTGACGATGTTGAAGAGTTCCTTGCTGTTGTGAGAGTTGTTGTCGAGACGATCCTTGAATGCTGATTTTTTGGCGGATCGAATCAGTTGGTGGTGTTTGCAGGTGGCTGCCTTGAGGGTGGCCATGTTGCCGGTGGTAGGGTTTTTTCTCCATGTTTTCTCCAGGGTGCGGCATAGCTTCTTGGATTTTTTAAGGTCATCGTTGAACCAGGGAGCCTTTTTGTTGGCTGATTTGATCTGGTGCTTTTTCAGGGGTGCTAATTCGTCCGCACTGAGGGTGATCCATTGCTTGAGATTGGTGGCCGCTTGGTTTGGGTCCAGTGAGAGGGTGGGAGGGTTTTGGTTGAGTGATGTGAGGAGTTGGTCGGAGGTGATTTTGTTCCAGTTTCTTCGAGGGATAGGTTGTGGGCGGTTGTGGTTCAGGGTGGTTTTGTAGCTGAAGTGAACACAGCTGTGGTCCGTCCAATGGAGAGCTGTGGTGTGATCGAAGGTGATATGCTTGCTGGAAGTGAAGATAGGGTCGAGTGTGTGTCCGGCAGCATGGGTGGGGGTGTCAACGAGTTGTTTGAGTTCGAGGTTGGTCAGGTTGTCTAGAAGGGTGGTGATGTTGCTGTCGTGTTTGTTTTCAAGGTGGTAGTTGAGGTCTCCTAAAAGAATGTAGTTCTCGGAGGCGAGGGCATGTGGGCTGACGAAGTCCGTGATGTCATCGCAGAATTGAGTGCGGGTGCCTGGAGGCCTGTAGATGAGGGTGCCTCTAAGTGTGGTCCTGGGGTCGGTGTGGATCTGGAAGTGGAGATGTTCGGCTGTTGCAAGATTATCGTCGGAGCTGGTCGTGATTTTGATGGTGTTCCTGTGGATGATGGCGATGCCTCCTCCTGTTTGATTGGTGCGGTCTTTTCGGATAATCTTGTAAGCGTCCGGTATGGCTATGGCGATGTCGGGTGCTGATGATGTGTTCATCCATGTTTCTGTGAGGAAGGCGATGTCCGGTGATGCAGTGTCGAGTAGGTCCCAGAGTTCAGTGGCGTGTTTGTGGACCGAGCGGGTGTTAAGCAGGATGCACTTCAGGCGGTTGGAGTCGGAGTTGTGTGTGGAGGGAGTGGGTTTGGTGAGGGTCCTGAAGCAGTTGTACTTGCAGGAGAGGCAGGCGAATGGGCCGTGGGTACGTCCTGGGGTGGCTTGGCAGCATTGTGGTGTGCGTCCAGGGTTGAGGGCGTAGAGAGTTGCGGCATCATACGTGGTTTTAGTGGGTTGGGAATGGCTGGGACCAGGGGGACAGGCGCTGGGCGCGGTCCAGGCGCAGACGGGCGTCGATGGGCTTACCTTTGGCGCACCTTCAGCGCGCATGGGGCGCGACCGCTGCGCGTAAACGCTGCGCGCGAATGCATCTGTCATAAATGGATAGTGGTGGGGGAGGGGCGAGGGAGGTACAGCTGGGAGGCCAAGGGCGGGGTGTAGGTCGGAGCAAGGAGGCACCACAACAAACGTGAAAATGGCTGCTAGCCAAATAACCAAGTTGGATTGTGCAGTACTACGCTATGCAAGCATGTATTCACAAACAGTTAAATAGATAAATAAATCAAGGCACAATGCGGACTCGCTGACTGCGCGCTTCACATATGACACTTTCTAGAATCCGGCAGCAACAGACATCAACAAGCGTGTTCGAGTGAAATTAATTCAATTAACTCGATTCTGCAGCGCGGCTAATTAATGGCAGCCTAGTTTAAAATTGCGAGCGATGCGAGGAGGAAGCAAGCAATAAGTGCAGCACAGTTTGAAAGTGTGAGCAATGCGAGTCAGAAATAACAATGAATACCAAGCGCTACGATATCAAAGCAGTAAATTCAGCACAGTTTGAAAGTACGAGCAATGCAAGGCTCAAATCGCTCTGAAAGCCAAGCGCTACGATACCACTGCAGTCGGGGTGGGGAGCTGCGTGGGGGAGCGGCCGCCTCTGAAAGATCAGGTCTTGCACCCTTATGTGAGGTCATGATCACCTCATCTGTCCGTGCTTCACTGTACATACTCGGCAAAAATGGAGTCAAGACATTAGGCTTTGTGAAAATCATTTGTATCTAAGCCATTTGCCTTCGTGTCACTGCAAACACCGATACCAATGCCAAGCTCTTCTGCTTGTGATTTATGAAGCCTCCCTTTCCTACTTGGCAATAAAAAGCACAAACTCTCCAGCAGCTTGGTCAGCACCTGAAAGTTGACTTTTTCCATAACTTTGATGGTCAAATGTGTTCTGTCTCACAGGTGCTGTCCGTGCCTGCAAACACTGGCGTAATGAAAAGTGAGGGGGCCTCCCTGCACGGTACTTAGGGGGGCCCCCCCAGGCTCAATCAGGAGCACTCCCGGCCAGAGTTCAGCGCCGAGGGGGCCCCTTGGAGCTAGGGCCCCCTCCCGCACCGCGTGGGCTGCGGGGGGCCTGTGCTACGCCACTGCGTTTATTTGTATCCGTCTCAGCCATGTGATCTCCTTTGGTGACTGAATATGAAAAACGTATATGCATCCACACTATGTGCATGTTTGCTGTGGCATTTATGCTCACCGGGTTAAGGGGGGACCGCTATTCACCAAATTCTGTGACTCGCATATTACCGATTTTTGTTTTTAATAAACTTGTTCAGGTTTCAAGTAGTTTGAGACAATATTTTTTTCTACAGCCATACTTGTCTCTTACAAGATGGCTAGCTATGGATCTAATGTTTTAATTTCTTGACTTTCCTTAAAGAGCCTTCTGCATTTTAGCAATGGTAGTCTTGGTTAACTTTAACACATCAGAAAGATTTGTAAAAGTAAAGCAAAGGACTGGAAACATGCAACTAGATTTACTAACGCTTTGCATGGGTTGGCATCACAAAAGTGATGCAAACCCAGTGTTAAGTGCTCTTGTGCTATTTCTTTAATCGTGATTTATGTCGGAAAGTTGCCTAATGTAAAGAAAAGGAGTGCTATGCATTAATTTGCTCTATTGTGCATCAAAGGACATACCATTCCATGCAACCACTCTTTAATTTTGATGCAAATTCCTATCTTCTAACATTGGTAGCTAGAGATTTGTGAAAAGAGGACGCACGCTCTAAGCTGAAAAAACATCACACCAAGTTTTAAAACACTTTGCATTTTTCCAACTTTGCATGTGCGCTGATCTACACAGCATATATACAAAGTGGGGACAGTATTTTTGTGCTGGAAGGCACCTCTTCCAGCACAAAAATCTATGCTTGACAGGATGCACGCACCCTTCCTTGCTACCCACTGCAAGGTTATGTTCGTCGGCACACGGAAGCCTAAAATGCGCCAGCGAAGGCTGGAGGAAAGCAATGCAATGTGGTAGTAGATATGGTGCTACAGTGCTCCCTTCTGTTCATGCAATGCTGCGCAGCTCCTTTGGCTGCTGCGATGTGTTGCGTGAAAAGTCAGACCCTCCAGCTTATCGCGATTTCGCGATTTGCAAAAAAATCGCGAAATCGCGCGATCTCTGCAAATGCCGCGATATTTGGCATAAAGCCCGCGAAATTTGCCGTTTCCCGTTTCCGCACCCATTTTCCATTTCATTTGCGGCGAGAAGAAAAGGAGCCAGGAGGTCGAGGACGCGCGAGGGAGAAGACCACGGCGGCCGAGAGAGGGAGAAGACCACGGCGGCCGAGAGAGGGAGAAGACCAGCACCACACCAGCAAGAGGGGGAGAGAGCACAAAGCGGCCGAAGACTCTTCCTCAGAGACTTCGCACCGCCTGCCTGGACACGTAAGTGCGCCACCCTGCAGTGTCTGCTCTTGAGGGCACGCCTTTTCGTCACGGCGGCAACCTGTCCTGCCCCAGGGCCGGCCCTAGGCATGTGCAAACTGTGCAGCTGCACAGGGCCGCCAAACTCCAGGGGCCGCCACGACGACGGACGAGGATCGGATCGGAAGGATCTGATAATCGTGGCAGTGGCGGCCCCCCTGGCAGGATTTGGCGGCCTCAGGCTTCCACCCCGGCTAGCAATGGCAGCGTTGTGTTCAATCTCTTGTTATTTACAGTTTCACTTTGCCCAGGCAGCCAGCAGTTTGGGTCCTAGGGCCGTCAATCTTCCCTACTACCAATGACCGTATGACTTGACGGCCCTGGGACAGCCCCCGCGCGCTGTGCGCAGTGCGGAACTGCTGCCGCTCTGATGCGTCACGGTGGGTCACGCTCCCGCCGGGGAGAGTGCGTGAGCGGTGGTGCCAGTGAGCGGTGGTGCCAGCACTGCCACTGACTGTGCGTCGTCATCCACGTGTCTGTGACTGTGAGAATAAAGAACATGAGTTAGGCCCCCAAGAGCGGGGCAAAGGAGGGGGGCCAGTTATGTAACCAGGGGTGGACCCTCTTCGCGCCAGCAGCAAGCATGAGCCATAATTCTGTATTTCATTGACTCCTGTGACTGTCATCCCTGCTGACCGGGCAGACTCGGCCGCTCGTGTCGATTGAAAGGCAGCCGTCAGGAGCAGTCAGTGTCTTCATGGAGGCTGGTATGGAGGAAGCAGCTGCAGGCAGGGGTGAAGATAGCGCAATGTCCGGTAGGATGTTTCCGTGTCACATGGCAGGTTCCGGGATGCTGATTTTACGACGAGTTCTGATTTATCCCCCTCAGTCGCGCATCTTTGGCTGGACAGATGCAGATGGACCAGGAGGGGGAAGCAACAAACACCTTCTTCAGGGAATCGGACACCAGGCATATGCAGCCAATAGTCTTTCAGCAAACCGTGGGAGGCATTGTGACGTCGTGGCAATGGACTGAAATGGAAGGGTGACGTGACGTCACAGCTTAGCTCTAGTTTTGGATCATTCAAAATGACAGAGCAAAACTAGGGCATTAGTCCACTGTGACGAGGCGCTAAACTTTTGAGGGTTAAAAGAAAAGTAACAATGTCACTTGTTTCACTCTGCCTTTCAGTGGCTCAGGCCAGAGGAAGGAAAGATGAGAGAGGAAGCATAGGCGCAGTGAACGATAAAAGCACACATGAAACATGAATTGACAAACCCCATCTGAAACAGTCGAAACATGCCAAATAAAATCACCCTTACAGCACCCGTGTCCTTATGCGCATTCATCACTGATATTACTATTACTAACGGCTGAAGGAAAAAACACACCTAATGCTGACTGCTCCGTGAAGCACAGCGCTCCCTTTTACACCCTTGGAGTCATGCACCTCATCACCTCTTACACGTGCAAGATCCCGGAAACTGACCCTCCATTCATTAATGGCTCAACACCCTGCACCAAGCGTCACAGGGATACTCCATTCTGACATGCTCAGTAATGTCCACCCTCGCTTATCTCCTTCCGACTTGTTAGCACAGTCCCTTCCAAAATGGCTGCAGGTCCAGGCGTCCCTAGGTAAAGATCACCTGAGGACAGAAGAGCCTTTACATCTTCCAAATCCTGCTCTGGTTGGATTCATGAAATACCTCTGCACTGATTCCATGCAGAGAATCCCACCTTTGTAAAATGATTCCAAACCTTGTGCTGCCCCTCTAACTAATGCGGAGGGACCCCCTCTCAGGGATGTACGGCAGGCCTCTGGAGCACAATTACGCGGCCACCGACGATCATCAGAGAACACCTGTTCTGTGTCCGACTCTGAGTCTCCGGATTGCCAGGTAACTCAGTTTCATTGTTGAACATTAAAAGAAGGCGACTTCAAGCAGGATAGAATTGGTGCTCACTAGGCAGGACTTACTTTCGTTCTTGGATCTGACTATGTTGGCAGCACAAACTTCATATCTACAGATGTTGGATTTGTCTTTGTGGATCCTGGCTTGTTTGGCTCATTTATTGTTAAAATTACTTTCACCTCATGAATTGTCCCTCTTGGACATAAAAGATTAACCATTGGTGTTGGCAGCAAGGTAATCAGGGCCGGCCCTAGGCTGGGGACTGCGTGGTAATGGCATTTTGTTTGCTTTGATACTTGCACAAGTGCCACCATTGCCTTTGCCTACGAACGTAACGTTTGTTCTTGTGCTCGAGTGTCTACCATATATTGCTGTATTATACCTCCTCTAAATATACTTTGTTTTCTCTCGAGCAGGCTTCACTTTAAAATAGTTTATTGCAGGGGATTAGATTGTAGACACCTAGATCTTTGTTTACCCAACAAATTCCAAAGCATTGTAGCTGTAAGATAACTTTGGTGGTGAATACACTTGCTGGCGACTGGCGAGATCTGTGTGCAGTCTAGTTACAGGCCGGCCTCAGTCACTCATACAAAGTATAAAGAGACAGAGTTAAATGTGATATCCCAGCTGCAAAGTGAAGCATGCACCATGCAGGTCACAGATTTGTATTTTACGTAGGAAGCTCAGCGAGTTACTGCTTTCATCATTGCAGACATTCTTTAGTGAGATAGGTCTCAGGTTACCACCTTGTAATACACCTGCTTAATGAATTATGAACCATCTTTAAGGAATTGCATGGATGGTAACTGCAAGGTATAAGTTTAGAAACAGTGCTTTTTGCTTAGTATTTCATTATTCAAATTTTCCCCCAAAGTGTTCCTTTAGTAATAAAGACGCATTAGTAGTAATTGCTTTTATACACTGTTATTAGTTTAATTACTCGTGTAGATAATTCATCTAGCATTCAGACAGTGGATGTGCAGCTCTTACATTCAGGGATTGGAAAATTCAAAACCTGCCTTCAGTCATCTTTTAAGGACTTGTGTAACCTGCACACATGTCACTTTTTCCTCCTGTAACGCACCGTGTGCAAACTCATGTATTTTGTTTGCTCACAATTGTCACTTTTGCCAATTGTAACTTAACGTTTGCTTTTGTAATTTGTTCACTTGTAATTTTCTCCTCATGTTTCATTACTGTTCCTAGCAGCGCGCGTGCCATCATTTTCGCTTTTTTTTTCCAAACAGGAAGGTTTTTTTTTCAAGGGCCAACAACAATTAAAAGAATGATTTGAGCATGTGTGTGAATTATATGAGTGCACAAACCATAGTTTGCTTAAAAACAACAAGAAAATGGCGCCTTGTTAGAACACCGCTGCTGGCATAGTTCCTTCGCCAAAACACATAACATTTCAGAGCCAACTGGATTAGGTCCTGTTTTGGGGGGGGAAGGCAGAGCAGATTTTTTGTAAGGACGAAAGGCTTCCTATCTTGGATCTCACTGGACGTGCTCCTTGTTGTTTTTGAAGAACGCTGGGGTATTGGTACAGTGCCCTCTCACCAGTCTAGGAGCAGCCGCAGGTACTGGTCAATCATCTAACGACTTGTCTGGACGTATTATTAAAACACCTTCCTGAGCTCTGCCCCGTCCGGACCCCCTATTCGGGGGCCCCGACCTACGCTCCCTGCACAGGGCCACCATGAGCCTAGAGCCGGCCCTGCCTGCCCTTCTGTGTGCGCATTTTAAAGAGCCCCGCACCCTTAACCTTTAGGACTTAAGCGATCTGAGAGAAAAGAGGATGAAGTGATCTGGTCAGGCTCATACAAAATTGCCCAAGCGAAGATACTATGATTAAATTCAGATTCAACTTGAATCTGCACACAGTGTGCATTCGATAGGCATCTGCCCAAGATAGACTTACTGTATACAATAGAAACATTTCACGGGGTAAAAACGAAGCAAGTTAATTGGACATTATATCGTATATTTTTCATGAAGATGGAATGTAGATTTAGGGCATTCTTACGTTTGGGGCATTTATTGTTACGTTTTCAATCGTGGCATAACTAGACCAAACGAAAGTTGGGCTGTCGTCGCAGATCATTAAGCAGACCCCCCAGGATATAGCGGCATGGATTGGCAAATTTAGCGTCATGAGGTAGTAAAAACTGTGATCAACCAAAAATACATGAGGTAGTAAAGGTAATAGTGACAATCGTGAGCAAACAAAATACTTGAGTAAAAACTGTGAGCAACCAAAAATACATGAGGTAGTAGAGGTAATAGTGACAATCGTGAGCAAACAAAATACTTGAGTAAAAATTGTGAGCAACCAAAAATGCATGAGGTAGTCAAAAGTGCACAAGAGGAGATGAAAGTGACAAGTGTGCAGTTATAACAGAAAACAGAGTATAATTTGAGGTATAGTACTGCAATAAGTGCTAGACGCACAGGAACAAGCGTTACGTGGGCAAGGTCAAACAGTAAGATATCTGTGTTTGGTGTTGCAAAAACCCCAAAATAAAATGCCGCTAAATTTCCATTTTTGTGCCGCTAAATTTTCATTTTTGTGCCGCTAAATTTGCCAATCCATGCCGCTATATCCTGGGGGGTCTGAAAAGTGAATACATCTGCCGCATGGTGTCTTATGAGCCATCTCGGAACTGTCCTGCACAGCCCTGATAGTTTGTACCTACCTCACTGTGACCGCGAGCTCATGTGAAGCTTCCAATTCCAGGAAAATATAGTTAAAAGTAATGGAATGAACAGTGAGGCGACCTCGTGTTTCATTTGATATTTTTTCCAAATAAATCAGTGGTTGCACTGCACAAATTCTGCCGCATGGTGGCAATATTTTCTCATACATGTGAGTTTTCCTTCTCTGTCACAGACAGTTTCGTTTGACTTGTTCTTTGTAGCGTAGCCTGCTGCCACTGTCCATGCCCTCCACAGTCACAGTGGTGATAAATACAGCCGGAGGGATTGAAAGAAAGTACACAGATTTGTAAGGCTCTGATAAGATTACACAAGGGCCTGGGCTTTCTGACCCCTGCGCCAACCCCAGTTTGCTCAGAGGTTGGAATTCGAGTTGTGCAGAGTTTACTACACCCGGCTAAATACTGAGTGTAATAAATGCTGCACCCTTCAGGTAAATTTCGGGAAGTCAAACTTGAAGAATTTTAACAAGGGCAAAGTGTATGGTATTAACCGTGGTAGGCCGATTTTGGCGCAGTACACTCTATATATTTTAATATTGCATACTATTGAAGTGATGGGATTTTATTAATGTGTAGAGTGCCGTTTATTATTCCACCAATGCTTGTGAATGTTTAATTCAATAATTCCGCATCTTCTATGAAGATCTTTCCATATTTATTTGAGGGTTTTTACAGCACACACGTGACCCAGAGGTATTCCGAGCGCTGAACAAAAGAAAGACATTCCTACCAGTAGGAGGTTACATATTATTCCTCGTTAGTTTCATATATGTTATAGAGGCATACTAGATAGGATATCAGTTTGAATCATAAATTACACTGATAGAATATCAGCTTGGAGCAGAAATTATATGGAGTCCAATTATACATATTCAGCTCAGCAGGAGTTCCCTCGTATTCTTCATCCGCGGTGGCTCTATGGGGCTTCTGTCTGCACTGAGGCTTGCCCCCTATAAGAGTGGCTGTAGAGATTCAAGGTCAGTTTCATACTAGCTTTATATCCAGTACAGAAAAATATTCAGGTCATTTTAACATCTGCTTCATGTAAAGGATGCCGGTTTCATATAAAAATGCAGCTAGATAGGCTGCGGTAAATGTTCAAATTATCACAATTTTGCATTTTCGTACAATGTTTCCTCCTCATGTTCCTCCATTTGAGGCGGACCTGGAAGACTTCCATTTGAGATATGGATTTCCTGATGTACTATTCGGATCCATGTGCTCTTCCTGTAGCGACAAGGCGGTAGTCCATCCATGCCAAGACCACTTCCTGCGTGGACTGTGAAGAGGCCATGCTTCTCGGGCTTAGAAGTACCTCGTCAGTAGATAACACAGCTGACCATTACTCTTGAATCTTCCTTCGTGCACATCTGCTAGCCCGCATCTGGACAGGCTGCTGTGGCAACCCACTAGCAGACGCCTGGTCTCCAGAACCCCTTGTCGAGTCTAGAGAGCTCTGTCTGGTACTTACCTTCACGCTTACCGAGATCCTTCATCTTCACCCTTTTCAAAGTTCTCAAAGTCCATCTCTCTTGACCTGATGGTAGGCCCTTGTCTCACCCGAGATTGCTCAGTCTGGAAAGCCTCCTCCTGACCTTTCCTTCATTCCCGCCCACTTCACTCCAGAAAAGACTCAGACAGGAAGACTGCTTGGAGCCAGTGCTGCAGCATCCCGTCCATGCAGGCGGAGAGGTCACACCCCACCTTTTCCCCTTCAACAAAGAGTGTCTGTCGGGATGAACAAAGCTGAGCCTGACAGACACTCCTTGTTCAGGTCAGGCAGCCAGGAGTTGGACATGCGCTAAATGTGCTGGGTCCTACATGCCTGAGCTGAACTTTAGCTGAGGATTTCCCAGCCATGTGGGAGTGACCTGCTCAGCCTGGCAAAAGTGCCTTGTGGCCCTCCTCCTCGTGACAAGGGGGAGTGTCACTGATTGGCTGGGACCTGGGAGCTTTGGCTTTAAACCCCAAGGTGCCCAGGGTTGAGTGTCAATCAGTGACATCTCATCACAGAGTTGGGGGGGATCACTGACCCCATCCCACTTTGTGACGAGGTTGGGACTTCTGCCACCCTCATTGGCTAACCAAGGGAAGGCAGCAGTACCAACCTTCCTGGGACCTCCAAGGCTTACCTCCCGGAGAGCTGCAGTGAAGGTAAGTTTTATGATTTTTTGATGTTTGGTGCGTGCATGTATATGTGAATGCATGTATATATGTGCATTTGTAAGTGAGTGTTGTGAATGGGTGTGGTTGTGCGCGTGTGTGAAATCATGGATGTGCGTGAGTGTGTATGTGTGCCTGTGTGGCCCCCCGCCCCTCCCAGTGTCTCCTTGGCAACATTGCATCTTTGTTTTTTCCTTTTTACATAAAAGAGGATCTGTGTGCAATGGTTTCGGCAGTCTTTGTAATACCAATGTAGTAAAAGGCCCCTTTAGGTGTTGGCAGTTACTAACAAGCCAAAACTAGGAAGCTGGTATTGCTATTATTTCCACACAGAAGTTACTGCACAGAGCGCTATGCTTTCTAAACACTAAGTTAGTACATGATTGTTAGCCTTTAGCTCTGCTACAGCAGAGAACCCAAGAGGCAGAAAACATTGTGCTTTGATCAACATTCATTCAACTCTTCAAGGACGTGTTAGATTTTAAACTTGCTCAACTGAAAGTGAAAACTTTCAGGAATGGTTTCGAGTGGGGTCTTATCTCTTCTGTCTTGTAATGTAAAGTGAAATCAACCCTTTCCTCTTGGCAGGGCCGGCTCTAGGCTCATGGTGGCCCTGTGCAGGGAGCGTAGGTGGGGGCCCCCGAATAGGGGGTCCGGACGGGGCAGAGCTCAGGAAGGTGTTTTAATAATACGTCCAGACAAGTCGTTAGATGATTGACCAGTACCTGCGGCTGCTCCTAGACTGGTGAGAGGGCACTGTACCAATACCCCAGCGTTCTTCAAAAACAACAAGGAGCACGTCCAGTGAGATCCAAGATAGGAAGCCTTTCGTCCTTACAAAAAATCTGCTCTGCCTCCCCCCCCCAAAACAGGACCTAATCCAGTTGGCTCTGAAATGTTATGTGTTTTGGCGAAGGAACTATGCCAGCAGCGGTGTTCTAACAAGGCGCCATTTTCTTGTTGTTTTTAAGCAAACTATGGTTTGTGCACTCATATAATTCACACACATGCTTAAATCATTCTTTTAATTGTTGTTGGCCCTTGAAAAAAAAACCTTCCTGTTTGGAAAAAAAAAGCGAAAATGATGGCACGCGCGCTGCTAGGAACAGTAATGAAACATGAGGAGAAAATTACAAGTGAACAAATTACAAAAGCAAACGTTAAGTTACAATTGGCAAAAGTGACAATTGTGAGCAAACAAAATACATGAGTTTGCACACGGTGCGTTACAGGAGGAAAAAGTGACATGTGTGCAGGTTACACAAGTCCTTAAAAGATGACTGAAGGCAGGTTTTGAATTTTCCAATCCCTGAATGTAAGAGCTGCACATCCACTGTCTGAATGCTAGATGAATTATCTACACGAGTAATTAAACTAATAACAGTGTATAAAAGCAATTACTACTAATGCGTCTTTATTACTAAAGGAACACTTTGGGGGAAAATTTGAATAATGAAATACTAAGCAAAAAGCACTGTTTCTAAACTTATACCTTGCAGTTACCATCCATGCAATTCCTTAAAGATGGTTCATAATTCATTAAGCAGGTGTATTACAAGGTGGTAACCTGAGACCTATCTCACTAAAGAATGTCTGCAATGATGAAAGCAGTAACTCGCTGAGCTTCCTACGTAAAATACAAATCTGTGACCTGCATGGTGCATGCTTCACTTTGCAGCTGGGACATCACATTTAACTCTGTCTCTTTATACTTTGTATGAGTGACTGAGGCCGGCCTGTAACTAGACTGCACACAGATCTCGCCAGTCGCCAGCAAGTGTATTCACCACCAAAGTTATCTTACAGCTACAATGCTTTGGAATTTGTTGGGTAAACAAAGATCTAGGTGTCTACAATCTAATCCCCTGCAATAAACTATTTTAAAGTGAAGCCTGCTCGAGAGAAAACAAAGTATATTTAGAGGAGGTATAATACAGCAATATATGGTAGACACTCGAGCACAAGAACAATCGTTACGTTCGTAGGCAAAGGCAATGGTGGCACTTGTGCAAGTATCAAAGCAAACAAAATGCCATTACCACGCAGTCCCCAGCCTAGGGCCGGCCCTGATTACCTTGCTGCCAACACCAATGGTTAATCTTTTATGTCCAAGAGGGACAATTCATGAGGTGAAAGTAATTTTAACAATAAATGAGCCAAACAAGCCAGGATCCACAAAGACAAATCCAACATCTGTAGATATGAAGTTTGTGCTGCCAACATAGTCAGATCCAAGAACGAAAGTAAGTCCTGCCTAGTGAGCACCAATTCTATCCTGCTTGAAGTCGCCTTCTTTTAATGTTCAACAATGAAACTGAGTTACCTGGCAATCCGGAGACTCAGAGTCGGACACAGAACAGGTGTTCTCTGATGATCGTCGGTGGCCGCGTAATTGTGCTCCAGAGGCCTGCCGTACATCCCTGAGAGGGGGTCCCTCCGCATTAGTTAGAGGGGCAGCACAAGGTTTGGAATCATTTTACAAAGGTGGGATTCTCTGCATGGAATCAGTGCAGAGGTATTTCATGAATCCAACCAGAGCAGGATTTGGAAGATGTAAAGGCTCTTCTGTCCTCAGGTGATCTTTACCTAGGGACGCCTGGACCTGCAGCCATTTTGGAAGGGACTGTGCTAACAAGTCGGAAGGAGATAAGCGAGGGTGGACATTACTGAGCATGTCAGAATGGAGTATCCCTGTGACGCTTGGTGCAGGGTGTTGAGCCATTAATGAATGGAGGGTCAGTTTCCGGGATCTTGCACGTGTAAGAGGTGATGAGGTGCATGACTCCAAGGGTGTAAAAGAGAGCGCTGTGCTTCACGGAGCAGTCAGCATTAGGTGTGTTTTTTCCTTCAGCCGTTAGTAATAGTAATATCAGTGATGAATGCGCATAAGGACACGGGTGCTGTAAGGGTGATTTTATTTGGCATGTTTCGACTGTTTCAGATGGGGTTTGTCAATTCATGTATCATGTGTGCTTTTATCGTTCACTGCGCCTATGCTTCCTCTCTCATCTTTCCTTCCTCTGGCCTGAGCCACTGAAAGGCAGAGTGAAACAAGTGACATTGTTACTTTTCTTTTAACCCTCAAAAGTTTACCGCCTCGTCACAGTGGACTAATGCCCTAGTTTTGCTCTGTCATTTTGAATGATCCAAAACTAGAGCTAAGCTGTGACGTCACGTCACCCTTCCATTTCAGTCCATTGCCACGACGTCACAATGCCTCCCACGATTTGCTGAACGACTATTGGCTGCATATGCCTGGTGTCCGATTCCCTGAAGAAGGTGTTTGTTGCTTCCCCCTCCTGGTCCATCTGCATCTGTCCAGCCAAAGATGCGCGACTGAGGGGGATAAATCAGAACTCGTCGTAAAATCAGCATCCCGGAACCTGCCATGTGACACGGAAACATCCTACCGGACATTGCGCTATCTTCACCCCTGCCTGCAGCTGCTTCCTCCATACCAGCCTCCATGAAGACACTGACTGCTCCTGACGGCTGCCTTTCAATCGACACGAGCGGCCGAGTCTGCCCGGTCAGCAGGGATGACAGTCACAGGAGTCAATGAAATACAGAATTATGGCTCATGCTTGCTGCTGGCGCGAAGAGGGTCCACCCCTGGTTACATAACTGGCCCCCCTCCTTTGCCCCGCTCTTGGGGGCCTAACTCATGTTCTTTATTCTCACAGTCACAGACACGTGGATGACGACGCACAGTCAGTGGCAGTGCTGGCACCACCGCTCACTGGCACCACCGCTCACGCACTCTCCCCGGCGGGAGCGTGACCCACCGTGACGCATCAGAGCGGCAGCAGTTCCGCACTGCGCACAGCGCGCGGGGGCTGTCCCAGGGCCGTCAAGTCATACGGTCATTGGTAGTAGGGAAGATTGACGGCCCTAGGACCCAAACTGCTGGCTGCCTGGGCAAAGTGAAACTGTAAATAACAAGAGATTGAACACAACGCTGCCATTGCTAGCCGGGGTGGAAGCCTGAGGCCGCCAAATCCTGCCAGGGGGGCCGCCACTGCCACGATTATCAGATCCTTCCGATCCGATCCTCGTCCGTCGTCGTGGCGGCCCCTGGAGTTTGGCGGCCCTGTGCAGCTGCACAGTTTGCACATGCCTAGGGCCGGCCCTGCTCTTGGGGGCACCTCTGTGGTATTTGAATTGCATTAGAATTCCTTGACCTTGAGCCGGTGGCCCTGAATATGGGAAACTTACTATAGAAGAGGTGGGTGTCCTCCATGTACATCTGTGCAAGATTAATGTGCATCTTCATAAGCATCTGGTAGGGGCAAAGCAGTCAGAGCAGCAGGCGCAGTGGCACCGGTGTGCTACTGGCCCACTGCACCATTTTTATGGTTGCCACTTACTTATTAACAAAAGAAGGGGTTGATTCCTTTGCTCGCCTTAAGGCAGCAGCACCTTTGCTAGAATGGCGCTCCGTTTGTGTGCTTCCAAATACTACAAAAGCAAACCCAGGGGTCACCTGGCGAGGGGTTGGGGACCATGCTGTGGACCTTTGATGAGATGTAAAGGGGGTGTACATGAGTGAACAGCATCTACCGCTACTGTCACAGATGTGCTGCGTGACTCTGTTAGTCGCAGGCCAACAGTGGCCGCAAGGTGTTCCACATGTTTGGACACAGGGCCACATTAGCCATCTATTCCATAGGGCATTTCCCAGGGAATGGAGCCTTTGGAGGCCAGGTTTGAAGCTCCGGGACTGCCTGTGTCACTCTCTCCAGCTTCCAGGGGTTATGAATCAGGCACAGTAGGGGCATAGGGTCAAGGAATAGAGGTGGCTGAGCCAAGAAATTAACAGGGAGAGCCAAGCAAAGGATTGGCTCTAACAGCCTGTGCTCAAGCCGCGCCCTGAAAATATTTGCTATGAAAATCATGCAACAGACATCATTTTAGAGTATGGTAAAGGGTCTTCAAAATTAAAAAATGCATATTTCTTCAACACGAAGCAGCATTTCACCTTAGTACATCAGACTGTATCTGTGCATTGACAAGTAGTCATTAAAAATGATTATTTTTAAAAAGAAACTGAGAAACATTTCTGCCTCACTGTGATGACAATGCTATTAGTGAACTAAGAGGCAAGTCAGTTGTCATGTGTACTCTGTGTGTGGCCTAGATTCTTACTATACACAGACCAACATTATAGTTTCTTAAATCAAACATAAGAGAGGGTTTTGTACCTCCTTAGCTCACATATTTGTGATATCTGATATAGAATGAAGCATAGTCTTGGTGACCATGTATTTAAATGGATCACACAATTTTGTCAAACAGGGTAGCTGGGATTGATCTTTGATCGAGTTTTATGATGTGCAATTCAGCCACTAGATTGGTATCACTTTCTGACATCAAAGGATAATGCTTTGTCCTTAATTTTTGGAAGAGTGATGAAAAGCAGCGTGACTCCCAAGACTTTCAATGCCACTTGGTGCAAACCACCTCTAATTCACCTTAATATTAGATATCAAAATAACGAGGCAGACGCTGATAACTGGAAAGCGAAGAACAGGTTTATTACTCCAGGAGGAGAACACATCACATCAGACACCGGGGCTATCGTCAGGAGGTGCTCTGACTGCATCTCTGTGGCCTGGCCTTTTATATGCTTTTTCGTCAGTTTATTACATGGTCAAACATTCCTGGCATCAGTTTATTGCATAGTCAAACATCCTTGGAATCCCCGCCTCAAGCTAGTTCCCACACAGACCCAGCAGCAATCGTCCCCCACCCAGATGTAACAGATGATCGCTATCTCGCAGCTGGATATTCCACCAGGATCTAAAAACACGTGGGATCGGTCAGATCTAAGGGTTTTGAGTTATTGATTAAGTCAGACCCCTTTGTTGGTGAAACAAGCCCTGCCGTGTGTAGGCAATAAACAATGTCAACAGGGGTCGGTTAGTGCCTGGGACCGGACTGAGTGGCCAGGTGCAGGGAAGGAGGTTATCAAAGGGGCTTGCCTGTGCATGGAGGATGAAAGGACAAGCGGGTTTAGGGCGGGAAGTGGCTCCGGGGCTTTGTCATGATTACAATGTTTTATGACCCCAGTACATTGGTTCAGGCTTAGTCAGAGCACTGGGGGATGATAGCGAGGTCAGAGTGAAACATAGGTGACCAGCAGAGTATGAAATGGCCGTGATGTCTAAAATGGTTGCCGCTTACGCGCACGCAAAGGCTCTTGTTAGGCAAGATGGCGCCTGCAATGTTCATGCTTGTTATTTTATTTCTAACAGTCCTCCCTTTGAACATAACTTAGCCAGCTTGTTAGTCTATTCTAATGTCTTCGGAGCACAAGGTACTTGTGTAAAGGGAACACTAGGGTGGTATACAGCATACATCCAAACAACAACCACATATTGTCAGTACTGGGACTAAGAGAAACATTGATATTTTCCAAACCCATTCCTTCGAGATGTCTCATAGCTAAACATGTAGTTGGGCTGATTATTGCAGTTTTTGGTGGCATACAGGTTGTACAGGCAGGCAGATACACAGACAGTAGGAGAAGAAGATCGTTATCCGTACAAACAGTATTGTCAATAACTTATGCAGTGAGGGTAACGAACTGGGAGATGGTGTATAGGCAATAAATTCTTTGTAATAAAAAAAACATTTTATCATACTAATTTTTTGAGAGGAAAGGGACCATTGCGTGCACTTTCGAAAACTGGCCTGTGGGGGGGGGGGGCAAAACTAATAAGTATATTCATGATGGTAACTGGCGTTGTATAATCCTTGTGATACACAGTTTACTTTTTCTTCCATATAGTATGATATTCCCATGCTATCATTAATACAATGACACTATGAATGCAAGTGATGTAGAATTTCACAGAAAAAACTTTTCTTGTCCATTTAGGGCATAACGAATACAAGGTGATTGGGAGAGAAATTTAATCTAATATAATCGATGATCAGGGCATTAGTAGCTCTTTTTTCTAGTGTCTTTTTACAGTGAGCCATCACTGGTAGGCTCCCAAAGGAAGAGAGGGTGGAGTGCGGTCAGACTGGAGATAGACCAAGGAGGACAGAGACTCCGCACAAGTTAGCCCACAAATTGGGCCCAATGGGTTGAGACTTCAGGCACAAGTAGACCAATAGGCTGGGGGCTTCTGAACAGCCTTTCTTTCTTTCTTTCTTTCTTTCTTTCTTTCTTTCTCTGTCGGTGTTAGTGCCTCGTCCAGCATATCTTGGCTCTGCGGCTCCACCTTGGTCGTAGTCATAGGTGTTCCACGCCTTGCAGTCAGGTTGTGCATCGCGTCCGACCTCTCTCTTCCAATGACTGGAGGGCATTCTTGAATCTAGCAGTGAGTATAAAACAAATTTTTAGAGAACTGGCAGGGGAAGATGTTACACAATTTAGTTTTCTCTCCCAACCCCAAGCAGCTAAGAAAATACGTATCATCTACTAAAAAGGAAGATAATGTGGATACTCTGAATCTTTACATCTGTGCATTCATGAATTTTTACTGCTGTGCAGGTCTACAAACACCTATGAGAATTTCCAGCATACGTGTTATCTTTAGTGTCCTATTTCTTTCATGAATATGGCTGTGGTAGGAAATCTAAAATTATTAATCACAAAGCCTGTCAAATTCAAACTAACTTTTTCAGCAAAAACCCGTTGTTACAAAACAACTTCCTGTAGGGCTATACTTTCTTCAAGATCTGCTAATCACAAATAAAAAGTGTGATGCGTTATTATCATAGGCCTACAGGTACTCTTCCTAGTATTGTGCACCATAATAGTACACAGGCTGAGCGTTGTCCCATCCTGTCAATGTTTCTTACTTTTAACTAAACATCTTGACCTCAGTACCCATTCAGCAGGGCTTACTACAACATTCCTTTCACTTTAGTTCAAATCATTCTTTATAAACATTATTCTTGTTTCTGCATTAACCTTTACAACCTAGCTACTTCATTAGTTAATGAAGGACTTGCGATGTCCATACAACTTATATGTAGGGTGACCAGAATCTTAAAGCCAAAACAACCAACGACTTTCACAAAATTGGAAGAAGGACTACAATCTTACTTCAAGCGATGAGCGCGCTCCTTAGCAGAGAGTTACAGAACGGTCAGTAAGAACATACATAAATTGCGATTTTTAAACCTGGTAGCTTGACTGTTAATTAAAAAAAAAAAATTCTTGAAACAACTGCTAACTATCCCTGTTTTGTAGAACGAAAAAAACACCTCCCACCAATTTTAGTCGATTATCTTTAAAAACCGGGACATGAGCTACATTTCTTGAAATTTTCTGGGACAGCTGGTACAAAACTGGGACCATCCTGGCAAAACGGGGACGTTTTGGTCACTCTACTTATGTGCAATGTGCATGGTAACATGAACGATGATGGTTGTGTCACTAGGCACTAAAACAAAAGCCACTGACATATAGCACCCTTTTAAGGGCCAGATTAGGGTACATCAGTCGTCTTACCCGTCCTTTCATTTTCAGCCAATTAAATTCCATAATTTTACACAAAGGAGGGGCAGTAATATGGCAAAATATGGTATTTTGTCTCGGTCAATGTGTGCAAACACTGTTGTGTTAAAGCCAATTAGACGTGTACTGTTGAGGTACAGTGTCGTCATTTATTCAAAAGTGAATTCACAGCATTCTGTGAAGTGAACGGCTACGGGTGAGTCCACCCAGTTGTCTTATGGAATTGATCCCAGCATGGTCCTTCCTGGACAGCGTAGGTAGGCTCAGAGAGAGAGAGAGAGAGAGAGAGAGAGAGAATGCACTACAACAAGTTTATCCAGTGCACTTACCACGTAGAACAGTACAGGACAATTCACATATCTAAGCACATAAACCAAAGAAAAACACAAAACGCATAGTCTTTGTATACACACAATACAGAATAGGATGTAACAATACATGTACCAAGCACAAAGAAAAACGCATTGTTAGTTATACAAAAGGACTTTTTCATGCACGTCGTGCATCTCATAGTTCATTTCAATTTACCCAGGGGCCAGACTCCTTCCTTCCTCTTTTGACAGTAGAAGATCTAAGCCAATGACCTGAAAATACTTACTTTTTTTCCTCTGATGGCTGGACACAAGTACAGTCGTACTAATACTTACAGTGGGGTCTCCCAATATCTAGCAGCGATAATCCGAGTTGATGTATATGCGTAAAGTAGGGATGCCAGTCAGATGTGCAATGGCACTGCTCTTACATTTCTATGTGGATGGAAGAAGAAGAGGTAAATCTCAAACATTACAATGTCTCTAACTTCTAGTTGGTGGGAGATAGCACGGATCCAAGCCCAGGGGCCCTTCACTTCTTCATTTGGTCAGTTCATAAATCAAAATTCATCATTCTCACTAATGCGCGTCACTTTGGTATTAATAGAATAGAAAGCGTTCCTAGGAAAAGTGAAAGGTTGCATACTTGTGATACCTGCTAGAGCCGGGCCCTTTGTACTGCAATAAAGCTTCAGGCTCCTGATGTAAACTGCCCTCCCATTCACTGGCCTCCAGGAGACACACTTTTAGCAAGAAATGTGTCACAGTCTTTAAAAAAATGCTATTTGTCTTCCGCATGTGGGCACCGGGTTTGGGTCTGTTTTTCACATCTCATTTGGTCACTTTGTTAGCAACCCAGCCATACAAAAGCGTTCTCATATGGGCCCATACGTACATGACACATACACACATACATACTATACAAACACTTCACGTACTCAGACATAGTCCCTACACACAAAGCGCAACTTCATAACACTAGTCTATTTTCGCCTAAAAGACAGTGTGCTAAGCCTTTCCAACCTTCAGTTGAAACACCACTATAATCTAATGAAAAACGATGCGAGGGGCCAGCATCTAAAACACATCAATACTCGTGATGATGAATATTTTTAACCCATCATGAACCAGACTCATTTCTGAGATGCAGTCTTTGGCACTTGGGTATTGAAGCCCAGAAAGATTCAGTGCGGCAAGGTTAACTAATGGCAGAACGTTCACTACATGGATTGTTCAAAGTGCAGCATTACAGACCGCGTTGTAGGAGAAGGTCGGATGCCAGATGTATTCAGTATAGAGTAGAGGGGGGTGATGTATTAATGCTTTCATTTAAAGAAAACAATCTACAGTGGTCTGGGGCTGTCCCCTTTCGTAAAATAGGGAAACTATAGGAGGTGGCAAGTTTCATCGGGTGTATCCTTGTTTTTAAGGGTGTGCATCTTTGTTACAGTGGCAAGACCACTAACAAAATTTGTTTAATGTTTGCGTGGAGATCTGTTTTTCGGGTGGATGGGGGGGAAACAGTGCAATTTTAGTTTAAAAAAAAACATGTGGGCACAGTCGTGCTAGGAAGGTACAGATTTGTAACTGCCAGGGCTGGCTGACTTACCCATGGGGTCCATGACACTTGACTAGGACATGCCTTAAGGGCTTGTGCAGGGTGCACCACTCTATATGACATAAATAAGCTGTGCTTTTAAAAACCAGCAATACGTGTCTTGCGCCTGACTCCTAAAATGCGATCGCTAGAAAAACTTTTCCATGTCACAATCTAAACAGATAACCTTTTCTTTCTAGGAGGTTGTGGGTTGTTAAAACTGAGCAAGACTTTCTTTAAATGTTCATTCAGATCATGTGACTTGTACATGGACATCAAACGTTGGCACTTAAAATGAGCTTTTCTTGTGCTGATTCTCCAAGCTCTGGTTTTGGTAATGCAAGCAATTTAGGGAAGCGCATCTCTCTTTTCATTTAATAGATTTACACCTTACCCCTGTCTAATGTTTGACTGGATGGCAAACCCCTGGTAAGGCTCAGGAACGTTTGGAAAAACTCCTTTGAAAGTCGGAAATATTATTAGAGTGGAACATGCAGCGCTTAATTTGTGCCGGTGCTTTTTACAATGCCTATGCATTTACTTACAGTTTAAGCCCTCTAGCCTAGGGCGGGGTGCACACAGCACAGGAGCCAATACATTTTGCAAATGAGTATTAGTGTATGTCAATTGAAACTGACAAATTAAGCACTGGGAACGTGGGTGGGAAGGTAGGTGAGACACATGGTGTGCAGAATAAATATTTCTATGTCTAGGACCTCAAGAACCAGAATGCACGTGGTGTTCACAGTCACTTAAAATCTGGTAGCGTGCTCCTTTTGAGAACCCTACAATAGTAGTACAAAAATGTCCAACAAAAATGTGTGCTTTTGCTCCGTCAAGGGGGCTGCAAAGTAAAAGAGGCTGAATTTACTAGCCTCTCCATTGACATATCTAAACGCCAGGATCTTACAAAGTGCCTATGTTGCTTTTGACATAGGAGTTGCATATGTCGGTTATATACTCTTCGGTCTCTTTCCTATGTATGAGCGTTTTTTTAACTAATTTATCGATACCTGTTAGTTCGTTGTTACTTCTTTGATATCTTCTAACTTTTTACAAGCTTGGTGAGCTGCTTTTCGTATTTCCTTATCTAGTCTAGCTTTGTTTCTTTTCTTTTCGTTGGGTTGCTTCTTTCTGCCACAGACCAAAAGCTATCAAGCATGGCTGGCGTAGTTCTCTTTTTGCAAAAGGGCTATTCCTAGCGTTTTCTATTTTATCGGGGTCGAAAGATCCCGTCAGTGGCCACTGTTTTTCCAGTGGCGTAACAAAACTTGAGGGGGCCCCCCTGCAAACTACATGGAGGGGGCCCCCCTCCCATCCTCCGTGCCAGTCTAGAGCTCTCAGGCCAGCGACCCGCCATACTGCATGGGATGCGGGGCGATTGTTATGCCACTGTCACCAATACTGCCGTTATAAGTAACACTGGATGGTGAAGTCAAAGGTTGGGCTTAGTCTGCCAGCAGGCTATCATAGGTGGTGGTCCATTCATTACAGGGTCCCTGCCAACAGTACGCCGGGGAAGTTTGTCCAATTTTAGGTGGGTTTCCTGATGCAGACTCCTGTCATGATATACAACATCGGGCCCACTCATCGTTCAGTATGGCAAAAGTGCATCCACTGCTCCTTCTCGTTTCCATTTTAAAACATTAGACAATGCAGTATTTCAAAATCAGATGTAACTACAAAGAACACATTTTGATAATACATTTTAATTAGTAGACAATAGTAATCTTAAGAGGCATTGCATAGCTTCATACACACTGTGACCCCAATTCCATCACAGTCTCTCTCTCTCTCTCTCTCTCTCTCTCTCTCTCTCTCTCTCTCTTTCAGTGAGTTAGTCTCTCTCTCTCAGACAGTCACTCTCCAGACACGGTCGGTAGTAGGAGTTCCTGCAGGGTGGTGACGTGGGGATGAGGAGGGGCAGGGTGAGGGGTAGTAATGTATGGATTACGGAGTTTAACAAGTAAGTAAACATATAAATAAATAAAACAAATTTTGTTGTGCGCACTGCATTGCATTTGGTGATGCAGTGCACGCAACTCTCTCTCTCTACTCTCTCTCTCTACTCTCTCTCTCTACTCTCTCTCACTCTCTCTCCACTGTATCTCTCCACTCTCTCTCTCCACTCTCTCTCACTCCACTCTCTCTCTCACTCCACTCTCTCTCTCTCTCCACTCTCTCTCTCCACTCTCTCCCACTCTCTCTCACATATTAGTGTTCGTTTCCTATCGGCGTCCGTAGAAATGTTTCCAGGGGGGGGGCACAATTTTAACTTCATCACCATCCCCCTTGCACCCTTCTACCCTCTGCCTTGCACCCTTCTCGCTCTCCCCCTTGCACCCTACTCCCCCTTTCCCTTGCCCCCTTCTCCCCCCTCCCCCTTGCACCCTTTTTGGCCACCCCCTTGCACCCTTCTCAGCTCTGCCTTGCACCCTTCTCCCCTCTGCCTTGCACCCATCTCCTCTCTGCCTTGCACCCATCTCCTCTCTGCCTTGCACCCATCTCCTCTCTGCCTTGCACCCATCTCCTCTCTGCCTTGCACCCATCTCCTCTCTGCCTTGCACCCATCTCCTCTCTGCCTTGCACCCATCTCCTCTCTGCCTTGCACCCATCTCCTCTCTGCCTTGCACCCATCTCCTCTCTACCTTGCACCCTTCTCCTCTCTGCCTTGCGCTCTTCTCCTCTCTGCCTTGTACCCTTCTCCTCTCTGCCTTGCACCCTTCTCCTCTCTGCCTGGCACCCTTCTCCTCTCTGCCTTGCACCCTTCTCGTCCACCCCCTTGCACCCTTCTCCCCTCTGCCTTGCACCCTTCTCCCCTCCCCCTTGCACCCTTCTCCCCTCTGCCTTTCACTCTTCTCCTCTCTGCCTTGCACCCTTCTCCTCTCTGCCTTGCACCCTTCTCCTCTCTGCCTTGCACCCATCTCCTCTCTACCTTGCACCCTTCTCCTCTCTGCCATGCGCCCTTCTCCTCTGCCTTACACCCTTCTCCTCTCTGCCTTGCACCCATCTCCTCTCTACCTTGCGCCCTTCTCCTCTCTGCCTTGCACCCTTCTCCTCTCTGCCTTGAACCCTTATCCTCTGCCTTGCACCCTTCTCCCCTCCGCCTTGCTTCCTTCTCCTCTCTACCTTACACCCTTCTCCTCTCTGCATTGCGCCCTTCTCCTCTCTGCCTTGCACCCTTCTCCTCTCTGCCTTGCACCCTTCTCCTCTCTGCCTTGCACCCTTCTCCTCTCTGCCTTGCACCCTTCTCCTCTCTGCCTTGCAGCCTTCTCCTCTCTGCCTTGCAGCCTTCTCCCCTCTGCCTTGCACCCTTCTCCCCTCTGCCTTGCACCCTTCTCGGCCACCCCCTTGCACCCTTCTCCCCTCTGCCTTGCACCCTTCTCCCCTCCCCCTTGCACCCTTCTCCCCTCCCTCTTGCACCCTTCTCCCCTCCCCCTTGCACCCTTCTCTACTTTTCGCCCTTCTCCTCTCTGCCTTTCACCCTTAACCCCTCTGCCTTGCACCCTTCTCCTCTCTGCCTTCCACCCTTCTCCTCTCTGCTTTATACCCTTCTCCACTCTGCCTTGCACCCTTCTCCTCTCTACCTAGCACCCTTCCCCCCTCTGCCTTGCACCCTTCTCCCCTCCCCCTTGCACCCTTCTCCCCTCCCTCTTGCACCCTTCTCCCCTCCCCCTTGTACCATTCTCTACCTTGCACCCTTCTCCTCTCTGCCTTTCACCCTTCACCCCTCTGCCTTGCACCCTTCTCCTCTCTGCCTTGCACCCTTCTCCTCTCTTCCTTGCACCCTACTCCCCTCTGCTTTGCACCCTTCTCCCCTCTGCCTTGCACCCTTCTCCTCTCTGCCTTGCACCCTTCTCCTCTGCCTTGCACCCTTCTCCTGTCTGCCTTGCACTCTTCTCCCCTCTACTTTGCACCCTTCTTCTCTCTGCCTTGCACCCTTCTCCTCTCTGCCTTGCACCCTTCTCCTCTCTGCCTTGCACCCTTCTCCTCTCTGCCTTGCACTCTTCTCCCCTCTACTTTGCACCCTTCTCTTCTCTACCTTGCACCCTTCTCCTCTCTGCCTTGCACCCATCTCCTCTCTGCCTTGCACCCATCTCCTCTCTGCCTTGCACCCTTCTCCCCTCTGCCTTGCACTCTTCTCCCCTCTGCCTTGCACCCTTCTCCTCTCTGCCTTACAACCTTCTCCTCTCTTCCTTGCACCCTACTCCCCTCTGCTTTGCACCCTTCTCCTCTCTGCCTTGCACCCATCTCCTCTCTACCTTTCACCCTTATCCCCTCCTCCTTGCACCCATCTCCTCTCCTCCTTGCACCCATCTCCCCTCCTCTCTGCCTTGCACCCATCTCCTCTCTGCCTTGCACCCTTCTCCTCTCTACCTTGCACCCTTCTCAGCCCCACCTTGCTCCCCCCTGCGGACGCCCACATGGTATGTTCTAACAAGAGTGCTTACCTGAGGGCACCATTTTGCTGCCTCATCCCTTCTCATATGAGCTTTGACCTGGAGAATGCTCTCTCTGGGGGTCCCAACTCCCACCCTTGTCAGGGTCCTGAGCAGTGCTCTGTGCTGCCTTCTGCTCTCTGGGGCCCCCACCCCATCCTCTTTCTGGGCCTGGTGCACAGCTGAGGGGCAACCTTCATTTACTGAAGAGATTGTCCCCCCCCCCCGCACTGCGGGGGCTGCGAGGGCGTTTGGTACGCCTCTGGCTTGTGCAAGGTCCCGTGCATTGATGTACATTAAGCTGCAGAGAGCGCGTGGGGCACGTGCACAACCCCCGCTGGCCACACAGGACCATCGTGAAATATTGGTGCTGCGTCCAGAGGATGTGGCTGCAGCACGTTTGAAGGACAGCATTGTAACGTAACGTAATGTAATGTAAAAAACAACTTAAATATATCACAAAATTGGTATGGGGTGGCCTCTTTTAACAGGTCTGATGTTTGAGCGACTAATGCAACCACTGCTGGGCTCTGTGTTTGACCTCAAGGTCACAGGTGTGAATCCCCCGATGTCAACCAACCTTTCATTCTCCAGAGGTCGATACAATGAGTATCATTGAATGGGGAATCTGTCTTATGGCGTCAAGAAAACTTGAGGTGAACATGTGCTTGCAAATATGCAACGGAATATTCTGAATTTCCTATTGTGTATCTGTTCTATATACTGCTTATAAAAAAGGCGCAATAGCCAAATAATGGGGTAACACGAACTTCGATGGCACCACAAGGCCCACCCACGGCTACCTGTTCTGGGCAAGTCTTCCATAACAGACCCCCTTCGTGGTCCTACCTTTAATCTGCATACTTGTATCCCTGTATGGGCCTGCCTAGCAAGATTCTGACTTTACTCCCGTCCCAGCCAGTCCTTCAAAGCACTGGTTCGTCTTGACTACCCACTCTAAACATTTCTCTGGTACACCATGCAGACACCATGATTGCAGGTACCTGTGCGCGGGCACCACGTGATCTCCTTAGGTGGCAGGTACCAGTGTGAGGCACCACGTGACCTCCTTAGATGGCAGGCACCAGTGTGAGGCACCACATGACCTCCTTAGATGGCAGGTACCAGTGTGAGGCACCACGTGACCTCCTTAGGTGGCAGGTACCAGTGTGAGGCACCACGTGACCTCCTTAGGTGGCAGGTACCAGTGTACAGGCACCATGTGACCTACAGTTGGAAGGTACCTGGACGTGGGCAGAACGTGACCTCCCCCTTACATGTGCACGTAAGCTGGCAGGTGCACGTCGTCAATAGACACTACATCACCTCCCTAGTGTGTGGGGGTACACAGGGCTGGCGGATGAAAGCAGACGAGATCAAGTGTCCTCTCTGGTGAGTGCCTGTGGGTGGGCATGTGACATTTTAGAGTGGATGTCACGCACGAGGTGACGTCTCTGACTGTCAGGTGCATGGGTGGGCATCTGCAGTCCTATCTGGGGGACTCTCACACCACTAGCTAGTGGTGGTTTTCGTTTTATTCAGAAAGTGACTGTAAATAAGGCCACATGCACTTGCCTTGCTTTTTTGTATTTAAATAACGTTATGAATCTGCATTATATTGCTTCACTGTGTGCTGTGTTGTCTTTGCCTGGCATGGGGTACCTGTTATGGTAAGAGCCCGGCCAGGCTCTGTGCTGCCTCAGAGGAGCAGTGGAGACTGCTGTCTCTGGGCCCCCACCCCCACCCTTGTCCCGGGCCTGGCTCCGACTCTGACTGAAGAGAAGCAATGTTGATACTTTGTTTCTCTTCAGTGGGAGGGAGGGGGGGCGAGGGGTTCCGAGCAGGCTGCAGCCTTCACCTGCTTCAGACGAGATGGAGAGAGACTTGCTTCAGCGCAAGCCTCTCTCACAGCTCTCAGAAGAGCTGAGGGGGCCGGGGGCCCCTGGGGCCCCCTTCATTAACTGAAGACAGAGAGGCCCCCCCGTACTGCGGGGGCTGCGGGGGCGTTTGTTACGCCCCTGTGTTTTTCCCGGTCTTTCCTAGCGCGTTTTATGCCATTGTTCGCTACATGTTACAGTGGCTAATCCATATTTCACATACATGTCCTTATTAGGGGTGCCTTCCGGCGGTGCCAGATGACTGACCTCTAATAAACGGTCCGGCCAAAACAATCAATCAATTTTTGAGAAGACAGGCATGACGTAACAAGCAGTCAACAAAAAATCTCAATAGGTCGTGGACAAAGGTCCGCACTACCTGCCCTTCGCTGCCTGCAAAGAAAGAGAGGATTCCTAATCTCTGTTTGTTTGCACGCAGGGAATGTTTCAACTAAGGGGAATACTAGTATTCTGTCGTATTTATTCAACCAGTCAAACAATCAATAACAAGTAAGAATCGATCTTTCACGACCTTACCCGGACCGTTGTAGACAGTTTCTTCGTCGGCCCCTTCCAGCGCCCGTTTGTCCTCTCACTCCAACAATACGGCGTTCCTGTAAGGTCCCAGTCAGGACCGTAGGTCACTTGAGAGAGAGGTCAGTTCGGAACTGGTGAAGTTCAGGTTGATCAGCAGCCAGACGAGGGTCCTCTCAAGGCAGGTTAACCCCAATCGGTTAGTTGTTCACTCCGTCGTTAGGACCTCTCTCACTGGACCCACGTATCGCTGATGGGCCCGACGTTGGTGCGCCAATTGATAAAAAGCAGCGTGACTCCCAAGACTTTCGATGCCGCTTGGTGCAAACCACCTCTAATTCACATTAATATTAGATATCAAAATAACGAGGCAGGCGCTGGTAACTGGAAAGCGAAGAACAGGTTTATTACTCCAGGAGGAGAACACATCACATCAGACACCGGGGCTATCGTCAGGAGGTGCTCTGACTGCATCTCTGTGGCCTGGCCTTTAATATGCTTTTTCGTCAGTTTATTACATGGTCAAACATTCCTGGCATCAGTTTATTGCATAGTCAAACATCCTTGGAATCCCCGCCTCAAGCTAGTTCCCACACAGACCCAGCAGCAATCGTCCCCCACCCAGATGTAACAGATGATCGCTATCTCGCAGCTGGACATTCCGACAGGATCTAAAAACACATGGGATCGGTCAGATCTAAGGGTTTTGGGTTATTGATTAAGTCAGGCCTCTTTGTTGGTGAAACAAGCCCTGCCGTGTGTAGGCAATAAACAATGTCTACAGGGGTCGGTTAGTGCCTGGGACCGGACTGAGTGGCCAGGTGCAGGGAAGGAGGTTATCAAAGGGGCTTGCCTGTGCATGGAGGATGAAAGGACAAACGGGTTTAGGGCGGGAAGTGGCTCCGGGGCTTTGTCATGATTACAATGTTTTATGACCCCAGTACATTGGTTTAGGCTTAGTCAGAGCACTGGGGGATGATAGCGAGGTCAGAGTGAAACATAGGTGACCAGCAGAGTATGAAATGGCCGTGATGTCTAAAATGGTTGCCGCTTACGCGCACGCAGAGGCTCTTGTTAGGCAAGATGGCGCCGGCAATGTTCCTGCTTGTTATTTTATTTCTAACAAGAGGGAATCAGCATCTGGGTGACAAGCAAAATCCACATTTTATTTTTGGCAGTATCACATAGGGCCTGATTCTGATGCGGTTAGGAAGGCATTCCCACCTAGGGCCTGATTCTGAGGCAGTTAGGAAGGCCTCCTAATGGCATTTGCTCCTTCCAAATCGGATCGGGAACGTGTCTTACCGACCCAGGGCCCAATTATGATGCGATTAGGAATATATGCTCCCATTGAAGTCAATGGGAGTCCAACCAAATCGTATATGGAAGCATCCGGATGCATCGTACTCCGTCTGTCGGATTCTCCTGATCCAAGTGGGTCGGAAACCATTTCCAAACCGATTCGGTCTGGAAGCTTCCCAACCTGCATCAGAATCAGGCCCATAGTGTGAACCTTTCCCACTGACATAGGAATACTTCAGAACAGACACAGACTATGTTATACTTTTTTTATGACACAGCAAGATTTGCCAGGATTTGCAGAAGGTAGAGCGGGTCCAAGGCCCGAATTCAAACCTGGTTCCCCTTCAATCTTGATTCGTTTTTTGGCTCGAGGTTCCAAGAGGTGCTCGAGCTAAGCCAGAGCTAGGACTCTGGCTCAAGCTTTCAGTGGCCCGGCCACTTCCACCAAAGAGAAAGAGAGACTCTCTCACAGAGATAGCAAGAGAGAGAGAATTAATTGAAAGAGAGAGAGAAATGAAGAGAATGTTTCCCAGCCTGGCCCTGTATGCATCCCTCAGGCTGGTGATTTGACACTCATTAAATATCACTTGTTGGAATCAAAAGCACTAACACCAATCTAAAACTTCTTTAAAAGACAAAACACCCAATTCAATATTTATTAAAAGTTTGGATCTCCAATGAGGTCCACATATAATATACATATAATTATTACATAATAAATATAATAAAACATAAAACAGTTGATTTCTCAGTTCATTAGTGGATAATGAAACCCTGCAAGACTGGACATGAATAGAGGTGGGCAGAATTCTGCGAGCACGTGGAATTGCTTGTTCTGCCCGTTCGTGATATGTTTTCCTGTTTGGGGATGTTGTTTGCATGCTTGGGGGGAAGTATCTCGCTAACTTACCCATGTGGTTGGCAATTGGTGCGGCCATCTTGTTTCACTTGTCCCGCCCACTCGTGATACGTGTTTCCTGTTCGTGACCATGGAAGTCCGATGGCATGTCCGAATGATGTATTCGCAATCGCACACTCTCGTGGGAACGCGCAGCCGGCTACCAAAATCTCATGGCGCACACGAATGAATAGGAAAACTCGGCGAACCAGGGATCCCGGTAAGTTGCTACCGCGCACACAAACACGCATTTTGAAAGCGCACAAGGAAAAAAACCTGCTACACCGCGGATCACGGAATTTTCAGCAATTCTGCGTTCTCCGCGGAATTGCCAAAATCCGGCAAATTCAGCGAGCGGAGCGGAATTTACCGCCCAGGCCTAATAGAGTTTCCCTGACATAGCATTGATGGATATTATCAATTACCATAATGAGCAAAATATAAATAAAGATTCTCAGCCTTAAGACCAATAAACAGCAACAAGATCCTAACTAAAAACCTCTACCCATAAAAAGTGGCATAAGTTTAGGTCCATATTAGACAATAGTAACTTCGCGATAGATTCAGTTTCGAATAATGTAAATCACATTAGTTGCTTGGTGAAAAAAAAAAGAAAAACACTCAGTCTATTTTATTTGCTGAGATAAACACTTTTTAAATGTAACTACCAAGTTTCACGAGTAATTATATACCTTTAAATGTCTAGAACATGAATTAGATTTACTAATAAAACGTAAACATGTTAATTTCACATTTTACGTGTGATTTATTTGATTTGTTATGTGCATATTAAGTCAGGGAGCCACATAATAGTGCTAATAAAAAATAACATGATGAGAACTCGTATGCAGACTGCAACCTTTGTTTTAATACACGTGGCAAGTCAACTACTATAGTAGCTTTATGGACTCCAAATATAAGCACTGACTTTAAGAGGCTTCTTATGTGCATTTCTTGGTATACATGTAATTGCACAGATCTGTGTACTTCCCTGTTACTCGTATGTTCGTGTATCCCCATTCATTTCAAAGTAAACATTGCACAATCATAAGTAGCTGACACATTTGGCAAGGTGTCTCCGTTCTCCAATGCTTCCTATTAAAGTAATACATTGTTATCCTTCTTATCTAGAATCATTTTAAGCCCGGATCTTATTATCACTATGCATGTACGTGTCCTGGAGCCAATGTACACGCAAGTGTGGTTTACATATTAACATATACATTGTATAAAAATACCATGTTGGTGAAACCAATGTGGCCCAATAACACCAGTTATTTGGAACACGTGTTATTACACTCACAGACTCACACACATATTATTGAAGTGCAAGTGCAGAATTTGACAAAAAAACGGATATTGCCTCAAAGATTTCATTCTAATCACTTTCCAGATGAAAGTAAGAGGCCACACCCACAAGGCCTTGGTACTGTGATTCTGTTTCACTGCATCTATTTGACCAGCTGTCTCGTGCTTATGGTTAATACTGTTTATGTCACTGCATCAATACAGCGGATTGTCCAAGTAATCCCTAGAGTCTGCGAGCCTGGGCGTCTATAATACTATTAGGAGAGGAGTTCCCTCAGGGGTCAAATTAGCAGTAGAACTCATTTACATTCAGAATACAACATACGTCAATATTGGCATCCTTACATTGATTTCAAACATTTGTTATCGAAATGTTATTTGTGTATTCTATTGTTTATATTGGGCTACGAATACATCTACTTTTTTATATGACCAGATTCTTGTATGTATTGACGGGGGCCATGTTACTGAAGTTCTAGCTTTAAAAAAAACGATGTTAACAAATGGTTGGCCTCAGTGATGTCAGGCGCTTATTGTTCATGTAAATGAGCAAATACGTGAAATATCTAATGGTATTCTTCTATCATGCCCATAGTTAATAATGTTAGGCAATGGCGGTCAGAAGAGAGGGTCAGAGGGGCTGGCTATTTTCTCTTGAACCGAATAGAGATTTGGAAAGCATTTGCTTGCCTTAACTTGACTGACACTACCTATGATCAGTGGTTACACAAACTAATGCAATTGTTTGTATGCAGCAGCGGTCCGTGCAGGTAAGTGCGGTGGGGAGGGGGGGGGGGGAAGGGGTGGCCGACAGACGACCGAATAGGATTTATTTCGTTTTCCCTATTCCATTGTCTGTTGACTCCCCCCACCCCCTCCCGCCCACTGCACTTATCTGCACAGACCGCCGCTGTTTGTATATTTAAAGTTCCTATTTCAGTGGTGCGGTAACCAAGATGGCTGTGGATTTCCTAAATCCTCTTGCCAGCCAAGGAGGGACAATGAAACCCTGTTCTGCTGAAGGAAAACAGGCCATTTACATGCAATGTCCACATGGCTCACAGTCCCAACACCTTCCTGTTCAATCGCTCAGTTGATGCAGACCGGCTTCCTGGCCCCCTCCTCACTCTCCTGGGCAACATCTGGATCCGCATAACCTCTGTCCTGTCCCATCTTCCGACCAGTTCTTAGGAGGTCTTTTTAAAATAATTTCCAGAAACTCCTGCCCATTAGACGGATTAAGTCATTTTCCCCGGAATGGGTTTAAATCATGTTAGATCTTTGCTTCTTGCCCTAAGTTCCCATAGCATGGGCATTGGCTGGCCAAGCCTCATTCCTCCCTACGCCATGCTATAGCACCAACACCTGGTCTCCAGTTCCAACTGCTGGCCATGGCAGTGTCCCTTCGCCTCATTCCCTGCCCATTTGGAGTGGCCTCATATCCACACTTGCTACTTCCTTCCCAGGGCCTGCCAGCCACATGAGGGAAAGTGGAGATAAAACCTGAAAGTTAGTCTGCTTCCCCTATAATACAATGTACATATTTGTTTTATATAGCGCCAACTTGACAGGAAGGTATCGGGTATCAGAGCGCTTTACATAGCACCAGTTGCGTCACATGAGGACACGTTCATTTTTGTTAGGCACAGGGAGATTAAGTGATTTGACCAGAATCACAGTATGTTCAGCGTCCTTGCTGAGGTTCGAACCCAGTTCCCCAAATTAGAGGTCGACCGCCCTAGCCGTTCGGCCAACACCTCTCCCCATATTCCCACATCCTTTGGTTTCCACCTCCCCAGACTCTTCAGCCTATCTCCCCATCCCAACTCACATGCCTCTGTCACTGCCACCGTCCTGAAAAAGTGTGCACCGTGCTCCCTTCCCTGTCATCCTTCCTGCAGCTAAAACTTAGCCACACCATTAACACTAGCCGATCTGCCACCAATCTGCATTCCTCATAAATTAACTCTCCTCGTCTCCCACTACTCTCTTTAAGCCCTTGAGAGTTTTTATGCATTTTAGATTTTTGTGCATTATTGACAATGTGCAGAATGTAGATTTACCTTCTAATTTACATGTACACACTGACCTGGTGCTATTGCATTTGAAGCAAATTTGATTTGTGTTTTTTGTGGCTTATGTTAACTAGGCCTCAGTTAGGTCTCAACACCATCTGATTTAAAATGGCTGTCCCTTCCTGCATGTTCCCTGTTCATTATTTCTACAGCATGCGGTCAAGCAGAGTCAGGTTTGTTTATTTCAATTAAAGTGTTCTTACTATTCTCAAAGAGATTTTTTCACCAAGGACACAGTAATATTGCATTTTTCACTAGCTCACAGTACTGCATTTATTTACAATAGTGTGCTATTGTTCTTGTACCTAGTTTGTGCTGTCATACCCAGATGTCATGAAATAGAGTGGACAGAATCAACATTCATGTAGTCGGATACTGCTTAGATGGTAAGACAATTTGATATTTTAAAGAAGTCTGTTATGAATTGCCATAAATATAATTCTTTTGCTCACACCATGATTATTTTGCAAAAATGAATGATTTCATATGTAAGAATATTGAATCTAAACCCTCAATTTTGTGGATGAGCCAGAAGACTTTCCGATGCTACTCTGTGGATGCTGTCCGTTTTCTTATTGATTTTGCTGCTCACTTGAGACTTTGAATTTTCTGATTTGCACATTATTCTGTATTTACTGACAGGCTTCATGGCATAGATGTTGTGTGCATCTGCACCATATCACATCTGTATTGCACCTTTTGATTTTTTTTAAAATAAATCTTTAACATTTCTATTCCTGCTCCAGAACTCAATTATTCAGATGTCCTTATTTGATTGACTGTATTTTGACATGCTGTAAGGTGCCTTATCTTGTGGACACTTTGCCTTAAGAAACTTAGGTTTAACATTGTCTCTGCTCCGTCCACTTGTGTGCCGTTGAGGTAATATTTTAGGGGGTATACACTAAGGGGTTCCCCGTGCCCCCAAAACTTTAGTAGTAGAGGATGGTTTCAAGCTAAGACCACTTCCTTTCTGCTTTAGAGATCTCCTTTTGCCCTGTCATCAGTTTTAGTGGATTTTCCTGGCAGATTATTTTCTTAGTTACTGACTGAGCTAAGAGGATTGTAAGTATAAATATGGTTGGAATAATTCTTGTGATTGAGAATGTTTTGGTGTGTTATTTAATGTATTGTAGTTCATGTTGTGTGATGGACTGTTATGTTGCATGTGAAGGTTTTGGTTGTGGGATCTTGATTCTTGGTTCAATTAATGGTTTGATCAATGTGATATTGATGCACTTGTCTCATTTGTGATTTGCACTGAAGAAGTTTTTTTTTTTTTGATAGGCTGGTTTGCTAATCAGATTCACGGAAAGCCAAGGTCTTGAGATATTATTGTTGGACTTGTCTGCAAAAATGCAGTGTGCTTTGAGAGGAGCCGTATTCACACAAATAGAGATTTTTTTCTGAATTGACAAATTTCACTTCCAGGATTTGTTATTGTTATTGTTATTGCGTATTTGTAGAGCACACAGCTACTCGATAGAGTGTCCCGGTGCTAGCGGAAACAGGGCGAAGTAGGAAGAATAGAGCACACTCACAGACAAAAAGGGAGAGGATTACTGCTGAAACAGACATGTTTTAAGTTGTTTCCTGAAAGGCCAAATGTCAGACAATTCCCTGATTGCTGTTGGGAGTTTATTCCACAGGTGTGCAACCTGAACTTGAAAAGAGCGGCCGCCTCGACGGGAACGATCGAATTCAGGCACGCTCATCAAGTGTTGATGAGAGGATCTTAAAGCTCTACCAGGTGTATAAAAGCTCACTCTTCTCCTAATGTAGTTTGCCCCAGCGCCATGCAAGGCTTTGAAATCCAATGTCAGGGCTTTGAACTGAATTCTGGGGCGAATAGGGAGCCAATGTAAGTTCTTGAGATGGGGAGAAATGTGGGCTCTAGGGCCCAACATGAGAATGGCTCTAGCAGCCGCGTTCTGCACAACCTGAAGTTTATTCAGTAGGTATTCTGGAAGACCCAGGTAGAGGACATTTGCGTAGTCCAGCCTTGAGGTGATAAGGGCCTGCACCACCCTCCTTCTATGGGAGAGTGACAGGAGAGGTAAACATTTACAGAGCATTTTCAGGGTGCCATAGCAGGTGCAAACCACTGATTGAACTTGGGTCTTCATGTCCAGTGAGTTGTCCATTTTTACCCCTAGATTTTTAGCTGCTCCCACGGAGGTCTGAGGGGGGGATATATCAGATGGCCACCACTGCATCCAGACTTCTGGGTCCAGAGCTAAAAAAAGGATCACTTCTGATTAAGCAGAATTGCATTGGAGCTGGTTTTTACTAAACCAGGAGAAAAACGTTCTCAGGCAGTTCTTCAATTTGTCCTCATTAAATACCTCTCCCTTTTTACAGGTGAACAACAGCTGGGTGTCATCAGCATAGGATATAATAGTGTTTTTCATTCATGGAGAAAACATGCTGGGATTGGTTAGACGTCCACACAGAGTTACGTTATTATTGGTTCGTGTCTGTCAAAGCGCGCTGTGAATTACTGACATTTGGCATAGCTGCGCTGGGATTTGATGTTGTTCTCGTTTGTTTTGTGCCGATTTGTATCTTAATTTGAGCAAGAATAATGGGTGCTGTGTTAAAAAAGCCTAACACCCCCTAGCATACCTGCTACGGGGGGACAGAAAATTCCTGCAGAGCTTTGCCTGCATATAAGATGCTGTGAAATATTGAGCTATATATGTGTACCTGATTACGCGATTGGCGTGAATATTCCTCTGGTGACAAGGAGTTGCAATTTCCTTTAGAGAGTACCTTTAACATTATAAAGCTGAATTTCTTAAGGCAGACAATGACTAAGAGCGACCCTTGACCTTGCCAGGTAGATCGCTCCCCCCGCGCTGCAGCTCCACCAGCGCTCTTGGTGTTTTGTGCTCTGTGCCCCACTGACCATTGTATTTTATTTCCCCTTCTTGTGTATCCTTTTTTTCCCCTTGTGTAACCTTTTTTGCCTTGTGTAACCTTTTTGTGCCTTGTGTATGCTTTTTTGCCTTTTGTTCCTCCGTGCCCATTCCCCGAAGTTCCCGTCGCTGCTGCCCCTGCAGCCCCGCGCCCATTCGCTGCCCCCTGCCACCTGGCACCCACCTCCCACCTCCCAGCTGCTCCTCCCTCCCACCTCCTCTTATAATGGTGGCGGCTGAGCAGTCACGGGCAGTGGGCGCGCCTAAGGCAAGCCCGTCTGCGCCCGTCCACGCCTGGACCGTGCCCAGCGCCAGAACCCTGGCCTCCGCACCAGCCATGAAGACCGCCTCCGATACGACGCCAGCACCCTCATCGCTCTCAACCCAGGACGGACCCCCACCTGCTGCAGGGCCACCCCGAAGCGCACCCACAGTCCCTTTACCTGCCAGAATTGCAGCTTCTCCTGCATCGAAGACATAGAGACTCCCGCGATGACAGAACACAACAAGCTCTGATGCATCCTGATCAACACCCGCTCTGCACGCAAACATGCCGTCGAGCTCTGGGACCTACTTGACACCACATCACCAGACGCCGCCTTCCTGACCGAGACCTGGATGAACGAAGCCTCCTCTCCAGACATCGCCATAGCCATCCCCGACAGATACAAGATCACCCACAGAGACCGCACCAATGGAGTCGGAGGAGGAATCACCAATGTCCACAAAAAGACCATCAGGGTCTCAACAAACATCGATGACACTCTCAGCACCGCCGAACAGATGCACTTCCAGATCCACACGGACCCCAAGACCACCTAAGAGGCACCTTCATCTACAGACCACCCGGACCCCGACCACAATTCTGCAACGCCATCGCCGACTTCATCAGCATGCACACACTGACCTCCAGCGACTACATCCTCCTCAGAGACCTGAATTTCCATCTGGAGAACAAGAACGACAGCAACTCCTCCACACTGATAGACAACCTTGTCAACCTCGGACTGGAACAGCTCGTCACGACGCCAACCCACATCGCCGGACACACGCTCGATGCCATCTTCTCCTCATGTCTCCTTCAGCCACGTCTCCGAACCCACCTGGACCGACCACCACTTCACTTTTGGAAACTCATCACACATCACCTCACCCCACAGATCCCCTGTCGCTGCTGGGGCAAAATCACCGAAGTACAACTACAGACAAACCTCGCACTCAACCCACCGACCAACCCCGACGATGGTGCGTGCACCCTCAGACAATGGATGGACGACTGCGCCTGTGAGAAGTTGGCCTGGTATATGATGCTCACTAGTTCTAGTGATCACCTTGTACCATGCCAAGCAACCCTTATGGTGCAGGTTGTAAAGTCAACCTTATAGACAAGCTATCCTAGGGGTAGCATGGACTAAGCAGTCTTAGGCTAAACTCTGTAAAGGCATGTGAAGCAAGCTGTTTTACCATACACAATCCCTTGAATACCAAATGAAAGGACACCACACAGATATATATTGAAAATATATATAGATTTATTACTACAATTATCCCTGATACTCTTTATGAGCACAGAAGCAAATGCGTTAAAACAAAACACAGTTAAAATACACAAAAGTTGCACAATATGGATGAGCCCTAGGGGCCACCTAAACCATATACTAAGAAAGTGGTATAAGAGATGCCACTTGGACAGGAAATAGGCCTAGGGCCTGGGGAATCGCTGGAGCTGTTCGGGACTAACAGTGAAGAATTCGGGAAAGGCCCGTGGGACTCGGGTGCAGTGTTTAAAGTGCACGCACTCACCAATGCAAAGTCTATGGTGCGTAAAAAGTACAAAGTTAGTTAGAAAGGAACCTTCCGAGTGACCTAGAAGGATGAAACTTCAGACACAGACACTAGAGGTGTGTACCAGTGTAGGAACACCGGCGGAGCTGAGTTATCTCACCCACAGGAAGCGGGTGCATAGGGTCGAAGTAGTGTCGGGTTTCGTCACGCAGGTCGATGGTGCTTGGAGCTGAAGATGCTGCAGGCGGCTCGATGTGAAGAGTTCCGGTGGATCCAAGGGTGGATCTGAAGAGGTGAAGACCTGAAAGCAGAGGGGACAATGTTCAAAGTCACTAGCCAGTGACTACCGTGGAACCAGAGTGGAACCAGGCGATGTCGGGTGCAAACAGGCGTCGAGGTGTAGCTTCTCTCTGCAGCCACGTGGACACGAGGGGTCGAAGACGTCCAGGAGTCGGTCACGAGCTGTCCCACGCAGGCTTCTCGCTGTTGGCGGTGTCGGCGACTTGATAGAAGCAAACAGGCCTTGGCTAATGCAAGCCATGCAGGAATCAAAAAAGGCTTGTTACTCGGACCAGCAAGGTCAGAGCAGGGGCTCCTTTTTACAGGAGCAAGGGCACGTCTGGAGCAACCAGACCCGCAGTGAAAGTTGTAGGTTTCGTCGCCAAGATGGCCACTAGCCGCGTGGCAAGTGGACGGTTAGGCGCGTCGAGTGGCACGATGCAAAAGGGCCCCACGCAGATCGTGGAGATGCTGGGGGGCTGATCTTCGGTGCAAGGGCTGCTCGAAGTTGGGGCTTCTCAAACCCTAAAGCACAGCGTCGAGGGTGCCTCTGATGCTGCGCAGTCAGCATTTCGGGAGTCTTCCAAGATGTCCGGTCCCCCGTCTCTCGGTGCCTCCACGGGTCCCTTCTTTGCAGGGACTGTGGATCGGGCGGTGAGAAGTCTGGGAGTCTGAATCTTGTCAGGCTCTGGGCTCGGGCTCTGGCGGGAGGCGGCGGCAAAGCAGACGTCGAGTTGCTGGTTGGTGCCTGTGTTCACAGGGTGGTCACTCCTTGGCCACAAGGGAGATTCTCTTCCGTCTTCTGAGCAGCAGAATGTCGAAGTCCAGTCTTCTTCTGTATTTCAAGTTGATTCAGGATGATCTGAAGTCTCAGGACACAGCTCCCACTCTTATTCGAATCTGGGGGGCCGGATCACCTACTAGGTCCCTCCTCTGGGTGGAACCAGGAAGGGGGGTGGTTACACCCCCTTTCCTTTGTCCAGTTTCGCGCCAGGACTGGGGCTGGAAAGCCCCAGCACCGGTTTGAACTGGCCTATGCACAGGGACACCTTGTGTGCCCCAGGCATGTCTGATTCTTTTCAGCCTTGTCCTACCCAATACACAAAATCCTGTCTGGAGTGGTGCTAGCACCTCCCCAGGCAGGAAACCCTTTGTCCAAGCTGCCCTCGCTGGAAGGACTCCCAGCAGCAGGAGGTCAGACTTGTGTCTGTGGTGGCAGCATCCATTTTGAGATGCTAAGGCTCTGTTTAACTTTAACCGGGGTTCAGGCTAGGTACATGTCGTGTCCCTCTAGAAGGGTGGAATGCTACCCCCGTCGCCAGAACTGGCGAGGGGGTAGTATTCCAATTCGTATGACACCTTACTCGACATGTTTTGATAAAGCCAAACCTAAGATAGCATTTAACCGCGAGGATTATAATGCACTTAAGAGTATATGGTATGGCAATATCATGGAACAGCTAAAGGACATGGTTCCGAAAGCTGCAGACAGGCTCAGCTCATGCCAGAGCACCATCTCACATATTTCCAAGCACTCTGCCTCCAGGATTGATGAGGCCTTCCATAGGAGTGACTGATAGGAACATATGTGTCCATTTTAGGTTAGGTATAGGCATACTACACCTAAGTAAGGGGTGGTTACACCGACTTACCCCAGCTGAGTGATCAGCCAGTTGTGTCAAATATGGAGGCCAGGCCAGGGGTGGCACAATACATGCTGCAGCCCCTGGTAGGCCTTGGAAGCACCTATGCCCTGGGTACCTGGGTACACTGTTACAGGGGCCAATAAGGTGAACCAGTTCCAATTTCGTTATGCACCTAAAGTACATGGGTTACAATTTAGAGAGAGAACAGCAGGCTGTGGGTCTGATTAGCAGGCCCACAGCCACATTAAGTCATAAACCAGTGAAGCAAAAAGCAAAAATTTGGGGTGACCATAGGATAGCAGACCCTATTCTCCTACACAACCCCTCCCAAACGCAGGGACATTAGACTAACCTTGACCAGTTGTGTCTTCATGTTCTAAGTGGAAGTACCTGGAGAGACCATCTGCATTACCATGGTCAGTCCCTGGGCGGTGCTCCACTGTAAAGTCCATCCCCTGTAGGGAAATGGACCACCTGAGCAGTTTGGGGTTTTCACCCTTCATCTGATTAAGCCATAAGAGGGGCTTATGGTCGGTCTGAATCTTGAAGTGAGTGCCAAACAAGTATGGTCTCAACTTCTTCAGGGCCCACACCACAGCAAAGGCCTCCCTCTCAATGGCTGACCAACGTTTCTCTCTGGGGGTCAGCCTTCTGCTAATGAAAGCAATGGGCTGGTCTTGACCATCTACATTAAGTTGTGAAAGCACAGCTCCCACTCCCAACTCAGAAGCATCTGTTTGGACAATAAACTCTCTTGAGTAGTCAGGACTCTTCAGGATAGGTGCAGAGCACATTGCCTTCTTCAGGTCATCAAATGCCTTTTGACAGTATTCTGTCCACTGAACCTTTTTGGGCATCTTCTTGGATGTCAGATCATTAAGAGGAGTCACAATGGACCCATAGTTCTTAACAAACTTCCTGTAGTACCCAGTCAGGCCCAAGAAAGCTCTGACCTGAGTCTGGGTAGTTGGAGGAGTCCAGTCCTTTATGGTCTGAATCTTACTCTCCAGTGGTTGAACTTGGCCTCCACCCACAAGGTGGCCCAAGTACACAACCTTACTCTGCCCTATCTGGCACTTGGTTGCCTTGATAGTGAGGCCTGCCTTTTGCAGAGCCTCGAGCACTTCCTTCAGGTGGACCAGGTGATCCTCCCAGGTGGAGCTAAAGACAGCAATATCATCCAGATATGCTGCACAAAAGTCATCCAACCCAGTAAGGACTTGATTCACCAACCTTTGGAAGGTGGCAGGTGCATTTTTCAAACCAAAGGGCATCACCACAAACTGGTAATGCCCACTGGGGGTAGAAAATGCTGTCTTGGCCTTAGACTCCTCAGCTAACCTGATTTGCCAGTAGCCAGCTGTCAAGTCAAATGTGCTCAAATACTTGGCAGAAGCCAATTTGTCTATGAGCTCATCTGCTCTTGGAATTGGGTGTGCATCTGTCCTGGTGACAGCATTGAGTCCTCTGTAGTCCACACAGAACCTCATCTCTCTCTTCCCATCTTTGGTGTGAGGTTTGGGGACCAGAACCACTGGGCTAGCCCAGGGGCTCTCTGAAGGCTCAATGACACCTAACTCCAGCATCTTTTGTACCTCAGCCTTGATACAATCTCTGACATGGTCAGGCTGCCTGTAAATTTTGTTCTTTACAGGAAGACTATCACCAGTGTCCACCACATGGGTACACCAGTTAGTCTGACTGGGTGTCAGGGAGAACATATGTCGAAATGACTGCAAAACCTGTCTACAGTCATGTTGCTGATGTTCAGTGAGGCTGCCATCTAAGGCCACACCATCAACTGAGCCATCCTCAGGGTTCTGAGTCAGCAGGTCTGGGAGAGGGTCACTCTCTTCCTCCTGCCCCTCATCTGTAGCCATGAGCAAGCCCATGTCTGCCCTGTCAACATATGCTTTCAGCCTGTTAACATGGAGCACCCTGTAAGGGCTCCTGGGAGTTCCAAGGTCCACCAAGTAGGTAACCTCTCCCTTTTTCTCCATGATTGTATGGGGTCCAGACCATCTGTCTTGGAGTGCTGCTGGGGCCACTGGCTCCAACACCCATACCTTCTGTCCAGGCTGGTACTCAGTCAGGACAGCCTTTTGGTCATGCCAGGCTTTCTGTAAGGCCTGGCTTGCCTCAAGGTTTTTGGAGGCCTTCTCCATATACTCAGCCATCCTGGAGCGGAGACCAAGTACATAGTCCACTATGTCTTGCTTGGGCTTTTTGAGAGGTAACTCCCATCCTTCCCTCACCAGACATAGGGGTCCTCTTACAGGATGTCCAAACAACAATTCAAAGGGGCTGAAGCCAACTCCTTTTTGTGGGACCTCTCTGTAAGCAAACAGAAGGCAGGGCAGAAGGATATCCCATCTTCGCCTGAGCTTCTCAGGTAATCCTTTGATCATGCCCTTCAGGGTCTTGTTGAATCTCTCAACAAGCCCATTGCATTGTGGATGATAGGGAGTGGTGAACTTATAGTTAACACCACACTCCTTCCACATAGCTGTCAAGTAACCTGACATGAAGTTTGCACCTCTATCAGATACTACCTCCTTAGGAAACCCCACTCTGGAGAAAACTCCAAGTAAGGCCCTGGCCACAACAGGAGCTGTTGTGGTCCTAAGTGGAATTGCCTCTGGGTACCTGGTGGCATGGTCCACCACCACCAGTATGAATCTGTGCCCAGATGCTGTAGGGGGATCCATTGGACCAACAATGTCAATCCCCACTCTTTCAAAGGGCACCCCCACCACAGGTAGTGGTATTAGGGGGGCCTTTGTGGTACCACCTGCTTTGCCACTTGCTTGGCAGGTTACACAGGAGCGACAAAACTCCTTTGTATCTTCTGACATGTGAGGCCAGTGAAAGTGACAGACAAGTCTGTCCCATGTTTTGTTCTGGCCTAGGTGTCCTGCTAAGGGAATATCGTGTGCCAAGGTAAGAAGGAAGCCCCTAAATTGCAGAGGTATGACAAACCTCCTGGTTGTACCAGGCTTGGGGTCTCTACCCTCTGAATAAAGGAGCCCATCATCCCAATAAACCTTATGGGTACCTTGAGCATTCCCAGCAGCCTCAGCAGCAGCCTGCTGTCTGAGGGGTTCAAGAGAAGGACAGGATAACTGAGCCTGCCCCAAGTCTGCCCTAGAAGGTCCCCCTGTCCCCAGAAACTCAACCTGATCAGGTTCAAGTTCTATAGGGACAGTTCCTTCAGGGGTCTCAGAATCATCTTCCTGTGAAGGCTGATCCTCACTTGTAGGCATTTGGGAAGGCACAGCCTTTGCCCTCCTGTTCCTTGTCTTGGAAGGTACTTGGTCCATTGTTCCAGGATCCAAGACCTGAGGTTCAGAGAGGTACTTTTTGGCCTGTGACCTGGTCACAGCAAGGACATGTGATGATATCCCTAACATCTCTGCATGAGTCCTGTACTCAACTTCTGACCATAGAGAGCTCTCCAGGTCATTGCCCAACAAACATTCTACTGGGAGATCAGCACTAACCACAACTCTTTTTAGGCCAGTTACCCCTCCCCAGGAAAAGTTAACAATTGCCACACTATGTGTAGTAGTGACATTGCTGGCATTGGTCACCAGGTAATTATCACCTGATATGTACTGGTCAGGGTCCACAAAGCTAGGCGTCACCATAGTGACACTGGCACATGTGTCCCTGTATGCTTGAGCCACTTTTTCATTAATTAATGGTGTCTGTCTGTACTTGCCCAAATTATTGAGACTGACAGTAGGGGAGAAATCAATCTCCCCATCACAGATCAGAACAGCCTGTGTGGGGACTCTGACTAGGTCAGAATCTCCATCAGTTCCCAAGGTGATACCCACTACCCCCTTAGTCTGTGGTCCAACACTGCCAACTGTACTAGTGGGTGCAGGTGCCTTAGGGGCTGCAGTGTTGGTGGCTCCACCCTTTTTACAATCACTTGTCCAGTGAGTGGTGTTTTTGCAAAAGCTACACCAGGGTTTCCTTTGACCTTCTTTCTTCTTCTTGGAAGGTTGGGACCCACCCTCAGTATTAGTTTGGGGCCCTGTTGAAGACTTCTGGTCTTTAGCTTTCTGCTCCCCACCCTTCTGGTCTGTTTTCTTTTGGTCACCACCCTGGTTCTGGTTCTGGTTCTTTTGCTTAACTCTGGTTCTGACCCATTTGTCTGCCCTCTTTCCCAATTCTTGGGGAGAGGTTAGATCTGAGTCAACCAAATGTTGATGCAACTGCTGGTTCTGACAGTTATTTAAAATCTGTTCTCTCATAAGCAAATTGTACAATCCTTCATAGTCTGTAACCTTACTTCCCAGCAACCAGCCCTCCAGAGCCTTAGTGGCACATTCAACAAATTCAGACCAGTCCTGAGTCTGTGTCTTCTGGGTATCTCTGAACATTATCCTGTACTGTTCAGTGGTTAAGCCTAACCCATCAATCAGAGCACTCTTCAGGACCAGGTAGTTTCTAGACTCCCCATCACTAACTGTGAGGAGTCTGTCTCGGCCTCTACCTTCAAAGGAGAGCCACAAGATTGCTGCCCACTGCTCCTGAGGAACCTGCTGTACTTTGCAAGCTCTCTCAAGTGCAGTCATCCACTGGTGGATATCATCCCCAGCTTTGTAGGGGGGCACAATCTTACTCAGGTTTCTATTGTCATAGGACCTGTCTTTATCCTTAGGGATAGTGCTGCCACCAGTGGAATCTGATCCACTCTCTCTAGGCTGCCTTGCTCTAGCAAGTTTCTCTTTGGCCAGGGCAACTTCTAATTCTTGTCTCTGGATCCTACGTTCAGCCTCTCTCATTTTGGCCTCATGTTCCCTTCTCTGAGGGCTAGTCAACTCCCTTCTGGAGTTGCCATGAGAACCTCTAGAAACATGGGAAGTATTGGATTCACCTGAGTGATTCCTCCTCCTCCTATGCTCCTGGTTAAGTCCATTTGGGGGTCTGAATGGGTTGGACCCACCTTCAGTCCCAAATAAGCTTAAGTTAGCCTGGTTAAGCCTGCTGACTAACACCTGGCTAGTCCCATCATCAGAATCACTTTCCTCCTCCTCCTCTTCTTCTTCCTCAGGCTGAGTATTCCCAGGGGTCTGGTTTTCCTCATCTATCTGGACGACAGGGGCAGGGGCATCAGAGTTATCATCTTCAGTGGGGGATCCTCCATCTCCAGTCCCTGAGGGGCCTGGTTTGGAGTCCCTTAGAGCTTCAGATTGGTCTAAAAGCTCTCTGAGGTGTCCTGCTGTAGGAGAAGGACCTGTTTTGATTCCTCTCATGGAACACAGTTGCCTCAGTTCCTTAAATGGAAAGGTAGCAAATTTGGATGGTGCCCTTGGAGGGTCACTCTCAACAGAGGTGGTTCCATTGGATCCCTCTGTTCCAGACATTGCTCTAGTGTGGTGGATGTGTTGCAATCTACCTACACTGGTGTTTTCCTACAAAACCTATCTAGTAGTTGTAGTCAGGGTGTGCTACTCCCTATCCTCTACAACAACTAAGTTCAGTAGAACTTAAGTATATCTAGTCTTGTTTTAGTGTACCTATCAGGTACCTGTATGATCTTTCAAATGATATTTTCAAAGATTGTAATGGTAAAACAACAGCAAGCTCAAATCCCAATCCGCTGCTCACCAATGTGAGAAGTTGGCCTGGTATATGATGCTCACTAGTTCTAGTGATCACCTTGTACCATGCCAAGCAACCCTTATGGTGCAGGTTGTAAAGTCAACCTTATAGACAAGCTATCCTAGGGGTAGCATGGACTAAGCAGTCTTAGGCTAAACTCTGTAAAGGCATGTGAAGCAAGCTGTTTTACCATACACAATCCCTTGAATACCAAATGAAAGGACACCACACAGATATATATTGAAAATATATATAGATTTATTACTACAATTATACCTGATACTCTTTATGAGCACAGAAGCAAATGCGTTAAAACAAAACACAGTTAAAATACACAAAAGTTGCACAATATGGATGAGCCCTAGGGGCCACCTAAACCATATACTAAGAAAGTGGTATAAGAGATGCCACTTGGACAGGAAATAGGCCTAGGGCCTGGGGAATCGCTGGAGCTGTTCGGGACTAACAGTGAAGAAGTCGGGAAAGGCCCGCGGGATTCGGGTGCAGTGTTTAAAGTGCACGCACTCACCAATGCAAAGTCTATGGTGCGTAAAAAGTACAAAGTTAGTTAGAAAGGAACCTTCCGAGTGACCTAGAAGGATGAAACTTCAGACACAGACACTAGAGGCGTGTACCAGTGTAGGAACACTGGCGGAGCTGAGTTACCTCACCCACAGGAAGCGGGGGCATAGGGTCGAAGTAGTGTCGGGTTTCGTCACGCAGGTCGATGGTGCTTGGAGCTGAAGATGCTGCAGGCGGCTCGATGTGAAGAGTTCCGGTGGATCCAAGGGTGGATCTGAAGAGGTGAAGACCTGAAAGCAGAGGGGACAATGTTCAAAGTCACTAGCCAGTGACTACCGTGGAACCAGAGTGGAACCAGGCGATGTCGGGTGCAAACAGGCGTCGAGGTGTAGCTTCTCTCTGCAGCCCGTGGACACGAGGGGTCGAAGACGTCCAGGAGTCGGTCACGAGCTGTCCCACGCAGGCTTCTCGCTGTTGGCGGTGTCGGCGACTTGATAGAAGCAAACAGGCCTTGGCTAATGCAAGCCACGCAGGAATCGAAAAAGGCTTGTTACTCGGACCAGCAAGGTCAGAGCAGGGGCTCTTTTTTACAGGAGCAAGGGCAAGTCTGGAGCAGCCAGACCCGCAGTGAAAGTTGTAGGTTTCGTCGCCAAGATGGCCACTAGCCGCGTGGCAAGTGGACGGTTAGGCGCGTCGAGTGGCACGATGCAAAAGGGCCCCACGCAGATCGTGGAGATGCTGGGGGGCTGATCTTCGGTGCAAGGGCTGCTCGAGGTTGGGGCTTCTCAAACCCTAAAGCACAGCGTCGAGGGCGCCTCTGATGCTGCGCAGTCAGCGTTTCGGGGGTCGTCCAAGATGTCCGGTCCCCCATCTCTCGGTGCCTCCACGGGTCCCTTCTTTGCAGGGACCGTGGATCGGGCGGTGAGAAGTCTGGGAGTCTGGGTCTTGTCAGGCTCTGGGCTCGGGCTCCGGCGGGAGGCGGCGGCAAAGCAGACGTCGAGTTGCTGGTTGGTGCCTGTGTTCACAGGGTGGTCACTCCTTGGCCACAAGGGAGATTCTCTTCCGTCTTCTGAGCAGCAGAATGTCGAAGTCCAGTCTTCTTCTGTATTTCAAGTTGATTCAGGATGATCTGAAGTCTCAGGACACAGCTCCCACTCTTATTCGAATCTGGGGGGCCGGATCACCTACTAGGTCCCTCCTCTGGGTGGAACCAGGAAGGGGGGTGGTTACACCCCCTTTCCTTTGTCCAGTTTCGTGCCAGGACTGGGGCTGGAAAGCCCCAGCACCGGTTTGAACTGGCCTATGCACAGGGACACCTTGTGTGCCCCAGGCATGTCTGATTCTTTTCAGCCCTGTCCTACCCAATACACAAAATCCTGTCTGGAGTGGTGCTAGCACCTCCCCAGGCAGGAAACCCTTTGTCCAAGCTGCCCTCGCTGGAAGGACTCCCAGCAGCAGGAGGTCAGACTTGTGTCTGTGGTGGCAGCATCCATTTTGAGATGCTACGGCTCTGTTTAACTTTAACCGGGGTTCAGGCTAGGTACATGTCGTGTCCCTCTAGAAGGGTGGAATGCTACCCCCGTCGCCAGAACTGGCGAGGGGGTAGTATTCCAATTCGTATGACACCTTACTCGACATGTTTTGATAAAGCCAAACCTAAGATAGCATTTAACCGCGAGGATTATAATGCACTTAAGAGTATATGGTATGGCAATATCATGGAACAGCTAAAGGACATGGTTCCGAAAGCTGCAGACAGGCTCAGCTCATGCCAGAGCACCATCTCACATATTTCCAAGCACTCTGCCTCCAGGATTGATGAGGCCTTCCATAGGAGTGACTGATAGGAACATATGGGTCCATTTTAGGTTAGGTATAGGCATACTACACCTAAGTAAGGGGTGCTTACACCGACTTACCCCAGCTGAGTGATCAGCCAGTTGTGTCAAATATGGAGGCCAGGCCAGGGGTGGCACAATACATGCTGCAGCCCCTGGTAGGCCTTGGAAGCACCTATGCCCTGGGTACCTGGGTACACTGTTACAGGGGCCAATAAGGTGAACCAGTTCCAATTTCGTTATGCACCTAAAGTACATGGGTTACAATTTAGAGAGAGAACAGCAGGCTGTGGGTCTGATTAGCAGGCCCACAGCCACATTAAGTCATAAACCAGTGAAGCAAAAAGCAAAAATTTGGGGTGACCATAGGATAGCAGACCCTACTCTCCTACAGCGCCAACACCCTAGCCCCGCTGAAAAAACAAACCCTCAAAGACAACAGCAAGAGAGCCAATTGGTTCACCCCGGAACTCCTAGCATCTAGGCGCACCTGCCGGAAGCTGGAGAACATGTGGCTCAGCGAGAAGTCACCAGACAGCCGCACAGCCCACAAAAACGCCATCCGCAACCACCACCACCTCATCAGGACCGCCAAAAGAACCTCCTTCAAAGACCGCCTCGACAAAAACGCACACAACAGCAAGGAGCTCTTCAACATTGTTAAAGAACTCTCCAACCCCAGCTCCAACGACATCCCGTCGTCGCAAGCCCTGTGCGACTCCCTCGCCACCTTCTTCCACCGCAAGATCACCGACATCCACGACAGCTTCAACTCCCGGACGACCCCATCAGGCCACAACACGCTGGACCCACCGCACCCCGCCGACCACGACCCCCTGACAACTTGGGCCAACGTGAGCATTGAAGACACAATCAAGACCATGAGCACGATCCACTCTGGCTTGCTGTCTGACCCCTTTACACACCACATCTTCAACAAATCCAGCAGCTCCATCGCACCCCACCTGCTCAAGATCATCGACCTCTCCTTCGAGACCGCGACCTTCCCTGAAAGCTGGAAGCATGCCGATATCAACAACCTACTGAAGAAACCCAAGGCAGACCCGAGAAAACTCAAAAACGTTCGGCCCATCTTCCTGCTTCCATTCCCAGCTAAGGTCATCCAGAAGATATTCAACATCAAGCTCACCCGCTACCTCGAAGACAACAGCATCCTGGACCCCTTCCAATCCGCAGCAACCACAGCACCGAGACCGCCCTCATCGCCGTCACAGACGACATCAGGCTCCTACTGGACAACGGCGAGACAGCGGCCCTCATCCTTCTGGACCTCTCTGCCGCCTTCGACACCATCTGCCACCGCACACTACGCACACGACTCCACGACGCAGGGATCCGAGACAAGGCCCTGGACTGGACCTCCTCCTTCCTCTCCAGCAGAACCCAGAGAGTCCGCCTCCCCCGTTCGATCCGAAGCCTCCGAGATCATCTGCGGCGTCCCGGCGAGATCCTCCATCAGCCCGATGCTGTCCAACGTCTACATGGCGCCCCTCGCACGCATCGCCCGACATCAAGACCTCAACATAATCTCCTATGCCGACGACACGCAACTCATCCTCTCCCTCACCAAGAACCCTCTCACTGCCAAATCCAAACTCCACCAGGGAATGAAGGCCGTCGCCGAATGGATGGAGGATAGCCACCTTAAGCTGATCACAGACAAGACGGAGATCCTCATCCTCGGGCCCAACCCCTCAGCATGGGACGACTCCTGGTGGCCTGCGTCACTGGGGACACCCCCTGCACCCACCAACCATGCACACAACCTGGGAGTCATCCTCGACTCAAAACTCACCATGCCTAAACAAGTCAACGCTGTCTCCTCCACCTGCTTCAACACCCTCCGTATGCTCCGCAAGATCTACAGATGGATTCCCGACAAACACAAGAAAAACAGTCACCCAGGAGCCTAGTCAGCAGCAGACTCAACTATGGAAAAGCCCTCTACGCCAGCGCCCCGACCAAGCTCATCAACAGACTGCAAAGAATCCAGGATGCCTCTGCACGCCTGATCCTCGACGTCCCGCGCCGTTACCACATCACCCCCCTACCTCACGAACCTGCCCTGGCTCCCTGTCGACAAAAGAATCTCCTTCAAGCTCCTGATCCACGCACACAAGGCACTCCACAAGACCGGCTCAGCCTACCTCAACAACCGACTCTCCTTCTACGTACCCAACAGGAAACTCTGCTCTGCAGACATCTCCCTGGCCACCGTCCCACGCATCTGTAGAACCACAGCTGGAGGCAGATCCTTCTCCCACCGCGCCACCACAACCTAGAACACCCTCCCCCTCATCCTACAACAAAGCGAAGACCAATTAACCTTCAGGAGACAACTCAAGACCTGGCTGTTCGACCAGTAACTACAGCACCCCCCCTTCTCCCCTCCCTCAGCGTCTTGGAACCCTTGCGGGTATGTAGTGCGCTCTACAAATTATTTGATTGATTGATTGATTACCTGGACCTTACACAGTTTTAGGAATTTAATACATTTTATTGGATTGCCTTGGAGAAGGAGAGAAAGGAAATGATAAAGCAGGTGAAGGGTTCATTAAGGCAATACACACAAACCAAACAGAGCCATTATAGGCCATCTTTGACCGCACAAGTGTTCATACTCAAATTTTCCTATTTAGCACTGCACCCAAAAAAAGGCCCAACTTCTCACAAGCCTTGTACTGTAGAACAAAAATTGCAATAGGGAACGCTACCGAAATAATCACTGTGGCGTTATATTAATATCCATAATGAGAACAAAAAGACAGTTCAGTCATAACAAAGTCCATCCAGAAATGTCAAGAATTAGTCCATAAACACATGAGAAAACGTAGAGGCGCGTCTTCAAAATACTTTTAATCTTCATCTTTTAATAATTTTCTCTGATTTCCAACCTCTTTTTCAGAAAATGTGTCCTCACTGCAATTTCTGCGTAACCTTACAATCTCTCCATAGAGTATACCCCTAATAACTGACCCAGGGTGAAAACTGTCAGCTCTTAAGATATTATTTGTAGCAGTAGGTGTTCTGTACAATGTCTCATATTACATAACGTTCTAGATCTGTAAAAAGTATTTTGTTCTTATAGTGGCACATGATAAACTGCACATTCAGGCTATTACAGTTCAGGTATTGTAAGTATCTTTGAAATTGTTCAATGGGACCTGGCTGTTTGGAAAGCCTGTATCTGTTTATAAAATTGAACCTTACAACTTCCTATTTCCCCCTCCATTTATACTATACAGGAGCTCTCAGTATCAATTACCATTAATGATCTACAATATTGAAACCACCTACATAGCCTGCAGACTGAAAATCATGTATGGTGATATTAATGTTCAAGATACATGTGCTGCAAGTACTTTGTAAAATCATCTTGATAAATTAAATGTTTTAAAGGGTAAAAGAAAGAATAACATTAATTGATCATGTTATATTTTGCATGGTTACCCCCGAACCTTTTGCCAGATCCCTGATGCCAACTTGACAGAGTGTGTGCTGGGAACCTGCTTATCAGGACCCAGCACCTATGTTGTTTCCTAAAACTGCACCTTTGTACCAACAATTGGCACACCTCTGGGCCACCTGTAAGTCTCTTGTAAAAGGTACCTCAGTACCAAGGGCATGGTGCCAGAGAGGGCCTCTGAGCGCTGCAACATGTATTATGCCACCCTCAACGACAACCTCACCTTAACACCCCCACCCTGCTAGTGCAGACTGTATGTTTTGTTGCAGACAAAACTAAAGAGTCGACATAGCCCACAACCCTGTGTGCCATGCCCACCAACACTACCTGTGGCATGGGTAAGTCACCCATCTAGCAGAACTTACAGCTCTAAAGTTAGGGTGCACCACATCCAGATGAGGGTATATCCACCAGAGCAATATACCCTTAAAGTGTCTGTGCCATTCACAGACATTGAAAGTGCCGCAAAGCCAATTTGAGTACATGGGCTGGGAGTTTGTCGACACAAACTCCACACCTCCATGATGGCTTTGCTGAAGTCTGGGAAGGTTGGTGTCAAACTTCCCAGCACATTAAACCCACAGTAATGCCTGTGTTGGATTTGATGAAAAATGCACAGATAGGGCATCTTATAAATGCCCCATGAAAACGAACCAACTCTGGTGTGGCTTCTGACTGGCTACCAGCCATCTGCCATCTGCCACCACCAGACAAGTTTCTGGATCCCTGGGTAGAGAGCCCTCTGCTCTTTGGGTCTGGGAGCAAATCACATCCTAAGCAGAGGTGAGCAGAGGTGTCATGCCTACTCTCCCAGGATGGCAGGGACCTCGAAGCGGGACCTTTAAAGGCCGACTGCCTTTGTTAGCTACATACAGCCTTTTGATGCTCCCACCAGTTTGACCCCCATTTTGGGTGCAAGAACCAGTGGGAAAACTTATCCAGGGAAGGAGGTGTGCCCACCTCTGTCAACCCCACCTTTCAGGTGGGGGAAGCGAGGTGAAGCACACATCTCAGTCTCCGCCATCTTGTAGATGGTTGGATCCCTCCAATTAGGAGGAGGATTATGCCCCCATCCCACTGGAGGTTAGCATACTGGGGGCGTAGACACCCCAGGGAAGGGACCCATTGGTCCCAACCTGTAACACCCCTAAATCTAGTATTTAGGGGCACCCCTGAACCTTGACTCTACAGATTCAATGTGACAAGAATAAGAAGAAGGACTGAAGAGAGGTGCTGCAGAAGAGGAGGAGGATGACAACTGCTTTGGGCCCAGCCCTACTGGCCGGTCTCCTGCTCTAAGCCCCTGCAAGCTGAAATTGGTATGTCCTGCAGCCAGCATCCTCCAAGAACCCAGTGGACCTATCCTGCCTTCTTAATGAACTTTTTATCTCCCGTGGACAGCAGATTTGTCCACCAGCCCAAGATCCAGCCGGATACACGAGTCCTTATCACTCTGCACCCAAAGCCCACGACCCGAGTACAAGTGGCCCAACACCCCAGCGAGGTCCCCTCGGCGATCTTGACCTGAGTGCCAGCATTGGACGACCTCCACCAATGTTCTCCTCAACGCCTGCAGTCTCATCCTGAAGGGTCCCATCCAACAGCGACCGGAACCGTGGAGAAGAATCTGACACAAAAGGGCACCCCTACAACGCAGCGCATGAGTTCTTGCCTGAGTGTGTACAACAAATGCTTAACTCTCCCCTCTGATACGCCTGACTGCTTAATCACACTACCACAAAAGAGAGTAAGGTATTATCTACTTTAGCTAGACCTCTGGGGATCCACTGGACTCTGTGCACACTACACCTTACTTTGGTAGAGTGTATACAGAGCAAGCTTCCTACATCTTGCCACAGAGCTGAGGAGCTGTCGCCACCCAGATGAGTCAGAATAACCATAACTGGAGAATGGGAAGTGGGAACACGGGAACCAGAAACGGAGGAATCTTTTGTGTTCTAGGAAAAGGAAAACCTTTTGTCACTGTTCACTTTGTTCCCTTTCTCTCTGCCTAAGTATGTACCTTTCCTTGACTGATTATTAGTATACATAATAAGAAGTCTGTATTGGTAAAATTAACTGCATGTGATTAAAAACCTCGGTGGAAGGGGTCATGTCGAGGGTGTTCAGATTTTCTTTTTTTAAGTCTGTGTGGGGAGGAGTTGCCTACGGACCTCTCCTCCTCTGGTCTGCTGTCTGATAAGATGTCCCCTTGCCTGTCCCCTCCTCTATTTACAGCCTTCAACCATGACAGCCGAAATGCACTGTCCCTTTAAGACTCCACTGCCCTCAGCTTCCAGAGCTGATCACGTGCCTTGGTCAGCTGATCTTTTCCCCTTCAAAGAGGAAGAGACGGAGGAACTAGCGTTCTCGTCATGGACTCGAACGCTTGGAGTGCCAACATCGCGGAATAAGGAACGAGGAGCCAGGACCTTCTTCATATCGCCAGGACAGGGAGAATCGAGAACCTCCATCAAGGCCGAGCAGGAAGCCCAGCAGACCAAACAGGTGCCATCCAGGAACGAGGAACAGGGGGAGCCGGACCCTTTCCGGCAACACTCGAAAGCCAGCCACGGCCCAGGAGGGGCGTGGCTCCGATAGGTACCGGGCCACCAGGGGCCTTCTGGGACAAGGGGAAGGTGGGGGAGAAGGGCAGGCAGTCTGACTAGTTATACCGACTGGGTCCCGCAACTAAGGGTAAAACGTAGCGGCATGTAACGTACTCCTGGGAAGGAAGCAGCGCGCATCACAGGTGACACTCAGGTGCTCAGTCCTTCACTCCCTTTTCCTTGGTGCAGTATCCGATAGAAATGTCTCCCTTACCAGGCCTTTCTTTGTTTTCTTTCCTTATCGACACAGAGCGGAGGTAGCTGCCTGCTGTTGTCCGAAGACTGGGAACACTTTTTGTTATTCCCTGTTCTCTGATGTAAGAGAGTGAAGAAATCTACACCGGACGTTTGGTTCTTTTGTCCTTTTCTTGTTAAAAGACCTCCTACAATAAACCTACTGTTGGTTAACCTACTCTCGGTCTCCCTGTCTCCTTCTCCACGGCGCCACAGTCTACTGTGTGAAACGTAAACAAACCCAACGTCTATGTTTTCACGTTACAACTCTGGGTGTCGGAGACTTACTTAATATCCATGGGTGCGAAATAACTCCAGTGGTATGTGGGAAATTAATAAGCCCTATTGGGAAGATATTGTTTTCTCTTGACTAACTTAGTTATGTGTATGCGTCTTCCTCCGAGGGTACATCATTGGGGTCCAGATGAAAGCAACCTGGAAAGGACAAGGGAACTGGAGAGCTACAAGTCCAGAATACAAGACCAAATGAGAGGGGGACATACGGCACACACCAACGTGTGGCCTGCACCCGTGAACTGCCCATATGCCTCCCAAAAAATCACAGACTATGTTCACATTTGTGTGTACTTGTGCATGGCTGTGAGTGTGATGGTGTGGACATGTACTTGGGGGTGTTTTTGTATTAGAGCATGTGATTCAATGTGTGCTTGTGTTTGTGCACGCAGATGTTTCTGTATGTGTGCTTATGTCTGTGCGTGTGATGGTGTGTGCATGTACTTGAGTGCTTTTGTACTAGAGCATGGGACTATGTGTGTGCTCATGCGTGTGGATGTTTCTGTATGCATGCTTGTGTGCGCCCTCTATTCGCGTATGAGAGTGTGTGCGCACATCTGTGTGTGCTTGTGCATGTCTGTGCATGTGATGGTATGTGTGTGTGCATGTACCTGTGTGTACGTCCTTCGGTATTTTTGTTCTGGAGCATGTGATTGTATGTGTGCTTGTGTTTTTTTGTGGTTTCTATATGTGTGCTTGTGTGTGTGTGCGTCTGTGCATGTATGAGAGTGTGAGCGCATTTGTGTGTGCTTGTGCATGTCTGTGCATGTGATGGTGTTTGCGTGTGCATGTACTTGGGTGTTTTTGTACCCCTTTGTTCTTTAAATGCTTTTCTTCATACTTATGTAACTTTTAACTGATGTAAAGTTCAACATTATTGATCCTCATGTAAAGCGCTCTCTTTCCTTCTGGTCTAGCCAGCGCTATATACTAACTCATTAATTAAATATGTTCCTATTTAGTACTCTTTCTCTCTTTGTCTACTTCCCTAGCTATTGCCTCTCCCCTGAATCTCTCCCCTTGCCTGCTACTCTGCCTAGCCCCCTGTCCTTTGTGCCCTTTGACTAAGCACTCCTTCTCCCCTTGTTGGGGAAAGATTCAATATTTATACTCTGGAGTCTCAGCAAACCCGCTGAGAGAGTCCACTGCGCCAAGGGAGCCACTCACAGCTGAAGTATGGTATGGCACCCCATGCCAAAGCACTCCCTCTCCCCTTTTTGGGGAAGGATCCAGTATAGAGGCCTTGGAGTCTCAGAGATCCCTCTGAGAGAATCCACTGCGTAAAGGGAGCCTCCCGCAACAGAGATAGAGAAGTGATACCACTTCCCCTGGGATCACAGCTTACTGGACTTTGGAAGTTGCTTTGACTCGTCTACTGGTTTGTGTCCCAGTCGCCCTTCCCCTCCTCCTTCCATGCTGTGTCCTTCACCCGCCCCTTCTCTTTCCCTCCTTCATTACCTGTCTACTTCTCCAGCGCCTACCCCCCTCCCCTGAATATTTCCCCTTGCCTGCTTTTCCCCGTACGTATTTGTGCTTATTGTTTATCTCGACCTTACAAGTAACTATGTAGGCCATGCTCTAATAACTGTGTAATCTTTGTAACGATGTATCCTGTAACTATTGATCTGATGTTCGTGTAAAGCGCTCTGATACTTCTGGGTCTAGCCAGCGCTATATAAAACCTTTAAAATAAAAATAAATAAATATGGGAAACCAAAGATCAATCACAATCACCATTTATCACAACGGGATAATCCTCATGCAATCATCGGACTGCAGCTTACACTTGCTGGATAACATCTTTCCCCGTATCAAGGAAACTGTGGAAAAACCCTATCCTCCCTCCCAAGTGGCTCCCACTCCCAGAACACGTCCTAACTCCCCTCCTGATTCCCCTCCTAGACAATATTCTCAGTTGACACTATCAGCATATACACCCAATCCCAGTGTTAATCCCAACTCACCTCCCGACTCTCTCGCCAGAGTCTTCCCCATTAGAACACAACCAGCTTACACACCCTTCCCTGACCCACCAGCCACCCCTGGAAATAACTTGCATCCCCCCCAATTCCAACTCTTCTCTTTGCAACATCAACACCCCACTATGCCAATCACACCTCACAGCCCTACCATTCAAACATATACACATCCCACCAACCCCCCCCCCACCCCCGCTCTGTATAACCAACCAGGCAGGATGAAACACAACGACCCAGACTATGTTTTACCCTCACTTAACCCACCTGACACAAGCACAACTCCCTTACCCACAATCCAAGCAGTGAACACGTTATCACCCACACCAGACCCTAGACTGGAAGAGAATTTACTCTCTTTATGACAAGTCAAAGATGACCTCCAAGTTCTATGTGAACTGATCCTTCTCCAACCCTTGACCAAAAGATCGGAACAAGAAACCAGGACAAACTTCCCCAATAACCACCCCAAACGTACCAAACACCTGCACACACATCCCCCGAAACAACAGCACACAAGGTGGAGATCAGTCTCTTATAGCAATACTTTATCCCGCCCAATCCGTAGGACAAATCCTTTATCAGATACAGACGTACTCTCCCTACTACGCTCCTACGATCTCCCACATCCCATTCTTAACACAGCGCTCTCAGACAACTTGCACATACATACTACCCCTTCCAATACCCACAGACTTACAAGACATAATCCCAAAGGCATAGTTAAAACAACCTTAGACAAGTCCCCTGTTGTAAGTAGATTAAGTAGGCAGCACGACACGTCTTCAAGATATTAAGATAGGTTTATTAAGTTACACAGGATAAGACAGCACAGCAGTAAAACCCCACAGCTGACCAGACCAACTGCCAGGGCTGGAATCCTCAACATACCAGATAGAACACATGTAGGTACTATGGGAGATAGAGAAGGTAGGAACACCAAGAAAGGACTACAGACACCAAGTAGCCATATTGAACCAAGGAAGAATATACAACACAACTTCTCCCCTTACAAACAAAACACAAATGAAAGACTCAAACACCCAGTAAGAGTTAAAGCATGGAGAAACACAAAGAAGGAAACATATAACACTTAGGAGGACCTCATGAACTTCCAGAACACGAAGGGAGAAAGAGAATCAGGATCAAGATGTGAAATATGATGAAGATCATTATGACCACCTTCTCCCCTTCGATTGACAAAAATGAAGAGCCAGTCCACTCTCTACGATCCATCGTTGTGGCCATCAAAAACGGAAATAGAGAGTTCACTTTCTCCAACAATATTTGTCCGTCGCAGCTTTAAGCTAATTTTGAATATAGAACAGTTCTGGAAGAATGTTCCCAAAGATACATTTGGAGCCAGAATTTCTTACAGTCCAAAGTAGATCCGGATCAGGTGTCTAGATTCTGGATCTTTTCCTCGGGTTGTGAGCCTCTGGTTGTTTTTTCAGGCTTCAAATTTGTGTATAAATTCCATTTCTCTTGCGGACAACTTGCCTCAGTACTGTGGGCTAAAAGTCTGGTTAAAACGCAGAACATTTATCCCGGTTCAAAGAACCACCTTGTCACAACTTTGTCGTGGTACTGTAGCTCTTGTCCTTCACGAACCTTGCTCGTGAATTCTGCCGGTCCTAGAACTCTCTTTGCCCTCTCCCGGTACTGATTGTGGGAGTTTTGTCCTCCTCCTCCGCTCCTGGGACATCCTCTGTCCACTCCCGGTTTTGATTGTGGGAGTTTCGTCCTCCTGCTCGGTCCTGGGACATGCTCTGTCCACTCCCGGTTTTAAATCTGGAACCTTTGTCCCCCTCCGGTCCTGGGACATGCTTGTTCTCTCCCGGTTCTACATCTGGAACCTTTGTCCCCTTCCGGTCCTGGGACGTCCTTTGTCCTCTCCCGGTTACATTCTGGGATCTTTGTCCCCTTCCGGTCCTGGGACGTTCTTTGTCCTCTCCAGGTAACAATTTTGAGACCTCGTTCTGACAGTCCTTGGATTCCAATTTTCCAATTAGCATTTCATCTCTTTGAATCTACAGTGTTTCAATACTTTTATACAGAGACATCTCTTCTTCTCAAATTAAATCTGATTTTCTTCTGCCTCACTTTTCTTGTAGCTAGTTTTTCCGCGCTTCATCTGTGACTTTACCATAAATGTGCTATATCACATCACTATTACAATTAAACTCTTTTTCATTTCTTGACTGTCAAGATTCTAGACTCTCTGTGCTTGTTCAAATTATATTCCCAATTCACATGTTTAGTTTACTGCATGTCACCTCCAGGTCAACTCCAAAATAACCAACTGCAATTCTTTCATTGAGGTTCCAAATCAAATAGTGGCATCTCACTTTAAAACCTTGCCCAAATTCTCTGCCTCGCCAACCTCCAAAATCTTGAGTTTTAATGAGAATTGCAAATTAAATCTATATTGTGATGATCGAATTTAAGTTCATGAGGTGGTTCTTTGAACCGGCATAAATGTTCTGCGTTTTGAACCAGACTTTTAGCCCACAAAGTTGTCCGCAAGAGAAATGGAATTTAAAGGAATTTCGGAAGCCTAAAAAACAACCAGAGGCTCACAACCCGAGGAAAAGACCCAGAACCTAGACACCTGGTTCAGAACTAGCTTTTGGACTGTAAGAAGTCTGGATCCAAATTTTTCTTCGGAAGCATTCTTCCAGAACTGTCCTTTATTCAAAGTTAGCTTAAAGCTGCGACGGACAAATATTCTTGGAGAAAGTGAACTCTCTATTTCCGTTTTTGATGGCCACAATGATGGAGTGTAGAGAGTGGACTGGCTCTTCGTTTTTGTCAATTGAAGGGGAGAAGGTGGTCATAGTGATCTTCATCTTATTTCACATCTTGATCCTGATTCTCTTTCTCCCTGTTCTGGAAGTTTATGAGGTATTTGACCACCTCCTAAGTGTTATATGTTTCTTTCTCCATGCTTTAACTCTTACTGTGTGTTTGAGTCTTTCATTTGTGTTTTGTTTCTAAGGGGAGAAGATGTGTTGTATATTTATACTTACAGCATAATGACTACCTAGTGTCTGTAGTCCTTTCTTAGTGTTCCTACCTTCTCTATCTCCCATGTTACCTATGTGTGTTCTATCTGGTGTGTTGAGGATTCCAGCCCTGGCAGTTAGTCTGGTCAGCTGTGGGGTTTTACTGCTCTGCTGTCTTATCGTGTCTAACTTAATAAATACATCTTAATTACCTGAAGACATGTCCTGCTGCCTACCTAACTTATTTACAACATCCCCCTCACACAAGAACCTAACTCAACCCTCATCAAGCCCCGTCTTAAATGCATACTTCTAAAATTGCAGATCTGTCTCAAGACACACAGCTGATGTAGCGGACCTCATACTATCACATGAACCTGACCTACTAATTCTGATCGAAACCTGGCTAAATGAATCTTCTACACCCATATTTGACATTCTGATACCTCCAAACCATGATATCATCAGACTAGACAGAACCGATAAGCCAGGGGGTGGTATCGCCTGCATACATCGGAACAATCTCTCAGTGATCCGATTACAATCCCCAGTATTCCCCTCTCGTGAATACCTATGCTTAGACATCACTAGTATTAACAAACCAGTCTGTTCTTTGCACACTCTCTATCATCCACAAGGCAATAACCTCACCTTCATTGAACATCTCATGGACATTGTCTCTACTAATGACATCCAACAAAACACCTAAATGTTTCTCGGAGACCTTTATCTCCACTGGAATGACCCTAAGGACTCAGCGGTCAATAGCCTCAAAGCCTTCCTCTCGGACCTCGACCTCACCCAAATCTGTAATAGCGCCACAAATGATAAAGGCTCAATCCATGACTTAGTCATCTCTAAGGCCGAATCCATTCAGCTCGATACGATCCTACAATGTGATTGGTCGGACCATCACATCATAAATATCTTCATCAACGAAACAGTAAAACTTAACTCTACTCAACTCACGAGACCTAAAATATGGAAGAGGAATCTGAAAAATATGGACGTTGACCTAATCGCAACCTCCAGTTCCAACATCTTTTTACCTCTAGTAGAACTATTTGATGTTCAAGATCTCACAAACCACTACTTCCACTCCATGAAAGTAGTAATTGACAAGGTCGCCCCCCTCCGACTGAAGAGAGTCTCCACTAAAGACTCAAAACCCTGGTACAATGGAAGTCTCAATGAGGACAGAAGATCCCTAAGTTCAACTGAATGAAGATGGATATCCGCCCGATCAGCTAACCAGCTCAAGCTGCTAAGATCAAAGAAAAACTCCTGTTACAGAAAGATCAGATGATCTAAAGCAGACTTTTTCAGCAATCAACTATACCAAGCCAAGAATCAGTCCCAAAAACTATTCAATCTAATCAAAACACAATCTAAGGGTGCAACTCACCTCCCGTGACAACACATGCTCGCTACCCAATTGCGAAGCGGTTGCCTCCTTCTTCACTAAGAAGACCGAAACCGGGGGGGCGTGGCTGGCCGGGCAGCGAGATGGCCGCTTAGACAGCAAGCTCTGCTGCCCGCACCGTTAATCCTGTCTAAATCCTACCTGCTCCCGCTCGCACAGGCTCGTGGACGACACGATCTGACACCGGATGATCTGGGGCATGATTGACGGCAACTCCGGTGTCCTGGCATAATCGGGAACCCGTCTTGGACTCCTCACTGCCCGGCCGTGACGGAGTCGGGCTGCGTGCGGAGATGCTGAAGGTCGGCGCCGGCTACCGCTGCTAATTGAGGACGTGGCTGTGTGGGCCGGGTCGATTGCCGGACGGAACTGCGGGGGATGACACAGTACCCGCGCTGGTGGAGGTGGGGTGAGAGCGCTGTCCCGGCCACGGCTGACATACTTCAGGAATCCCTCGTTGCGAGCCCGCACGATTTTATCCTGTTTTTGATCCTGCTGGTGTGGATCGGTGGAGAAAGGGGCCGCCATATTGGGCTGGGCACGGCACCACCGTTCATGTCGGAATTGGAACAGACCTGTGAACCCTGCTTCTCCAGTTGTCAGTGCAGCGGAGGTTGCGGATTTACACGCGCTTGGAGGGTTCACAACTGAAACAGTCTCCTGTGTCACACAGCGCCACTTTTGCCAGCGCCTCGCACAAGGCATCAGAGACTGCGTGGTCTGTGCACGTTCATGGTGGCTATGGCGGCTTACCCTTATTTATTGAGGATAATGATGGCCCCTGCCTAGTGGATCTACCACGGCTCTTCTACCAGCTACAATTGACCGGGCTTCTGATGCCGTTCTGAGTGAGGAGCTGCATCCCGAGAGACAGAGATTGGCCCAGAAACACATGATGGAGCCCACGGTTCGGGACCTCTTTGTTGCTCTTGGCTCCCTCCATGCTGCCTGGGTGGGAGGAGTCAGAGGGCTTGGACTGAAGCTGGACGCCATTGTTGCCCCTCCGACGGGTGGGAGTCACGTTGATCCTGTGATTATTAGCGCCGCTCACGGCTCTGCGCCAACGCCAGTGTTTACTGTTGCACGCCTAGAGATGGTCAATTGTGGGGCTCCGTCAGGTGTGGAGTATAAGTCCCGCACGGCCGATCACATGAGTAGCGCAGGGGGGCCTGGAACTCCACTGCGGGCGGAACACTTCCACAGAACAGCGCCTTTGCCCATTCGAGTTGCACCGCCTTTGCGCCCGGCTGACATGGCCTTCTCTTCTTTATTGCCCTGGCGGCGTCGTGATCTGGAAGGCTGGCTTGGTACTTTGTTGCTGAACTCAGACGATCGTTGGTTGTGTCTTGATGGTTCCCTGTTGCAGGAATCTCGCATGGTGTTGGCTTTGCCTTGCTTTCCAGTTAACTCTGATCATTGGACATGGTACTGTGGGGCGAATGTTCGGTCGTCACGCACCAACGGGCGTGTTAAAGCGGGGCAGGGTTGAATTTTTCCGTATGATGTGGGACGGATTCCCCGGCCAGCTACTGATAGGGAGTTGCTTTAATGCTCTGTCTTTCTAATGCCACATTCGTTTGTCAGTACGTGGACCTGTTTGTATTCGATTTTGTGTTGCTTAGTGCGAGCGGGGCAGGGGACGTTGCATTCTCCTCCATCTTTTTCCCTTCCTTGGGGTGTAGTTTAGGGGGCGACAGACACGCTGCTAGTGGGGTTGGGTCGTAGCCATCGGCAGGGATGTAGGGTGAGGGTGGGGGGGGGGGGGGGGTTTATTTTTCTTTGTTATTTTCTATGACCTTCTATTCCCTTTTCCTCTCTTCACAAGAGCTGTGGCGTACTCTCCTGATTCTTATTTATAGCATATTCGGGTGTCCATGTTTGCTCCGTGTATCCTGTACTTCTGGTGGGCGGGTGTAGGTGGGAGGTGATTGCTGTCATTACTCTCTACTTACTTACTTTTGGTTCACGCTTCATTTGAACCACTGTGGCTTATGCTGTGTATTGTTTCGTCACTTATTTGCCCGTCCACGGATCTATTTCAGTTCGTCTATTGCCACCTGATATGTCTATGTATATTTCTTCTCTTGTGTTATAATAATAAAAAGTAAAAAAAAAAAAAAAGAAGACCGAAACCATAAACAAGGACCTACTCAACGATTTAATAACACATACTGATACAAACATGGATACTTCATCATCCCGTCCAGGAGTCCCACCCAGAGGTTCACCAAAGTTCGACCTCAAAAACAATGCCGCCTGGTCCTCCTTCAGTACTTATAATGAAGACAATATACTCAAAATACCCATGGCCTTGAATCCCGCCAATCACTTCATCAACCCAGTGGCGTAACGAACCTTGAGGGGGCCCCCCCTGCAGGGTAAGTGAAGGGGCCCCCTCCGGACTTAATCTAGAGCTCCCCAGCAGAAGTGCGGTGCTGATAGGGCCCTCTGGAGGGTGAGGGCCCCTCCGCACCGCAGGGGCTTGCAGGGGCCTGTGTTACGCCCCTGCACCAACCCTCTTCCGCAAAATACATAAAAGATTTCATTCCATTGCTACTGCCTCTATGGACCAGGATTATAACTACCTCTCTCCTTTAAGGAACAATCCCTGAAAGCCTTAAATGAGGGCAGGTATCCCCATCATAAAGAAGCCAACGGTGAACCCCATGGACCAAAATAATTACCGATCAATATCCAACATTCCTACCCTGGCCAAACTCTTAGAAAAATATGTACACATTCAGCTTCAACTCAACCAATACCAATCCGGCTTCCAGTCAGGGCACAGTACCGAATCAGCCATGATGCACATAATGGCCAATGCACTACAAATCTTTGACCAAAACGAAGCCTGTTTGCTAATCCTGCTTGACCTCTCCTCGGCCTTTGACACCGTCAAACACGACAACCTGCTTGACCTACTGAAACACAGAATGGGATTATCTGGATCTGTTTTAAATTGGTTCACCTTGTTCCTGCAAAACAGATCGCAATGATTCAAGGTTAATCAATCCGTGTCCAAACCCGTCCCAGTCACTTTAGGAGTCTCACAGGGATCATCCCTCTCCCCTACACTCTTTAAATTATTCATGGGACCACTCATCGAAATTCTCAACTCCTCCAACGTACAGTAACATACGTACACAGATGACACTCAACTATATTTAAAGATCCACTCAATTCAATTCAATATAGTTTTATTTGGTGCAAATAAAAACAAACACCATAAAAGCATACTAGTACACAAATAATAAAAGAAGACATTCTTATATTACATCATAATCAATAATCAGAATTAATTTCAATTTTACACATTGAGCTTTTCATGGGGATAGTATCAATATGAATATAATAAAGTGCCAATGCATTAAAGTACCATAAATACAGAAGTACAAGCTGCCACAAGGTATGCAATAAAGTGCTAGTGCTTATAAATGCTTATAGATATATAAAAACGTACAATTAAAAAAAAAAGAAGTTATAATTAGTTGTCCTGTCTTTCGTATGACAATGCGTCCAAATGTGCATAATCTTTTCTATTCCTAATTGAAAGTTGTATAAAACGAATGACAGAGCTTATTGTTTTCACGTTATCCAGACTACAGACAAAATGAAACGCATTTTTATAATTAAAAAGTGTGTTTGTTAAAAATAGGGGTTTTAAAACTGATTTCCGAATACCCATATAAAAAGGACAAAAAATATAAAATGTAGAGTAGATTGTAAAGTTTTACCATCACATGGACAAGGTGGTAATATGTGACATCATTTTTCCATTCTTGGAAATGCAATTAAATAATGTAAGGTACCCATCCATAACCTAGTCAGGTAGAATCTATGCTGGGTGTTCCTTACCAGTGTCACATATAACTGGATGCCCCTCATGAGCAGACCTTCACAATAGCTACCCGTACTCTGTTTTTAACTGGCAGCCCTTTCCCTTTCTTGTTCCACTGCAGTTATGTATCTTAGTTTCAAATCACTTTTACTATATTCGTGTATAGTAATAGGGTTATTTTATCCAATATTTACTTTGCATTACATTAAAAGATTACAAATATACTCCAGCCATGGTATTTTCAAACTATGGTCAAGAGCTAGGCAATCCATTATTACATTTTTTGTGAACTTTGTTTCTTCCTTTGCCCACAGCCCTTGCCAAAGTGTAAGGCCTACCTGTTTATAGTGTCACTTAAATATGGTACAAATAGTTATTTGTGTTTGATGATGTTCGCAGTGGCACTAGGAACTGTCAACAATCTTTTTTAAAAACGTATTTTCATTAATTTGTAATGTGGCTGTGTTTGCTCTCCCCCATATCACTGCTCCATAACAAACCCCTGAGACACACTTACTCCTATAGAGTGTTAACATTTCTCGTATGGCTTTGTTTCCCAATTTTGCTGCAAATCTAAAAATTCCCTCAGCGGTTCTTAAGAATTTCATTTTACATGATTCGATGTGCTTGTTCCATTTACCATTCTTGCAGAATAGCATCCCTAAATAAGAAAAAATTGGCACTCTATGAATAAAAACCCCACCCACACGATGCTGTCTATCCTTTGGCCTCCTGCCCCCACATGTCATTAGAAATGTTTTCTTTAAATTTAACTGCAGGTCTATATCAGACATGTATAGGGCAACGTTTTAAGACAGCATCGTCTGCGTATAGTAAAACTGGTGTGGGTCGTATTCCTACTTTCGGGGCGTCTGCAACACATTTTTGTAAAAAAAGAGTCCACGTTTTCTATATATAATGAAAATAAAAGGGGAGCTAAAAAACAACCCTGTCTAATACCCACTTTACCAAAAAATCAGGCGTACATTCTCCCATTTTACCATACTGTACCCTAGTAGTTAAAGAGGCATACATTTGTGACAAAAATGAAATTATTTGAATGGGAGCCCATAGCCCCTTCAGTGTTTGCCAAAGCTTTTGATGGTTAACTAAATCAAAGGCGCTAGTGAGGTCTACAAAACATAAGTGAAGTGCCCCCTCCTTGGCCAGTGTATACTTCCCTATTAACAATTATAAATTCAAGCATTGCTCTACCATCCCAATACCCTTTCTGAAACCATACTGTGCTTCTGTTAAGATTTTATTTCAATAGCCCAGGCTTCGAGCCTTTCCAACATAATTCAACCCATTAACTTAGATGAGGAATCAAGAAGGGATATTGGGCGGTGGCAATTTGCCTTCCCTTTGTCCCCCTTTTTAGGTCTCGCCTGAGCCAATGCGCTTGCGCATTGCTCCGGCGAGATTATAGTAAGGGGAAAAGAACAGTCTACCAAAACAGCGGATCAGACACAGTTCATGTGATCTATGCGCGTGCACAACGCCAGCCACGTCACACACCACCATTTGTCTGTGCCTCGCATCAGACTTCAAAGGCTGCCGTTCTCCCGCCCCCGCATCAGACTTCAAAGGAATGCGCTCCCCCGCCACAGCAATGCCGAGAGCTTGTCTCCGCCTGCTCTCCCGTGTGCTTGCATTTTCCTTCCTTGTTCCGGGGTGTTTTCCGTGTTCTCCCATTCAGTGCCTTCGCGACCCCGTACTTGATTGCTGTCCAAGCCCCAGCCCTCGCTGCCTCTATCATTATACACTCTCCCTGTGTCTTCCTGTTTTCCCTTGCTTTTTCCCGGCTCCATCATTCTGTGCTTTGATAAACTGAACGCGCTTTGTAGCACTCGACTCTGCGTGTTCTTAGCTTCAGTCTCTGTGCTGCTGCACCACATCAGACAGGGACACCACCACATCACTCAGGGGCACCACCACATCACTCAGGGACACCAACACATCACTCGGGGGCACCACCACATCACTCAGAGGCACCACTCACGGGCACCACCACATGACTCAGGGACACCCCCACATGACTCAGGGACACCACCACATTACTCAGGGACACCACCACATCACTCAGGGACACCACCACATTACTCAGGGACACCACCACATCATTCGGGAACACCACCACATCACTCGGGGACACCATCACACATCACTCGGGGACACCACCACATCACTCGGGGACACCACCACATCACTCAGGGACCCCACCACATCACTCGGGGACACCACCACATCACTCAGGGACACCACCACATCACTCAGGGACACCACCACATCACTCAGGGACACCACCACATCACTCAGAGACACTACCACATCACTCAGGGACACCACCACATCACTCAGGGACACCACCACATCACTCAGGGACACCACCACATCACTCAGGAACTCACTCAGGAACACCACCACATCACTCGGGGACACCACCACATCACTTGGGGGCTCCACCACATCACTCAGGGACACCACCACATCACTCGGGGACACCACCACATCACTCGGGGACACCACCACATCACTCGGGGACACCACCACATCACTCGGGGACACCACCACATCACTCAGGGGCACCACCACATCACTCAGGGGCACCACCACATCACTCAGGGACACCACCACATCACTCGGGGACACCACCACATCACCCGGGGACACCACCACATCACTCGGGGACACCACCATATCACTCGGGGACACCACCACATCACTCAGGGGCACCACCACATCACTCGGGGACACCACCACATCACTCAGGGACACCACCACATCACGCAGGGGCACCACCACATCACTCAGGGGCACCACCACATCACTCGGGGACACCACCACATCACTCGGGGACCCCACCACATCACTCGGGGACCCCACCACATCACTCTGGGACACCACCACATCACTCAGGAACACCACCACATCACTCAGGAGCACCACCACATCACTCGGGGACACCCCCACATCACTCTGGGACACCACCACATCACTCTGGGACACCACCACATCACTCTGGGACACCACCACATCAACTCTAATACACCACCACATCACTCAGCCCAACCCCATCATCACTCAGCACCACAACAGCACTGTTCCTGCTTGCTACCAATAAGCATTGCTATAGCCAATAGAACTCGCCTTAGGAAAGTGTAAGCTATTGGCTTTGTGAATAACAATGCTATTAATTTATATATTTTCAAAGCCAACACATATTTAAAAAATTGTCATTTACAATACCAATAGCTCACACTTTCCTAATGCGAGACCTATTGCATGGCAAATGCTTGTTAAAAATGGGTATGATAATACTTTCAATCCAAGTGGCAGGTAATGCGCCTCCCAATGCAGCATTAAAAACATTCAATAAAATAGGTATCCAAAAATCCATATTATACTTAAAAACAACTATGGGCCCCCCTTCTGGTCCTGCAGCTTTTCCATTTGCACTTTTTGGAGAGCTAGCTTGGTTTCTTCTGTAGTTATTGGTAGTATTTTAACTGATTCTACTATTATAAACTTTTCTCTAGTACAATCAATTATTTTTAGACCTTCTGAGTTAAAGATATTCTCAAAGTGTAGCACCCAATCTTCTGGTGGAACTACAGTGTCAATCTTTACTTCATTATTTTCTTTAAAATACGGATGATTAATTGTCTTCCGGAAAAGGGCTGAGTCTTTCAGCTCTGCTGCCTGGTTTAATTTCTCCTATGCCCCCTCACGGATGTCCCTTTTTCTTTTTTCCAAGGTTTTTTTATAATCTTTCCTTGCGGTACTAATCCTATGGTTGTCTCTAGGTTTTTGTTTAAGAGCCAATTTCAATTCCCTATTCAGCCTCGTACACTCATGGCTAAACCATCTTGGGTTAAAATCACAAAATGTCTTCCTTCTTTTAGTTGTTAAATTACCTGCAATTTCCTTGGTAATATTAGAAAAGGCAATTATGGTAGCTATTTCAGTAGAAGAGCTATCCAAGCAAGTTTCTAAGTCTTATATTATAAAGTGATCTATATTTGATTATGACCTCGTTCCCACGAAAGTGTGCATATTTGTTTCCCCTTCTGGTGTATTAGGTTCTAAAACAATTAGATCGTATTTATGCACCGCCTCATTGATAGCTTTCCCATACATATCATGCGAAAAATGTGGAATCTTGTCACCAAAATGGTCACAATATCCACAAGGTTCGCCTACTTCATAATCGCATTTGGCACAATTAAAATCCCCCGCCCAAACTAAAACATAATCCACTGCAACTCCCTTTAAAAAATTGTTCAAATACTTTTCTAATAGGCTGATTACCTTACTCTTTGTGTTTTCGAATAGATTGTTATAAAAATTTATTACAACAATAGCATGATTTCCATTGGAATAAAAGTATAAAAACTGTTAATATTGTGATGTGATAAAGGTTTTCTTTAGAGTCAAAATCGAAGTAACTGCAGTTAGTGTGGCAAGACCACTCTTTGCCCTTCCCATCGTGGATGGAATGGCATTAGTACAAACTGTCTGATAGCCATTTATGCAAAAGGGTTCAGTACACCATGTTTCTTGTAACAGTACCACCTCAAAACCATCCAGCATTTGTAGCCAATGGGCATCATAAATCTAATACCTGCGATATTCCACTTCATGATTTTCAAAAACTCTCTAGGATATATTCTGGGGTCAACGTTCGATAAATTACTAATGGGTGTACTATTACTATGATCATACACAGGTATGTCTGAAGTCTCTATATGGAATGGTACCCTTAGGTTTTCTATATAGGTATTTGAATTACAAAAATCTTCCTGACCAATTTCCATGGTGTAATCTGTGTTACCAACACCTAATAAACCATAACCAGTTACTTGGTCTTTATTCCCATATGGTTGGTCGGCAATTGTATGTCAATCTATTTCGCTACATCTCCGCAGTGGCGCATATCTGTTATGCAGTGGCATGTACAAAGGTGAATTAAATCTAGCATTTGCAACACTGCTATCATAATTAGCCCTATAAAAAAGCCTAAAGGAACATCCACTATAGAATTAGTATCATCCAGACAATCTCCTTTTTCACAATACATAAGGAATTTCTTTTTTTATAATTTCTTTCGATTGAACAATCAAGGAACTGGTCATTACATATAAGAGATCAATACGAATATCTGTGTTACATTGTCTTTGTCAGGCAGAAGCGTCATACATTATAATAGCGGACAGTATTAAGGTGGTCACATTCTACTTACATACATATATCAAAAGTTGGACCGAGTGTCTTGTAGGCCCTGTAGGGGGATATTTGTTTGGCTTGTAGTACCTTGCCCTCAAGAAATCATCTCCCGGGAGAATCCACCTGTCCATGCAATAGGCGGGATCATCACCACCGCGGTATGTACATTGGTTGATGGCTGAGAGGCGTGCCGCCCAGTAGTATTTCTTAAGGGGAGGGCAATTCCCCCATCATACCAACCGAGTGTTAGTTTGTGGAGTGAGATACATGGTTTCCCGGCCCATAGGAGGTCTCTTTGTGTAGTTTCAATATCTATAAAAAACCCTGGTGGAACTAGGTCTGGGTAATTCTGGAGGATATATAGGAAAAGTGGCAGTGCCATCATTTCAAAGAGTGCTGCCCATCCTAGGAGAGACAGTGGGAGTGTTTTCCAGGTGGTGGAGTCTCGCTTGAATCTCTGCAAGGGTGGGAGGAGGTTCTGTTCGTAGCAGGTCTTGGTGTCAGTAATGAAAATGCAGAGGTATATGAATCCTTCAATGACTACCTGAATCGGGCAGTCCTTTGGCATGGAGGGAGATTCCCATGTAGGACATATAACAGTGATTTGCTCCAGTTAATTTTGTAACCAGAGTTTTTCCCGAAGCTAGTAAATATGTCTAGAACTACCCGTAATGACTTTTGGGGGAGGCGAGGTAGAGGAGGATGTTGTCTGCGTATAAGGAGATCTGGTCTTCCCACCCTTCGGTGCATTTAAGTCCCTGGATAGAAGAATCTCTTTGTATCCAGGCCGCAAGCGGCTCAAGGGATAGCGCGAAGAGCAGTGGCGAGAGCGGACAGCCCTGCCTCATTCCCCTACTGAGCGCAAACACTTCCGAGGTTTTGTTGTTAACGACCACTTGGGCCAATGGTTCTGTATAGAGGAGTCACACCCAGCTGATGAAATTAGGGCCAAAGCCCAAGTTTTTAAGGACTGCCATCAGGTATGCCCATTCCAGTGTATCGAACGCCATTGTCGCGTCAAAATAAACTACTATGGTATCCTCTTGGATAGTGGAGCAGCGCCCCAGCACTCCGTGAAGTCGACGGAGGTTAAGAGCAGTGTTGCAGTGTGGCATAAATCCCGATTGGTCTGGGTGGACTAATTTATCTATTACCGGCCAGAGTCTATTTGCCAAGAGGTTTGCGAGTATTTTGGCTCTGCGTTCAGTAAAGAAATCGGACTATACGAGGCACATTCGTCTTTAGGTTTCCCCACCTTAGGAATGGCAACCAGCGTAGCGATACTCTGGTCTCGTGGCAGCACTTCCACCTCTCTGCTGTCTTTAAACATACGTTTCAAGAAAGGTACCAATCTGTCGGGTTTGAGCTTGTACAGCTCAATGGGTAGGCCATTTGGGCCCAAGACTTTGCCTGGCCAGAGGTCCCTAATTGCCATAGTCAGCTTGTCGTTGGTGAGCTCTCCAATACCTCTCGATCGGGGTCTGAAAGAGGGGTAATCAGATGTCTACAAGTAAGTTGGAAGAGTCTTCCTCCGGGAGTTCCGAGCCCCTTCGATACACTCACTCAAAGTGCTCAGCGAAATCGCGTACATAAGGATTTTCAACGTCACCCACTAGTTTTTTACTTCGAAAATGTACCACTATACAATCTCTCTGGCATGATTTCCTAGATTTACCCAACCAGTCAATTCTCCTTAACATGATTATATCCTGATATAAAATATGCGCCCTAACATTAGTGTTTGTGGAAAACCAATGAACCACTTGCTTCTTCATGGTGTCATATGTTTCCTTCTGGTTTACCGATAGTTTAGGCACATTGTTTAAAACTATAACATACGATGTTGCTTCAGGTGGGACATTTAATGTCCCCTTGATGTTGTTGTCAGGATATATAGGGCTATTCTTGCTGTACATTGGCGGATTTTTAGGTACTGTTGTAACATGGTAGATATCATCTTTATCTATATTGGGTCGGCTTGTATCTTTTATTAATATATTGGTGTCCTTTGATGTAGCTGTGATAGTCATCTCTGTCGCTCTGTGTTGCAAAACTAGTTCTATTAACGAGACTTGGTTTTCTTTTACAATTCCCATTTGATTTTGTCCTGTTTTAGAGATATTAGATGTTTTACCTATTGTTTTGAGGGATAGTATTTCGGTAACCATGTCCGTTAGATGTGCCACATCCTTCTGTATCTGCTTAATCTCCTGCGTTAGTCGTCTTTCAATGATGTCCATTTTACCATGTAATTTTTTACAAAGGATTTCAAGATCTGGGGGGTTCCGTTTTATAAAATCATGTTCCTTTCTAATCTGCCCAGGATTACATCCTCCCTTTTTTTGCTATACTGATAATTTGGCCTTAGATGTAATCTTCTGCTTTTCCACTGGGCTATCTACAAATTGGCCTGGTTGTTTCATCTTTTTAGCTGGTGGAGCTACCGGGGAGGTATCATCTGTTAATTCTGAGATTTCCAAGGATTAAGTTAGGACCCATGGATAAAGAGATGTATGATTATCCAAGCTTATAAGTGCACTTGCTACAACTGTATCTGGCTCTGTGTCCCTATCGCTCAGTGTTCTCAGATACTAAAGGTTCCGATTCTCCTTCTGGTATTGACTCCTTTAAAGCCGCATCAAGGGCTGTCTTTGTTGCTGGTAATTGCTCCTCTATGTGGATAATTTCATTGTTAATAAGGCCCACTGCATTTTTACATATTTCGTTATTGGGGCATTCTTTATAGTTTTCATGGGCTTCTTCCCCCCGTCTTGCAATAACTTCCTTTTACCCATATTTGTAATATGTTAAATAATGGGTAAATATAATGACCTAATATTCTCTTACCATTGCTTATCTGTCTTGCCATGAATGAAAAAGGGGGTGGCCCTGCCCTGCCACGTCCTGTCGCACGCAGATGGGTCCGCCCTTGGCCCAGGCTTTGCCAGGGTGCGCCTGTGCTGCGGGAGCCCGCGCCGGATTCTGAAGTGCCTCCTGGCACTCCAATTGGCTGGCTGACTGACTGGCATGTGAGTGGCTCCGGCTGTGGGAAAAGCAAGCTGGCAGCAAAGAGCTGCCTCTGCTGCGGGACCCGCGCTGCTGGAGCCCGTGCCGGATTATGAAGTGCCTCCTGTCACTCCAATTGGCTGGCTGACTGGCTGGTGTGTGAGTGGCTCCGGCCACGGGGAAAACAAGCTGGCGGTAAAGAGCTGTCTCTGCTTCTGGATCCACTCACTAGAAGACATCAAATTACTCAACAACTCAACCCTAGAAAAAATTAGACCTGGCTGTCCAAAAACCAACTAAAACTAAATACCCTCAAAATCAGATTCCTCCAAATCACCCCTCCCCCCAAGTAACCATAATCCAGGACTGGCTGAAACAACTAATTGCACTCAACTGCCAACCTATTATTATCGACTCAGCGAAATCGCTGAGAGTAACTCTGGACAGAAACCTAAATATGCAGAAGCACATTAGCGCCGCAACAAAAGGAGCAAACTTCCAGATGAACACCTTAAGAAAACTTAAACCCGTCATGCCTGCAAAGGACTTCAAACTGGCAGTTCAAGCACTAGTTACCCCGAGAGTGGAATATGGGAGTGTCTCTCTTTGCAGTCGTCCCAGATCCTCGACAGCCCCTCTAAGAGCTTTAATCAACGAAGCAGCAAGACTTATTACTTGCTCTAAAAGAAACTCTCACATCTCCCCAGACCTCAGATACCTGAATTGGCTAGCTTTTGGAGACAGAATTCAACTAAGGCCATTCATCACAACACCCCTAACTATCTGGTGCAGAAACTGGTGCCTTCATGTGGCAACAGATCCTCCAGAAGTGCCAGTAACCTTCTACTGAAACCACAAAGATTCAACAAGAAGAAAACATAAAACCGATCTTTCTCGGAGTTGGCACCCAGGATTTGGAATGCAGTACCCCCAGAAACTAGACGCAATCCCTCTACTGCATCTTTCAAAAAAGAAGTGAAATCTCTTCTCATGTCCAAATTCACTTCACTTCACATAATCTTTATTTCGGTCATAGACCATAAAAGATACAAACATACAATCGATAGAAAACATAATTATGACAATATTCATCAACATTAAAAAGAAATACTCAATTGGGTATAATAAAAGCTAAAAATCCGGCTTGGAATGGGCTCAATATCTCATGTTCCTCCATCCATGTCTGAAGCCGGTCAAGGATAATCCGCGCAAAGAGTTTTTGACTAACTTCGATCAAACTGATCGGGAGGGAATTTGCGGGGATTAAAGGAGAGCCCTTTTTAAACACTGGTAAAATCTCGGCCCCCAGACAGGATTCTGGTATAGGGGAACCCTGGAGTATGGCATTAAACATCAAGCAAAAGAATGGAATCCATACTACTGGTTGATCCCTAAAGAGATCCCTGGGAATTTTATCAAGGCCCGGTGCTTTGCCCGCCGGGAGTCTCTTGATCGCACCCTCCACCTCCAATAGTGTTATCATTATACCTACATCAGTTTCCATTCTGGGCAATGTGGGAGCATGCGCAGGGCTGTATAAGAGACCGATGTGTTCTACATGGGAGATAGTCGGCACCATGGGAATAACCGATTCAGTCGAATACAGCAGCGGAAATGTTCGATCCACTTCTCGGGCGCAATATTCGGCTCGTCTGCCACTTGACCGTATCCACATCCAGTTCTCACTATTGCCCAGAATTCCCGCATATTCCTATTTCCCAGAGCACTTTTTATTCTGTCCCATTTGGAGTTTTCCCATTGCTGTTTGGCCTCTAAAATAGCCTTCTTAAACTCCTGCCTCCTAAATTTAATTTGGGTCCTGTCATGTGCTTTGATTGACTCGATTAATAAGGACTTTGCCTTCTTACACTTGTGGTCGAACCACAATTGGGTCTTCTGATTCAGCCTGGGTTTGGTCACTACTGGGTTAAGTAAATCTGCTAGGTCAGTCACCATTCCCGTGTGTAGTTTATATATTTTATCCATCATCATTTCCTGTCCAAGCTCAATAAAAGCACTTATTTCCACAAAAAACTTATGGACAATTGAGTATACAACACTCATTTTATCTGGGGATTGTTTTATCATAGGCCATTTAAGCCTTCTTCTGTCATTGGAAAGAATGAAAACACTTTCCTTCCTAGTTTTTTCCCCTGGGGCGATGCCCGTTTTAGGAAGCCTTAAGTTAAGGGCGAGGGCATTATGGTCACTGTCATGACGTAAAAGAACCTCAAAATCTGTGACCCAAGACCATGTCCTTGTCTCTACCAAGAGCTAAAATAGCTGCACACAGACACATGGATCAGGGTCAAATATGGCGCAGGGACGCACATCTCCAAACTAATCATGACCTCGAAAGGCCTCAAGCAGGGGTGTGTCCTTGCCCAGATCCTTTTTAATCTCTTCTTGGCCGATCTATCTGGAGCGCTGGACTGTTGTGCATCCCACGCACCAAAACTGGGAAACAAGTTAATGTCAAACTTGTTATACGCTGATGACTTGGTTCTAATTAGCCGGACACCAATTGGCCTTCAACACCTATTAACCACAACAAGCAGCTTTTCTAACCGGAACTCTCTTAAAATAAACCTCAAGAAGACCAAAATTATGGCAGTTAATTACCATAAAAAGAAGACCAATTGCTGGTTCGACGGCCAACGTCTGGATCAAGTACAAAGCTATAAATACCTGGGAATATTAATGGATGACAAATGCTCTTTCAAACCTCAGTTAGAGGCCATGCGAAGAAAAGGGACCACAACGTATCTATCATTGAAGTCACTGAAGAGGCGGCTACCCAACCTTACGCTTGATCCCTTCCTACAGGTCTTGAGGGCTAAATTGCTGCCGACATTGTCATACGGGAGTGAGGCCCTAAAGGGTAAAGATGCAGCAGTTTTACATGTCATAATGGCCAACTCATATAGAGCTATTTTCCATCTCCCTAAATATGTCTCTCCGGCTCAAATCCGGCTAGAATTCGGGATTCAAAAACAAGCGGTGGAAAGAAGGAGCACATATGTTAAATGTTGGCATAAAATCCGAAACGCTGAGGCAGGATCTTTAAATTACCACCTTTGGAAAGCCCTTCACAATCAAGAAAAATGTCCAGCAAGGGATTATTTGTTTGAATCGATTGAGCTACTGGGCCTGTCCGAACTCTGGGCCGTTCCAACAGATCACCTAACCTTTAAAAAAGCTGTGAGAAAAACAACATCCATGCTATCAATTTTAGAAGACAAAGCAAGTCTTACTAAAAAGGCACACGGCTGGATAGTGCTCAGTGACTATGTAAGGCTAAAACCCCAAGCCTACGTGAGTGCTGGAATTAAGAGAAGCAGAAAGGAAAACGTTCTATGGTTGAGCTTGGGGGTAATTGCAATCAAACCCCATCTTCCACCATGGGAAAGGAAAGGAGGCACTCCGACTTGTCGTTTATGCGGAAGTGGGAAGGAAGACATCATCCATGTCATCTGCAACTGCCCCAACTTAAAGGACATAAGATGCACCTTGTTACGTCCCTTCTTTAGGTATTACGGTATCCGAACATGTAGGCAGGCAGTGAAGCTTTGTTTTAACCCCACTGACGTCCAGCTCAATTGTCGGCTAACAAAATATTTTGAGATGGCAATGAAGAGACTTAAAACCCTGTTGTTACCCGAAACATGCTAATATGCTTTTAAATGTAATATTAATTCTCCATCTCGCTTTAGTCATACTTGCACTCCCTCACTAAACCTCTAACTTGGACAATGGACTTGGTTAAGCTGTGCCGTTTGCCCTGAGAAGTTGTGGCAGTTATTGTCAGTATTAATTAAGATGTATTAGTTTATGAGAATTTCCTTTAAAAGCAGCTAAATTGTATAAATTAGGAATATGCAATTGACGACCTTGTTTTAATATTATGTGGTTTTTAACTGTATTTATCTGTGGACAAATGGGAATTTTTCGTTATGCATTTGCATAGATTTTTATTATTCAAGCAAAAAACAAAACAAAAAAAAAATACATATATATATATATATATATATATATATATATATATATATATATATATATATATATATATTCCATCAAAAAGTTTGCCACGCTACGGGAACAACCACAACAGCTGATGGATTTGACATCTTTATTTCTTTAAAACCGGCAATGCAGACTTCGGAAAGCTTAAAATCCGACGCGTTACGGAGCCGGCAATCGCTCCTTCTTCATGGGATGGCTTCTCTGCTGCGTGCTGGTGAGCTCGTAATAGCACCATTGTTGCATGCACTTGTTAAGTAGTCCCAGTGGACGTCTCAGGTGAGTTTCAGTTCTAGGCACGCTGGTACTTGTAGTTTTATATCCTCAAGCTCAAGTTTCCCCCAAGTGGAGCCTGCACTTAAAGCAAAGTCAATGTGTGCAAAATAATACCCCAGTGGGTCTCCAAAGCGCAGATTGCCGGTAATTTACTGATCAGCTGTGCCCCAAGGTCCGGAAGATTCGTTACCTCTGGCCCCGCTTTTCATGCGGTGGTTCGTTCCCCACGGCCGGGCAACCGTGTTATATTCCATCAAAAAGTTTGCCACGCTACGGGAACAACCACAACAGCTGATGGATTTGACATCTTTATTTCTTTAAAACCGGCAATGCAGACTTCGGAAAGCTTAAAATTCGACGCGTTTCGGAGCTGGCAATCGCTCCTTCTTCATGGGATGGCTTCTCTGCTGCGTCAATAGAGAAAAAAGGTTTCACAATAGTCTATATGTCAGGAATATGGAAAAGTCGAACCTCAGAAGCTGGTGTCTCAGATTGTGATATAAACTCGAGCAGTGATTCCTGGAGTGCAAAGGTTGGGTACGCCCGTGTAGGTGAAGTCCAGTGATGGGCCCCCTCCTTTCCTCCTAAGGAATAAAGACACAAAAATTATACTGTAAATAAAAATTAATAACTAAAAACATCATAGAGAAATATGAACATTGGAAAAGCATCATAGCAAATGATCAACAGGTTCACAAATGTCTGAAGAGGGTACGAGCGGTCAGATATGGGTGTCAACTAAATCTCATACTGAATCATGGGTGATCATTATTCCCTCAGATGGATGGCCAATTCTTCATCCATGTTGAGACCTCCCGGGAATCTGGTTTGGAACTCAATTATCAATTTGGACTCTCGTTTTCTCAGATTGAGTACCCTATCACCCCCTCTGGGATGTCTGGGGACTTGTTCCAATATAAAGAAATTTAAGTCAGCATTATTGGAGTAATGTTTCTGTTCGAAATGGCGAGCAACAGGGTATTTAGGGTCCTTGTTGGTAATGGCCCTAAGATGCTCAAGAATTCTTTTTTTGGCAGCACAACTGGTGCTACCAATGTACCATAGTTTACATGAGCATTCGATGACATACACAACAAACGTAGTGCTACAGGTAAAGAAAGAGGTCAGATTTTTGGTGATATCATTATATTCTACAGATCCTCTGTATTTACTGTGCTTACAGGCTTTGCAGTGACCACAGGGGTAAAACCCCACAAGACCATGTTCAGAATTACTTTTGGGGTATTGAGTGATATCATTTTTGACCACTAAGTCACGTATATTTTTGCTTCTTTTGTAGGTGATGGTAGGCCGATCAGAGATATTTTTACCTAAAATCGAATCTGTCTTAAGTATCTCCCAGTTTTTAGTTAGAAGTTTTTTGACTTGTTTTGACTCAGAACTATACGTCAAAATGAGTCTGGTAGACTCATCATTTTCAGTTTTGTCTGATGGCCGGTTATTTTCAAGGGTTTCTGATCTTCCTATCTCGTCAGCTCTATCTTTAGCCTTTTTCAGAACCCAACTGGGGTAGCCTCTGCTTTTGAATCTAGTTATAATGGTGGATTGCTCTCTTAGGTAGGCATCATTGGTGTTACAGTTTCTTTTAGCCCTTAACAACTCCCCATAGGGGATGCTCCATTTTAGAGCTTCAGGGTGGCTGCTTTGTGCATGTAGCACACTGTTTCCTGCTGTAGCTTTCCGAAACAAAGAAGTACATATTTTTTGATCACTGATCTCAAGTCTAACATCTAAAAATTCAGTTTGGCTTTCGCTGATGTTGCCAGATAAGCATATATTGTAGCTGTTACAATTCAGTTTAGTGATGAAGTCTTGGGCCTCAGTTTTGGTACCTCTCCAGATAATGAAAAGGTCGTCGATGTAGCGGAGCCACACGACGACCTTCCCAAAATCGTCTGCCAGTGTACTACTGCCATGGATTTCCTGCTCCCAATATCCCATGAACAGATTAGCTAGGCTAGGAGCGAAGCAAGAACCCATGGCAGTACCACTGATTTGCCTGTAGAGGGCGCCATCAAAAGAAAAAATATTGTTAGTTAAACAAAAATACATCATTTCCATTACCATTTTGGAATGTTCACGATAACATAACGGTCTATTGATCAAATAGTGTTCACAGGCTTGAAGGCCATGTTGGTGGTTGATTATCGTATAGAGTGACTGAACATCCAAAACAATAAACATATACTCAGGTTTCCATACTATATTTTCAATTTGACACAAAAAGTCTTTGGTGTCTCTGATATAGCTGGGTAAGAGGGTGACAAAGTCTCGAAGAAAATGATCCACATACTTTGAGATATTTTCACTGATGCTACCGATGGAGGACACTATAGGACGTCCAGGGGGATCAGTGGCATTTTTGTGAAGTTTAGGTAGTAAGTATAAAATTGGAAGTTTAGGGAAGTCTTTCTTCAAATAGCGATATTCTTCCCAAACAAGGAGCCCCTTGTCTTTCCATGTCTCCAATTTCTCCCAAATATTAGTAATGCTCATGTTGTAGGTTTCGATGTTGACAGGAATATAGAATTTGGTATCACTGAGTTGTCTAAGCGCCTCATTAACATAGCTTTCTCGATCCAGGATAACAATGTTACCACCTTTATCCGCAGGACGTATCACTATGCTGGTATCATCATGTAAGGCCTTGAGCGCCTTTCTTTGAGAAAACGATAGATTGTTATTCACAAATGGCCTTCTCCGGCTTTTGTTCTTTTTCTTAAGGTCTATCAGCCCCTTAATCATGCAGTCATGAAAAGTATCTATACAATCATGGGGAAGAGAGGGCATAAAGGTGGATTTGACTCTAAAGTCAGTTTTGGCATGTGCGTCTTGGGTCAGGCTCATAGCTTCAAGGCATTGTGTGATGGGTAAAGGTAGATCATCACTACAATTATCAATGTTTGCGTGTAGGTCCGACATGACCAGTAAAGTCTCAGCATCCTCAATGATAAGATTGGAGGAGGCATTATTACTTACACTGTTGGTGGTGCTATTTTGACCCAGTCTTTTTAACTTGTGCCATTTTTTTAGTTTTAACTTACGCACAAATTTAAAGACCTCTATTCGTGTGTCAGTAAAGTCAAGGCTAGTGGTAGGGCAGAAAGAGAGACCTAGACAGAGTGTCTTTTTGTCAATGTCAGAAATAGTTCTTTTCGATAAATTTACCACAGTTTTATTTACCGTTTGTGCATCCATTAGTAGTTCTTGTTGGAGCGTGTCTTTCTGGTTCCCACTGCGCCCTTTGTTTTGTCTGTATTCCCACCGTTGTCTGAGTCGTTTCTTCCGGTTTCTCCTCTTCCTCGGCCTCTGCCCCTTCCACGTCCCCTTCCTCTCGGTGCTGGAGATGAGTAGTCCTTCTGGTTGTGTTTTTCTTTGTGGCGATTTTCCTTCATCACCCGGAATTCGTCTAAAAAATTCTTTCTGCGTACCACTTCTTCGCTGGACACACTTCCCATTGTTACATCAGATTCCATATCACTGATGGACGGATGTTCTTCTAAGACCTCGCTGGTGTTACCTATGCTTCTAGAGACGTCATCTTTTTTGTACAGATAATCATATTTGCGACTAAAAGTGAGTATTCTTCCACAGTCATAGTCAGCATAGTCACGATTCATTTTGCGTTGTTTACGCAGTTTGATCTCATCTTCGTGTTTTATGAGGCGTTCTTTCATGGCGTCTAATGTTTTCTTTATGGTTTCCTCATCCATTAGTGTGGATAATTCTGAAATTATATCTCCAATTTCTTTAAGGAGACTCTCTCTGTCAATCCAGGCAAACTGGATTAGGATTTCCAACATCCCCTTAGAGCTTGCTGCCGAATGTTCAGACCAAGCCTTTAGCATTAGTGGATTCGGTGCCTCATATGTAGGAGTGATGAAGATTCTCAAGCCCCGGGGTACCATGGATTGATCCACATAATTTTGGAGGGAAATAGCTTCCCACCACTTTCCAATTTCTGCCCGTTTCAGCTTTTCTAATTTTTTTAATTTAGTTTCAATTGACTGAGTCTTGGGTTCAGATGTCTTACTGCTACCAGAGTTCGTGGTAACGCCAGGCTTTCTGGAAAAAAGAGCGATAGCAGCCGCTCGTCTTGTCGTTTCCTCTTCAGACATAGTTATGCTCAAATTTAAACTACTACTGTTTGATGATCCCCTATTGTCCGAATGCCCCTTCCCAGATTGGGAAGTTACTTCTGCCCCAGAGTAAAGAATAACAGGTATGTCACTGCGTGGTTAAACGGTATCTCTTGTATTCATCCGCAATCGATGAGTATTACCACGATTAGAGTGAAAACCCAGCCCAGCGGTAACCATAGCACATTTAGCCGCTGCCCCGGGGAGAAAACGTAGGTTGGGTCCTCCGACCCGCCACCACGTTATCTCCGCACAAGGGACGGACCTGCAGTAGCTCGGCTTACCTCGGGCGGTTTTTCAGCGTAGTCCTCGTCTGTTTTCTTGATGCCGGTGGGAATCACTTTGGCAGGGGCCGGTTCGATGCACTCCTCCGTGTAAATAAAAGCACAACAAAAAACGCTTCTTCCGGAGTGCTGGAACCCAGCGGAAGTTGGCGCAGTTACCGGCGAAGCAGTCCGGTTGTATTCACATATTCAAAGTGTCCAAGATAAGAGTATCTTTGCGCTCTCAGGCAAAAAGACAAAGGGGGTCCAAATATCAATCAAGTAGTTTAATTACACAACGCGTTTCAGCAAGAAGCCTTGTTCACGTGTAAAGTCACAAGGTGAACACCACATTTAAATAAAGTTTTTTTCTCTCTCGTGCTACAAATCAACACAAAGGTAGGACTAACCGAAACTAGGTAAACAAAATAGTGGCAGACATATTGGAATGGTCAGTGGAAAAGAATTTCTGACACTGTGCCTCAGGTAAAGATTACCTCTCTTGTACATATGTGGTTGTCACAGTTACTTCACTGAGAATATATACATTTCAATTTGCTATATCAGAGACACCAAAGACTTTTTGTGTCAAATTGAAAATATAGTATGGAAACCTGAGTATATGTTTATTGTTTTGGATGTTCAGTCACTCTATACGATAATCAACCACCAACATGGCCTTCAAGCCTGTGAACACTATTTGATCAATAGACCGTTATGTTATCGTGAACATTCCAAAATGGTAATGGAAATGATGTATTTTTGTTTAACTAACAATATTATTTCTTTTGATGGCGCCCTCTACAGGCAAATCAGTGGTACTGCCATGGGTTCTTGCTTCGCTCCTAGCCTAGCTAATCTGTTCATGGGATATTGGGAGCAGGAAATCCATGGCAGTAGTACACTGGCAGACGATTTTGGGAAGGTCGTCGTGTGGCTCCGCTACATCGACGACCTTTTCATTATCTGGAGAGGTACCAAAACTGAGGCCCAAGACTTCATAACTAAACTGAATTGTAACAGCTACAATATATGCTTATCTGGCAACATCAGCGAAAGCCAAACTGAATTTTTAGATGTTAGACTTGAGATCAGTGATCAAAAAATATGTACTTCTTTGTTTCGGAAAGCTACAGCAGGAAACAGTGTGCTACATGCACAAAGCAGCCACCCTGAAGCTCTAAAATGGAGCATCCCCTATGGGGAGTTGTTAAGGGCTAAAAGAAACTGTAACACCAATGATGCCTACCTAAGAGAGCAATCTACCATTATAACTAGATTCAAAAGCAGAGGCTACCCAAGTTGGGTTCTCAAAAAGGCTAAAGATAGAGCTGACGAGATAGGAAGATCAGAAACCCTTGAAAATAACCGGCCATCAGATAAAACTGAAAATGATGAGTCTACCAGACTCATTTTGATGTATAGTTCTGAGTCAAAACAAGTCAAAAAACTTCTAACTAAAAACTGGGAGATACTTAAGACAGATTCGATTTTAGGTAAAAATATCTCTGATCGGCCTACCATCACCTACAAAAGAAGCAAAAATATACGTGACTTAGTGGTCAAAAATGATATCACTCAATACCCCAAAAGTAATTCTGAACATGGTCTTGTGGGGTTTTACCCCTGTGGTCACTGCAAAGCCTGTAAGCACAGTAAATACAGAGGATCTGTAGAATATAATGATATCACCAAAAATCTGACCTCTTTCTTTACCTGTAGCACTACGTTTGTTGTATATGTCATCAAATGCTTATGTAAACTATGGTACATTGGTAGCACCAGTTGTGCTGCCAAAAAAAGAATTCTTGAGCATCTTAGGGCCATTACCAACAAGGACCCTAAATACCCTGTTGCTCGCCATTTCGAACAGAAACATTACTCCAATAATGCTGACTTAAATTTCTTTATATTGGAACAAGTCCCCAGACATCCCAGAGGGGGTGATAGGGTACTCAATCGGAGAAAGCGAGAGTCCAAATTGATAATTGAGTTCCAAACCAGATTCCCGGGAGGTCTCAACATGGATGAAGAATTGGCCATCCATCTGAGGGAATAATGATCACCCATGATTCAGTATGAGATTTAGTTGACACCCATATCTGACCGCTCGTACCCTCTTCAGACATTTGTGAACCTGTTGATCATTTGCTATGATGCTTTTCCAATGTTCATATTTCTCTATGATGTTTTTAGTTATTAATTTTTATTCACAGTATAATTTTTGTGTCTTTATTCCTTAGGAGGAAAGGAGGGGGCCCATCACTGGACTTCACCTACACGGGCGTACCCAACCTTTGCACTCCAGGAATCACTGCTCGAGTTTATATCACAATCTGAGACACCAGCTTCTGAGGTTCGACTTTTCCATATTCCTGACATATAGACTATTGTGAAACCTTTTTTCTCTATTGGTAATTAAGTTGGGGTGACAGCAGGGCAGCACGATAAGAATTTTCTCTTGTTAACCTGTTGGGTTTCTTTTGCCACCGGACACACCTTCATGCCATACCCAGTTGGTATTAGTCCAAGCATGTCTCATTCATAGACATTGGCCACTTTGAGAACAGATATTTCTTTGATGTACTTTACCCAGTATCCACTGGTGTACTTACAACTGATCTGTGCACATATTGCAACCCACTCCTATCGGTTGGCACTTTAGTTATTTCCCTATCTTACCTTGTCCACGGATGGCTCCTCATGCTCTGTCTACAATAAGTGCTGCTAAAACCCCCCCCAATTAGAAATGCGCTACCATCATGTTTTCTTCACTGTACATATTATATGCTGACTGCTATTGTACCCAGGCTACTTATGTACTTCGGTTATTATATGCTGACTGCTAGTGTACCCATGCAAATCAGAATCATGCGCAATATGTCTGTATTTGACATTGATCAATTGCTCTCATGTATTTTACTGAATTAACTTTGACAGGACAGCTTTCATATACCGATTACGTCCAAATCAGCATCAAATGCAATGCGTCTGTATTTCACAGTAATTTGTGTGTTTTTTCTCAAATTGAAATGTATATATTCTCAGTGAAGTAACTGTGACAACCACATATGTACAAGAGAGGTAATCTTTACCTGAGGCACAGTGTCAGAAATTCTTTTCCACTGACCATTCCAATATGTCTGCCACTATTTTGTTTACCTAGTTTCGGTTAGTCCTACCTTTGTGTTGATTTGTAGCACGAGAGAGAAAAAAACTTTATTTAAATGTGGTGTTCACCTTGTGACTTTACACGTGAACAAGGCTTCTTGCTGAAACGCGTTGTGTAATTAAACTACTTGATTGATATTTGGACCCCCTTTGTCTTTTTGCCTGAGAGCGCAAAGATACCCTTATCTTGGACACTTTGAATATGTGAATACAACCGGACTGCTTCACCGGTAACTGCGCCAACTTCCGCTGGGTTCCAGCACTCCGGAAGAAGCGTTTTTTTGTGCTTTATATATATATATATATATATATATATATATATATATATATATATTGTCTCTACCAAGATATAATCTAACCTGGAGGACTGACCAACACGATTAAACGTGGCATTCCCATCCCGATCTATGTGGGCACGTCCATTACAGGCTCTCAAAGAATGGGCCATAGTTATAGAATTTACTTGGAGAGCAATCTGAAGCTTGGGGATTGACCACTGCTCATCTTCTTCTCTAGTAAGTAGGTTTCCAATGCCAGGTAAACGCTCATATTGACAGTTAAAATCTCCCGCAATAAACACTCTCTCCCGAGACAGTGGAAATAAGGGTGTCCAGCAAAGCCAAAGTGGGGGATTCTTTCCCCAGCCTAATCGGGCGAGAATAGACATTAATAAAAGTCACCCTTAGATTAGATGGGAACTTGAGTGTGACACATTGGAGCTCTATAGTTGGAGTATTTAATTGTGTCACCGTGCAGCCCAAATGGGATGCTACCAATATCAGTAATCCCCCATAAAGTCTGCCTCTTTCTCCTATAGATTACGTATTGTTATAGGACGCAAAACCCGACCTTGCTATCTCTTCCCTGCCCCATGTCTCCTGGAGTAGGCAGATATCAAACTGGTCTATAAATAGCCCCCAGTCAGGGCAGGCTATTTTATTAGATAGGCCTGCCACATTCCATGACAAAACTTTGAGATTATTCTCCGGGGTTGACTCCGCCCCCCCCATATCCCCCCTCAGAAGGTCAGGGTGCACAGAGACTAGGGCGGCAGGGAAAATAGTACGATTTCCTCCACAGACACTAGTAGATTTCACATGAGCCATGTTTATAAGTGGATAGACGATTTTTGATTTGTATAGATCATTTTGTTTATTGATCTGTTTGTCTCCTATATTTACCTTGTAAAGCGCTCTGATACCTGCAAGGGTGTCGTTTGCGCTATATAAAAACGTTTTAATATATAAATAAAAATCCGATGTTTGCCTTGTAGCTCTATCTCTCCCAGGGACCAAGGAACTAAGGAGATTAGCTATACTGCACTAAATATTTGTTTGTTTGATTAAATTTAAATAAATTATAATTGCCACATGATACTTAAAAAGTCTCCTAAGCCGTATGCCTGACTCACCCTTCAGCAACTGGTGTCAGAAGAGGGATCAGAGGAAACATAAGAAATCAATGAATACTTCAGAACAGAAAGGCAAAATGTTTCAGAAGGTGCTACAGTACTAATCTGAACAGTTGGTGACAATGCACGGAAATCAAGATGCCAACATTGGGCATTTGGCCGATGTACTGGGACAGCAAATGGGTTATACAGCCCTTCTCTTTGTTGTTCTTCAAAAATATAGCACTTGCGAAGATCCAGATTTTTTCTTCAACAATTTCGAATGGATTGCACAAGCGGGCACCTGGCTTATGGATAGATGTGGTCAATATTTAGACCCATGGATTTCTGGGGACCTTCAAAGGGCATACTGAGGGGCTTAACACCCTATGCCAATATCAAAGCCAGTATATTAGAATGTTTAATGGTGAATAATGAAACATATCACATGTGATTACACCTGTTGAAAGAAGCCAGTGGGGAAATGATGCATACTTTATTTTATAGGGTGAAAGACCTCACTGATCATTGGTTGTACACAGAGACGGCTACCAAAGAGGAGATTCTTGATCAAATTGTTCAAGATAAATTTGAACAACTACAACCACTAATACAAAAGTGGGTGAGGCAACATGGCAATTTTACTGTAGCCTCTGCCATGTGCAATGCATCAGCATTTAACCCCTTCCCTGTGGGGCATATTCCCCTGCTGTGCTGGGGGGAGGGGGGTGCACGCAGCGCCCCGGTGCTCATGTCGAGCTCAGCTCGTCATGAGCCACGGTGGTCGTGTACTCACACCCGTTTCTTTAGAACGCTCGCACAGATGGGGAATTTGCCAGCTGAGCTCGTCATGAGCATGGAAGGTGTTAACTAAGCTCAAGAAATTATTGTGGGAAGGGAAGACATATTTGTTAAAGAAAAACAAGTATCTTGGACTAAGATAGCAAAGCTGTCATTGATGAAGAAAGTAGAATCAGCTAATTCATGAATAGCCAAAAATGGATCCTGATATTCCATGGGCCCACAGTAGTTCATATATGGGATATGGGGGCATATAGCTTGTTTCTATCACCAAAAGAAAGAAGAGTCGATAGAAGCTGGCATGGCAAAAATGGCTATGTGGGTAAACATTAGAGAGCCCTCAAAGTTTCATTATCCGCTGAATATGAATGGTAAAACCATCAAGGCCTTGTTAGATACAGGTTGTAGACAATTGGGTATGATGTATAATTTGACTGGGAGTGTTTCAGAGGAGACCATTAAAATATAATGTTTACATGGGGAACAGAGAAAATACCCCTCAGTCATGGTGAAGATCCAAGCTGAGATCAGGAACCAACTATGTTGCAAGTACGAGTGGTTCCAGAATGACAAGTTTCTTATCCTAGGAACTGATTACCCCTAGTATGACACCTTATTACAAGAGCAAATGGGAAGGGATGAGGGATAGTATGCTGGGGCTCTATTTTGTGCAGAGTAATGGGAGAAAGTGATCTTAAAAGAGAGAAAAGGTAAAAGATAAAGAAGAAGAGACAAACACCGGAGCCCCCCACCAACTGATGTATTACCTGTGACAGAGGTTTGGGGACAAGACCAAGACTTTCGAGCCCCTCGGAGACAAGACCTCCTCATACAGGAAGAGTAGGATGAAGCTAAGGAAGAAGAGTTGGCTAATGAGGAACGTCTTTTTCAAAATGCAAACAAAAAAACAGTCTGTATATAGAAAAGGGGTTAAATATTAGTCCACCCATTTATTGGTCTAACTACCTTTCCCTGTAAATATTCTATTCTTGGCACATAGTCACCTGTAAGCTGGTCGTTTTGGTCAAGTAAAAATGGAGAAAGTGAGACTTAGGAATTTTTATTGGCCTCTGATATTAACTTGGGTTAAGAAATATTGCCCAGAATGTGAGATATACCAGATATTGAGGTGATATCAACCCCTCAGGGGATCACTATACCCGTTATCTATCATTGACAAGCCATTTAAAAAGGTAGGGATTGATACTATAGATCCTTTTTTCTCATCAAAAAAAGGTAATCGATTTGTGTTAGTCATGGTGGAATACACGACTCGATGCTCTGAAGCTGAATCATTAAAACAACCTAACACAACACAAATATCTAATGTGATTATTGATATTTTCTCCAAAAGATCTATTCCTGCTCATCTTTGGCTCAGGAAGAACATAGGGCCAGATGTACTAACATTAGGAATACCGAATTCCTAATTGCGATTCTCACTGAATCGCAATTAGGAAACTGGCATTACTAATGTATTAAACACTTTTTAGTTTAATTTGTGATTCCTAGTTGGTCGCATATAGTCATGCTTCGTGCATATTAATGAGGTGGGTTGCAATTTGCAGCCCATTAGGAATCGCAGACATACTTGGGATGGTGGCCTGCTGCGGTCATCAGACCACCATGTTGGTGTTTTTTTTTATAGAGTATTTTTTTTTTATGTAGCCCGCCTTCTTTAAAGGAAAACTGGATGCAGGGGGGCGTGGCTAGCAGGCCATGTGAGCAGAAGGGCACTGCTTGAGCTCCGGCGCTGACGGGGGCTTAATCCTGAATTAAAATACTCTGGGGGGCCCCAGGGCGCTGAATTTTGTAAGCAGTGTGCAGCCGAGGACCCCTGGTGATCTAAACGCTTTTCGGCAGTGGGGCGGCGTGCATATTGCCGCGATCCTTAAAGTGAGGCCTGCGGCCGCCATGCGTGGTGTGGAGCCGGGACCCACAGTGGAGTAAGAGGCCGGGGACCTTGCTGCCAGCGCCGCCGGAAGTCGTCGGCGGGCCGGCTCGGACGTCGCCGGGGACACCGGGGGTGAGAGAAGACCTACGCGACAGAAGCGGGAGACTACTTGCTGTCATCCCGGTCCCAGGAGGTGAGCGGTGGGGGCCGGAGGCGCCGCCGAAGACGCCGGCGCCGCGGAGCAGGAAGAAGATAAGCCCGGATTTGGAGAGGGAGCCCAGTGGAGCTGCTGCAGGACCGGGGGCGGGGGCGGTCTAAGGCCCACGGAAGGTCGGCTCGGGCTGCCTCCCCCCCATTGCCCGTGACTGTGTCTCGCCCCCCCGCATACACCAGCTTGCAGCTCATTGGCGGCCGGGGGGGCAGGGGACTAAGCGCGAGAGACGGTGAATCCACTGTCTGAAGACACCCCCCCCCGCTTCACATTATCGACGGTGGTGGGGGGAGACTCTGTGCGCCACGAGGACGACCGGGGCTGGAGCTGACGCCCGACGGCAGTGGGACACCTATAAATCGGGAGCCACGCGGTGAGAACCCAAAGAGCAGCCCTGAGAGACTGGTATCCCCATCCCCCCCAACAAATCACATGAGCGGCCAGGGGGTTTCCCCACGCACACCCCCCCACCACCCCCCACAGCCATATCTGCATCGGAACATCGTGAGGAGGAGGTGGAAGGTGGCCCGACCCCCCCAGTGAGACACACGTAGTGCGGGTACAGCGCTACAACCTACGTGAGCTGCAACTCCCGTGCGGGCTGGGCCGCCCACTCCTATATCTGGCCTACTATATTGGTAGCAGCAGTTCTCCCTCCTGAGTGGCCTGGGCGCGGTGGACCGCGATTGCTGCGCACCATGGTCCGAAAGGGGGCCAAACCTGTGGAAAATCCAGGGGGACTGACTGCAGTTCGTATCATGTCACTAACCGAGGGAGAGGGGGCCTCGTCGACACCTGTGATACAACCTCAAACAGAGGATCAACCCATGGATAAACTGGACATTATCCTACAGGAAATAAGAGACTCTAGGGCAATATTGGAACAGCAGATGGGTACCCTGACGACAAACCCATCCCTGCTCAAGGTGGATCACGGCAAGTTGGCAGACAAGGTCAAAGACCATGGACTGACGGTGGAGGAGATCAAGCCAACTATAACGGACCATACTGTCTCCATCCAACAGCTCCAACAACAGGTCGCCTCCCTCATGGATCGAGTTGAGGATGCGGAAGGCCGGAACCGCCGCAACCACTTTCGCGTCATAGGCCTTCCGGAACGGTGTGAGGGGGCTCAAGCAGCGGACTTTATGGAGCGCTGGTTCCGAGATCACTTTGCTGAAGAGGGGCTATCACCGCACTTTTGTGTGGAGAGGGCGCATAGGATCCCGACGGCCAGACCCAAATCTGGCTACCCCCCCCGACCTCTCATAGTGCGCATTATGAATTACCGAGATCGAGATGTCCTTTTGCAGAGAGCACGTGAGAAATCCCTCATCCAATACGAAAACCAGAAGATCTCCCTCTACCCAGACTACACTAATGCAGTCCAAAAACTACGCTCTTCATATCTGGAGGTGAAAAAGATATTGCGTAAGGCCAACATCAAGTATGCATTGCTCTTCTTTGCCGAAAAGATAGCCAAAATGTACTCTGCATTTCCGACCCAACCTATTACTGGGACAGAATTTACAGAAGGCCCTAGGGAATGGGGCGACAGACATATACTTACCAACTTTGTCACCCCGTCCCCAGAGGACCTCCTAAAAATCTGTAGATCCGTGAAGTCGGGATCCCCGCGGGACCCCGCCACTCCAAAACGCCTAGCTGATAGCTTAGTGGTGCTAGAACCCTACATTAGACACCTACTAGACGTGTCTTTCAGAACTAAGACCGTGCCCAAAGACTGGAAACAGGCGGTGGTTCTACCTCTCAGGAAGAAACCTAATATTAGCTTTGAAAAGCTAGAGAACTTCCGTCCTATTTCCCTTCTGCCCTACCTGGCCAAAGTGGCGGAAAAAACGGTAAACTTGCAATTGATGGATTTTGTGGGAAAGGCTGCCCTACTACACAATACCCAGTTTGGTTTCCATCCCTGCCACTCAACGGAATCTGCGCTCCTGATGGCTGTGGAGACCCTACGTCAGGGGGTGGATGAGGGTCATACTATGGCCCTCGTCCTATTGGACCTGAGTGCAGCATTCGACACTGTAGCTCATACCACCTTGCTACAGTGTCTGAATAGTGGAGGGATATCTGGAGCTGCACTCGGATGGATCCAATCCTTCCTGACTGGGAGAAGCTTCCAGGTCCGCCAGGGCGATTGTTATTCCAGGGATATCGGATTGGACCAGGGCGTACCCCAGGGATCGTCCCTGAGCCCCACCCTATTTAATCTTTATGTCTCCCCAGTGGCACCGATTGCTGAGGGCCATGGTCTGCAAATAGTGTCCTACGCCGATGACACGCAGCTGGTTATCTCCCTTTCACGTGCGCCCGGTCTTGCGGTGGACAGTTTCAGAGCCTGCATTCAAGACCTTGCCACCTGGATGTCCACCAACTGCCTTAAATTAAACGGCAGCAAGACCGAGGTGCTCGTGGTGGGGGTGGAACCCATCTATCTGGTCGTCGGCGTGGTGGCCTCCATGCTTAGGCGAGATCCCAACACCCCGTCTGGAAGTTAGGAACCTTGGAGTCTGGCTTGACGCTGACTTGTCCTTTGGACCTCAGATAGGCCGTGTGGCGGGTGTCTGCTTCAGCGTCCTAAAAAGTCTACGGAAGGTCCTAGATCTCCTCCCCACGTCAGCCCGTAGAACGCTGGTACATGCCCTCGTCACTTCGCGCCTGGATTATGGCAACTTGCTATATCTGGGAGCAACCAGTAAAGCAATAAATCGCCTCCAGGTGTTGCAGAATGCGGCAGCCCGCCACGTTCTAAAATTTCCTAAAAGATCGGCCTCCAAAGTTGCCCTTCAGACCCTTCACTGGCTCCCAGTGAGGAGTAGGGTCGAATTTAAGGCCCTTTGTACTTGCCACCGCATCCTTACTGGGAAGGCACCAGCACCACTCCAGAATCTAGTCACCAGGTATGTACCCACGCGCGCCCTGCGCTCCTCCCATGGAGGCCTATTAAAGGTCCCTAGGATAAGGAGGGCCCGTATGGGAGGAAGATCATTCCGCTACCTGGTGGCAAAGTGCTGGAACGCCCTACCTCTCAACCTCCGCCTGGAGTCTTCCGAATCCAGTTTCCGGAAGAGGCTAAAAACATACCTATATACAAGATAATCGAGCAACTCCACGATCTTGTCTACTTGAGTTCTTCTGTTTCAGCGCGGGACACGCCATCTGAGCGTAATCCAGGCGCTTTATAAAATTCCCTTATTATTATTATTCCCGGCCCGCCTGAAGATCATACACGACAGGAAAACAAACTTTTTTGAGGGCCCTTCGGATGTCTTAGAATGGCTAGAGGTGATGGGCATAGACGGCAGTCAGAGGACGACACAGGAGACGGTTGTCGACGGAGCAGGTACCTCGCAAGCACGTGGCCTGACGGGATCTCCCAAATCGCGGCGAGGACTGCCAAGATACAGACCCTCACGAAAGCAGCAGAAAGAGACCCAGCAGGACGTGGTTGCCGTGACGACTGCTTTCAGGGAGGACTCTCAGAAAATTACAACTGACTCGGAAGACAGCACAGTTCATTCAGATTCGGACCACAGTGTGCTGCCGTTCCCTGCACTGACCCCACGCGCAGCTGATGACGTGATTGACAACTGCGGAGGAGAGGACCAGACTGGAAGCGGCTGACCTGCCTACAAACTGTATTGTACCTTGCTGTTTGATCTTTATTTTGCTATGCTTTGAGATACTGTTCCATGGTGGGCGAAGGGTGGAGGACACTCTGCACTAGTACGCGGCTGCTGCACGGGATTGCTGGGTTTTTGGTTTCCACGCCTTGCCTGTTGCAAATGTACATTGGTAATGATGCCCCTGCGGTCAGACTGCCGTTGAGCCAGTAGAGCCCACCAGGTGGGAAAGTTGACTGAAATGGTGCTGGGCCGACCCCCCGAAGGCGAATGCACTGGACCTCTAAACTGGTTTAACAATGGTTTATTGTTGGGCACAGCTATGTTCCTTCGCTGCGCCGTTGTTGTTTATTTTTGTGTAGGCGATTGGGGAGGGAACGTCTCCTGGTGGTTAGGGCGAAGAGATCAGGTGAATCAGCCGGTATGGCTACTGTACATGTACCCAGACGACTATGGCTGAAGTAACTGGTAATTACAATATCACAACCTGGAATGTACGGGGCCTGGGGGCAGTGCAGAAATGGCATAGAATACAATCGTTCCTGCTCAGACACCACACACAAATTGCCTTCATTCAGGAGTCCCACCTCACCGACTCCGAAGTCAGTAAGATGCGGAAGAAGTGGGGGGGCACTATCTTTTCAACAACTTACTCCGTCTTCTCTAGGGGGGCAACAATCTGGGTCAGGCATGGCACGCCGTTTACAGCGCTGGAGAAGCGGGTGGATGAACAGGGCAGATACATCTTCGTGAAGGGCACATTAGACGGTACACTGATAGTCCTGGGCTGTGTTTATGCACCGAACTTTGACCAGGAGAAATTCCTGGAGAGAGTGGGCCTGGCATTGGCGGACATCCCTTGGGTCATAGGAGGGGATTGGAACATGATCTTAGATGTAGAATTGGACAGGTCACATCCCCCCCTACAGGTGGCGGGAGTTTCCAGGTTGAGAGATCTGTTCCGAACATGGACAGCGGGTTGGGGCCTGAGTGACATATGGCGCGCACTTCACCCAGAGGACAGGGAATACTCCAATTATTCACATATACACATGTTACACACTAGGATAGATAGGTTCCTATGATCCAACTCCGTGGTTACGAAGGTGGAGACCCCCGAATATCTGGCCAAGACTTTCTCCGACCACCGGCCTTTAACATTCTGTCTTTTATGGGGTAGGGTTCCGACTCCAGTCCCCACCTGGCGCCTTGACCCGCTTCTGCTGGAGGATGGCCCCTTCCGGACTTCTTTATCTGAAACACTGGTTAGCTATTTTGCGGACAACTGGGACTCTGCCTCTACCAACTTGGTGGTGTGGAATGCCATGAACGTGGTTATCCGTGGCGCAGCGATAGGACAGTTAGTCGGTGCCCGACAGGAAATACACCAGAAACCATGCGATATAGAGTCTAGATTACCGCTGCTGGAGAGGGAAGTAGGAATTGACCCTACAAGGAAGGGAGACTTACAGAGAGAAAACGTAGAACACGCAGATACACTAGAAAAGCTTCGTGTTATCGATCACAAGGAATACCTTTGTCGACAACATACAGAGGCGGACCGATCGGGGGCACTATTGGCCCGTCTGGTGAGAGATCGCCCGGACACTCCGGTGGTAACCCAAATTCGAACTCGAGACGGTGCCCTGGTAGGCACACAGAGTGACATCAACCGAGCATTCTCTGCTCATCTGACAGCGCTGTATGCACGACCTGCGCAGGAGGATGTAGGCTGAATGTCTGATTTCCTGGCCGACCTCCCTTTCCCGGCACTGACTGCGGGCGCTAAGAAAGACCTTGAGGGACCCATCACACAACACGAGATACGCGCCGCTATTAAATCCCTTAACCGTACTAAAACTCCAGGCATGGACGGACTCCCCGTGGAGTTTTACGCAACCCACTCCGACACCCTGGTACCTGTCTTGGAAAAGGTGTACCGGACGGCGTTGGGGGAAGGCCATCTACCTGACTCCACTATGCAGGCATTAGTGGTTTCATTGCCAAAGCCGGGTAGGGATCAATTTGACATGTCCAACTATAGGCCCCTATCGATGCTCTCCACCGAGTACAAAATCCTTAGCAAAGCGATAGCCCAGAGACTTCAGGCACACCTCCCTACCTTAATTCATAGAGACCAGTGCGGTTTCCTTCTGGGTAGAAGTACCTCCATGAACACGAGAAGACTGCATGCTATCATGGCGACAACCCCACAGACCCTCCCTAGAGCAGGATGTATAGCCTTGGACCTTAGGCAGGCCTTCGATTCTCTGTCCTGGGCCTTCATGCAAAGGTTCGGGCTACCGGACTCCATCTTAGCATGGATCCGACTGCTCTACACGGCACCCACGGCTCGAGCACGCACGGGCCGACACATATCAGCCACGTATACAGTGCACAGGATACACCCTGTCCCCAATGCTGTTTGTCCTCGCTCTAGAACCCCTGGCCATAGCTCTGCGCACGAAAGAAGGTCAAAGAGGTATCCCGAGCAACGGCACGCACGACCTAATATCGATCTATGCAGATGATATTCTGCTATACCTACGAGACCTGGGGGTGGATCACACGGCCATCCATGACATATTCGAACAATTTGCAGGGGTCTCGGGCCGAACCATTAACCCGGAAAAATCTAATGGTTTTTACTTTCGGGACGTCCCAAACCCAGACCCCATTCCCTTCGGGGCCCATCTTATTCCAGTAGCCCCAACTACGTTCAAATACCTGGGGATCCAGGTGTACAGGACACCTGAAGACCAGATAGACGGAAACATCAAGAAGGCCATCACACGGCTCCGCAGCTCGGTGGGGTTCTGGACTACGTTGCCATTATCGGTGGTAGGCCGGATCACAGTTTCCAAAATGGTGATGCTTCTCCAGATACTATACTTCTTTGTCAATCTCCCTGTCAGCTTGCCCCAGTCCATTTTCGACACTCTTAATACACTACTAGTTACTCTAATATGGGGTAATGGGAGGCGCCGGATAGGTCTCCAGAAACTGCAGCTAGGGTCTAGGGACGGAGGGCTAGGGGCACCGGATTTCAAAAGTTATTACCTGGCCAGTCAGCTCCAATGGCTCTCCTATTGGATGGCAGGGCGGAACCTGCACGAAATAGGCTACACACCTGACAGGCTGGACCGAGGTGAACTACACACATTATTACTCCCGCAGAGCCGCATCCCTGCGGATGGTCACCTGCTCCTCCGTATGGGTTTGGCATGCTGGCGGAAGGCCCTGGTGTACACAGCCCCAACAATAGCGTACGTGGATAATATCCCCTTATTGGGAATCCCGACGCCACAAGGTAGACTCACTGGTAGAACAATGCGCCCCTGGCGGGAGGCTGGGGTAACTGAGGTGGGTGATTTTTCCGGAGACGACAATTTATTAGACCATGCTGCCTTCCAGCAGGCTACCGGTGCCCCTCCACAATTGTATTTGCTTCACGCTACTGTTACACATTTCATACGCACCAGATGGGCACCGCAGCGACTCCGGCCTCCACAACATGAACTGGTACACCTACTGTATTACATGGGTACAGGGGGGTCACCTGGTACGTTGGCTGTACACTGGCATCAGGGCACATGCCGCGATTCCACTCACGACACTGAAACATACTAGGGAACGGGACACGGACAAGATATGGACAGAGAGGGAGTGGCAGGCAGCACTGGCACATCCTAGGAGGGTGTCATGAAACGTTAGATTCAGATTCATACAAGTGATGATATTGCACAGAGCATACCTCTGTCAGGAATGGTCATGACTTAGTCTCTAACACAAGTAAAGTCCCTCCCCAGCTGTTCCTGGACAATACTACGTTTTTTGGCAGAGCTGCAAATTGGACGCTGTTGGTGGCAAAATTCAGACGCAAGATGGTGGCAGCCGCCTCTGATGCCACAGATTATTGAGCTGTCAGCGTTCTAGACATTCCATCTGGTTCGGAATGTAGATACTTGATGCGTGTGCAACTGTTCTGCTGCGCACTTCAACCGTCATTCCCTGAGAGACGGTAGCCTCCGTGCTCTCTCTTATCTTCTGAGCCGCTTATCGCGGTAATAATAGTTTTGGGTCCTTTTCCTACCATTTTCAGTCACTGTCACCTTGTTCCGGTAACTCCCTGGTCCGCCCCGCAATTTCTTTGGAGCAGTTTGGAATTCGTCAGCTGTTCTCAACCTCCGTTGAGTTTTTCCCTCACGAAACGCTACCAGTTTGTTCAGCGTTTCCTGTTCAGTCGATTCCCTTTCTCCAGCAACCTTGACTCCGGTAAGAATTTTCCTTCAAGTACCGGTGCGCTCTGGAGATGTCTTTCCAGTGAGATTCACGAATGGTTCAACGCTGTCTAATTACCTGTACTGTGAGAACAATCTGACTTTTGACCTTGAATTAAGCCCGAGGAAGATATTCGATTTCTAGTACAGTTCAAACCTCGAATGTGGCGCAAGAAACTTTTAGACTTGTATTAGAGCGCCACCTTCTGGAATAAAATCGTATTACTTTCAGTTCCCAAATTCTCTGAGAATTTTGGCAGCAGTGTTTGTTCATTCAACGTTCTGGTTCCTGTATGTAGATGGAAATATATATATATATTTTTACTTACCAACTTAATCTTCAGCAACACAGTCAATCCAGTTTGGAACTTGCTTAGAGATATAGTTCAATCCTTGAGAACTCAGCAACAGCGTCAGTTATTGAAGCCTTTATTTCAATGCATAGGACTTTGATCAAGCACTAGAAAATCAGCTCCTATGCTTACCCAGCCTTTTGAGTCAATTCAGAGAGAGGCTAAAACACACACTAGTCAGGTAATAGGAGGGTTAGAATAAAAGTGTATTTAGTCTAAATTCAGATGCTGTGAGAATGTAGTAATGGTCTGTTAACTCTTACAGGTGAACTATCATTTCCTGAAGAAGAAGAAGTGAAGTCACGAGTGTGTCTGTCTCTCTTGTTTGTCATCCACTTCCCCTTTCCCCCTCATCTCTGGGGTCAGAGAAATCTGGTCCAGTGGTGTAAGGGAGTTGGGAAATTAGCATCACACCTTCAGCCAGGCGTTCCTACGGAAATCTGGAATTCCAGGTACTGACCCTTTGACAGATTGAAGTGCCCGCAGTTGCCTTCCGTCTGGGCGTCATGGCTGAAGGTTTAGATTTGAAGGCTCTGGGTTCCATTTTGGAAGGATTACAAAAACAGTTGAGTGAGACTAGAGAAGAGGTTAAAAAATCCAATCAGGAGACTAGTTATCTTCGTCAGCGGCTAAATGAACTTACAATTAGTCCCAGTCCAAATTTTGGGGGTCAGAGGTCTCAAACATTTAGCCCTTCTCCTTCTTCCTCAGAACTTACAACTCAGGTAGTGCATGCTATGTCCCCGACAATTCCATTAGCCCCTCCTGAAAGATTTCTGGGTGACCCAAACAAGGCACAGGTATTTGTTACACAATGCTCATTGCATTATTTGTGCAAACCGATAATTTTTAAAGAAGACCAATCAAAAGTGGCGTTCATGCTGTCTTATCTGAGTGGCGATGCTGCGGCGTGGTCCATGCCTTTGGTGTCCACCAATGATCCAGTGTTATACAATTTTGAAAATTTCAAAACTGAATTTTTGCGAATTTTTGATCGACGAGCAATTTCTCAGACAACAGACAATGAGCTTTTGGATCTAAAGCAAGGAAACAGAGAGTTGGTGGCTTATCTTGCTCAGTATAATAAATTAATTGTGGAGACAAAATGGCCAGAGACTAAAAGAGCAGCCATTTTCTATCGAGGTCTGAGGGACGAATTAAAGGATGGGTTGGCTCAGATTCCTAAAAGACCCACAGATGTTTCGGAATTAATAGATTTGGTTCTTCAAATTGATCAAAGACAATCAGAAAGACGTTCTGAACGAAGAAAAGAAGTTCGACCGATTCCTCCAAGGTTTGACCGAATGCGTACTGAAGTTGGAAAGACAAAGGAAGAAGCAATCACAGAAGAACCGATGCAAATTGGTACCGTTCGAGGACCGCTGAGTAAAGAAGAAAGAGAGAAGAGGCGAGTTGGAAAACTGTGTATGTATTGTGGTGGTTCCGGTCATTTTTTGAGAGAGTGTCCTAGGCGGCCTAAGACTGCGTCGTGGGTAAAAGACAAGCTCCACCAGTAGAAGGAGTTGCTCTGGTGGAAGCGAATTCTAAGACAACTCCCAATCAGCAAAGTTTGGCTAATACATTGCAATTTTCTGCTCCTCATCTTATTCTCTCATGTCCGATATCATTTGGAAAATCGGAACAGGCCACTGTGGCCATCATGATTGATTCTGGAGCCACAGGAAATTTCTGTGATCTTGCATTTGCCCGGAGTTTGAGTATCCAGTTTGTGAAGAAACCCAAACCAGAACCTGTGCGTGCAGTAGATGGAACTCCTCTATCCTCAGGTCCAATATCTTTCGATACAGAAGTGATCACCATTCTGGGTCCAGGAGAACATTGTAGTTACATCAGTTTCAATTTAATTGATGCCCCGCAATTTCAATTGATTTTGGGGTTACCCTGGCTAACTGAACACAATCCCAAGATTGACTGGGCTAAGAGAACTGTTGAATTGAGTTCAGATTACTGTCTTCAGCATTGTTTTCATCCCATCCCTAGGGAGAGTGAATCAACAATCCCTTATTGTTTAGCTAATCAGCCACAGATGATTTGCACAGTGGAAATTCCAAAAATTCCGAAGGAATACCAAGATTTAAAGTCAGTCTTTGATGAAAAAGAAGCTCTTAAACTCCCTCCCCATCGGGAATATGATTGTAAGATAGAGTTAGAGCCTGGAGCGTCTTTGCCATGTAGTCGGATCTATGCTCTCTCAGAATCGGAGAATTTGCACTTAAAGGAGTACCTTGATCAGAATTTGGCTAATGGCTTTATTAGACCTTCTCAGTCTCCAGTCTCCTCTCCTCTTTTCTTTATTCCCAAGAAGGACAAGAGCTTAAGGACTTGCATTGACTATAGGGCATTAAACCTGGTTACAAAGAAAAATCGCTACCCGTTACCACTCATTTCGGAGCTTCTGGATCAGGTGAAGGATGCCCATATTTACACCAAATTGGATCTAAGAGGGGCCTACCACTTGGTGCGGATGGCGGAAGGAGATGAATGGAAAACGGCATTTCGAACTCGATTTGGTTTATTTGAATATCAGGTGATGCCTTTTGGACTGTGCAATGCACCCGCTGCCTTCCAGCATTTTGTGAATGATATCCTCCGGGAATTTCTGGATAGGTTTGCTGTCGTCTACATTGACGATATCCTAATTTTTTCTAAGGATATGAATGAACATGTTCTCCATGTACGAGCCATCCTGAAATGTTTATTGGAGAATCAACTTTTTGTCAAATTGGAAAAATGTGTTTTTCATTCTTCTCGAGTTGAATTCTTGGGTTTTATTCTTTCTCCTCAAGGAGTTTACATGGATGATTCAAAATTAAAAGCAATACAAGATTGGCCCACTCCAAAATCAGTAAAAGAAATCCAAAGTTTCTTGGGGTTTGCCAATTTCTATCGACGTTTCATCCAATACTTCTCTGAAAGAGTGAGTCCAATCACCAGATTGCTCAGAAAGAATGAAAAGTTTGAGTGGAAATCTGAGACAGAGGAAGCCTTCCAGTTTTTAAAGAAATCTTTTGTTTCAGCACCTATTCTACAGCATCCAGATCCAACAGAACCATTTTTTGTGGAAGCAGATGCTTCAAATTGGGCCATTGGTGGAGTTTTATCTCAGCGACACCGGAAGACAGGACAGCTCCATCCGGTAGCTTACCATTCCCGGAAATGATCTCCGGCTGAGATTAATTATTCCATTGCTGACAGAGAATTATTAGCTGTGAAAGAAGCATTTCAAGAATGGCGACATTACTTACTGGGAGCCAGACATGTGGTCACAGTATTTACTGATCATCGAAATTTGCAGTTCCTGAAATCAGCTCGACCCTGACCCCTCGACAGCTTAGGTGGTCTCTTTTCTTCGCCGACTTTGATTTTGTTTTAACCTACAAACCTGGGGCTGAAAATGGAAAAGCAGACGCACTTTCTCGTCTGAATTCTGAAGATGACTCAGCTGCGAAGTCAGTGAATAGATCGGAAGAGTTTATCATTCCTCAAGAAAGAATTGTGGCAGCTTCGGTGATCCCTGATTTGGAGGAACAGATCAAAAAAGAATTTCAGAAAAAAGAATATGAGAATTGGGCGTCTGAGGGGCCAGATCGGTTAGTAATGAATGGAAAACCATCAGTTCAAGGCAAGACATTCGTTCCTGGAGTTGAATTACAAGAAAAGACTGTTGGAATGTTTCATGATCAACCATTGGCTGGACACAGAGGAGTAACTAAGACCTTGGAACTCTTGAAGCGAAATTTTGATTGGCCGGGCATGGAAGCTCAGGTGAGACAGTATGTTGCCACTTGTGAACAATGTTTAAAAGGGAAAAGTCTTAGACAGTCTCCACAGGGTCTTCTCATGCCTTTGCCTGTTCCCCCTTATCCTTGGCACACCGTGTCGATGGATTTCATTGTCGAGTTGCCAACTAGTCAGGGAAATTCAGTCATTTGGGTTGTGGTTGACCAATTTTCCAAGATGAGTCACTTTGTTCCTTTGAAGGGTCTTCCTAATGCCACCCAGTTAGCTACTCTGTTTGTCCAACATGTGGTAAAATTGCATGGAATTCCTAGAGTGGTCATTTCAGATCGAGGGTCACAGTTCGTGTCTCGTTTCTGGAGATCCTTCCTAAAAGGGTTGGGAGTGGACTCTCGTCTGTCCACCAGTTACCATCCAGAAACTGATGGACAGACGGAGAGGGTTAATCAAGACCTTGAACAGTATCTTCGAATTTATTTGATGGAACAAGCAGGGGAGTGGCCGTCTTTACTTAGTACAGCAGAGTTTGCGTACAATAACTCAATCCACTCTGCTACTGGTTTCTCTCCTTTCTTTTTAAATTATGGCAGACATCCTAACATGTTGGTGAGTCAAGTGGAGGTTGAGGTTCCAGCTGCTGGAGATTTAGTTCAGAAATTGCAACAGGCCTATCAGTTAGCTTCAGCAAAGTTGATTAAATCAAAAGCTGAGTACAAGAAGCAGGCTGATAAAAGTCGTAAGGAGGGACCAGTTTTTGCACCTGGGGATCAAGTTTGGGTCTCCACTCGCCATATGCGATTAAAAGGTAATCGAAAGTTTCAGCCAAAGTTTGTGGGACCTTATCCAGTGGTGCGAATGATAAATCCAGTGAGTGTCAGAGTAGACCTGCCTAAAACCTTCAAAATTCATCCGACTTTCCATGTTTCATTAATCCGCAGGAATCCACCCAATTTGTGCAAGGTTCTTCCTCCAGCTCCCATCCAAGTACAATCAGCAGAAGAATTTGAAGTTAAAAGAATTCTTGACTCTAAGATTAAAAGAGGTCAGGTATTTTATTTGGTAGATTGGAAAGGCTATGGTCCAGAGGAAAGGTCCTGGGAACCCAGTTCTAACATTCATGCTCCCAGATTGATGAGAGAGTTCCATAAAGTTCATCCACAGAAGCCTAGGGAGGGGGTTTTGGTGGGGGGTACTGTCAGGAATGGTCATGACTTAGTCTCTAACACAAGTAAAGTCCCTCCCCAGCTGTTCCTGGACAATACTAAGTTTTTTGGCAGAGCTGCAAATTGGACGCTGTTGGTGGCAAAATTCAGACGCAAGATGGTGGCAGCCGCCTCTGATGCGACAGATTATTGAGCTGTCAGCGTTCTAGACATTCCATCTGGTTCGGAATGTAGATACTTGATGCGCGTGCAACTGTTCTGCTGCGCACTTCAACCGTCATTCCCTGAGAGACGGTAGCCTCCGTGCTCTCTCTTATCTTCTGAGCCGCTTATCGCGGTAATAATAGTTTTGGGTCCTTTTCCTACCATTTTCAGTCACGGTCACCTTGTTCCGGTAACTCCCTGGTCCGCCCCGCAATTTCTTTGGAGCAGTTTGGAATTTGTCAGCTGTTCTCAACCTCCGTTGAGTTTTTCCCTCACGAAACGCTACCAGTTTGTTCAGCGTTTCCTGTTCAGTCGATTCCCTTTCTCCAGCAACCTTGACTCCGGTAAGAATTTTCCTTGAAGTACCGGTGCGCTCTGGAGATGTCTTTCCAGTGAGATTCACGAATGGTTCAACGCTGTCTAATTACCTGTACTGTGAGAACAATCTGACTTTTGACCTTGAATTAAGCCCGAGGAAGATATTCGATTTCTAGTACAGTTCAAACCTCGAATGTGGCGCAAGAAACTTTTAGACTTGTATTAGAGCGCCACCTTCTGGAATAAAATCGTATTACTTTCAGTTCCCAAATTCTCTGAGAATTTTGGCAGCAGTGTTTGTTCATTCAACGTTCTGGTTCCTGTATGTAGATGGAAATATATATATATATTTTTACTTACCAACTTAATCTTCAGCAACACAGTCAATCCAGTTGGGAACTTGCTTAGAGATATAGTTCAATCCTTGAGAACTCAGCAACAGCGTCAGTTATTGAAGCCTTTATTTCAATGCATAGGACTTTGATCAAGCACTAGAAAATCAGCTCCTATGCTTACCCAGCCTTTTGAGTCAATTCAGAGAGAGGCTAAAACACACACTAGTCAGGTAATAGGAGGGTTAGAATAAAAGTGTATTTAGTCTAAATTCAGATGCTGTGAGAATGTAGTAATGGTCTGTTAACTCTTACAGGTGAACTATCATTTCCTGAAGAAGAAGAAGTGAAGTCACGAGTGTGTCTGTCTCTCTTGTTTGTCATCCACTTTCCCTTTCCCCCTCATCTCTGGGGTCAGAGAAATCTGGTCCAGTGGTGTAAGGGAGTTGGGAAATTAGCATCACACCTTCAGCCAGGCGTTCCTACGGAAATCTGGAATTCCAGGTACTGACCCTTTGACAACCTCACCCCTAAAAGACTACACCTAATGTTCCCGGACACCCCACATAGATGCCCGCGTTGCGGGGAGGATGACGCTGCGTTTCTCCATATGATCTGGCGTTGCACGAGACTTCGAGAATACTGATCGGAAGTATGCAGGGTGCTCCACACGATCATGAACCTACCAGTACCGGTCGAAGCGCTGCCCTGTCTCCTAGGGCTGCGCAGACGGCCCAAACCGCAGAAAGCCAGACTGAAATTATTAGACTTTGCCATGTTACTAGCAATACGGGCATTGACAATGAGATGGAAATCTCCAAGAGCACCGAAATACACACATGGCAATCAGAGGTATTGAAGTGGGGCAGAGCAGAGGGAGTGGCCCTCAGGAAGGAGGAAATGCGGGGTCACAGGAAATATCCCGTATCCCAGGATTGGGAGGTCATGCTCATAGCGCTCGAAGATATGGATCTAGCCCCGGCACCAGGGCTTAGTTCTCAAGGTTAGAGGGTGGGAGTCAAGGACTGCAGAGGTGAGGCCTGATGACCCCCGCAACCCGTACGACTGTTTCAGGGCACACTACTTATCATGATACGTGATGGCCAGTATAACCTGAGCTCAGAAGAGGAGAGTTACACAAGACACCAGGAGACGGGGAGGGAGGGGAATGTTTGGGGAGGGAAAGGGGAGACGAGTTAATCTCATGTTGAAGTCCCTCGACACTACGGACTATGAATACAGCTGAGTATATGTGATATGTTACTTACCATGATTGGCTCACATGTATTGTAGACGGCTCTCCGTTTAGGAACCAACAAGAGGCAGTGGGTTGTTGTGATTAGAGGGGTAAAATAGAAAATACCAGCTGATGTAACGTAGAGATTTTATACTGTCATTGTTTTGATAACACGGCTGTGAATAAAGAGTTTTTTATAAATAAAAACAAGGAAAACTGGATGCATTTAAAAAGAGAAAGAAAACTTTGCAGTTTAACTTTTTCACAGTAGGTAGTGGCACAGTCGCAAAACATTCATACATTCCATTCAGATTTGGTAGGGATGCCCTTAACACGCCCCTTTCAAATACTGAATCGTAAACACAAATTGCAATTTGGTAACGTGTTACCAAAATGCAATGTGTGTTTTGTACATATGTAAAAGCATTTTTGTGGTGGGAAACCTCCTGTACAAGTGGGTGCATATCTGTTGCATAACCAGAAAAGGTTTTGGCATATCTAACTAGGTAACAAAAAAACAAACGGATTGGTGAAGGGTCCTAGGGGAGTTTGTTTATAGACCGAGAAAGTACCTAGTCCCCCAACTTGACAGCAAAAAACACGAGAGGTACTAACAGTCTAGAAATCAGAAGTCTACTGGAACCTAATTGTGTCCCGTATTCATGTTCAGACCACACCGTTAGTCTAAACAAATGACAGTGTCATGTCAGAGAAGTGAGACAGAGAAGATACAGAGTCTGAAAGACTAGAAAAAGTACCCATCAGCCCACTCAAAAGTGGAATCTCGTCATCTGGGTTGTTGAGTGTTGGAGAAAGGTGTCCTGTAGGCTCCTCCTCAGGGAGAGTCTGAGGTTGCCTAATAATGGACCCTGGGATCAAGCATCCAACCAACAGAAGACAGTGTGTGAGCGGAAGGGGCAAAAGTTGCAGTGCTCAAAAGAAGAACAGAAAAGGAAAATAATCCTCGTGATTTAAAAATACCTACTTTGATGACATAAAAATGTTTTATTGGGTCTGACCATCAAAGTGGTATTATTAAAAGCAGTATGCTGATAGCATGCAAGGAATTGCTATCTACCATGTATGTTAGTTGGTCGACATGTTTCAGCCTAAAGCGGCTTTCTTCAGGACCTATGATTTGCTACTGCAACACTTACTTATCGTGATATAGGACGTGATTTACAACCACTCTCCAATTGATTGAGAGGAGGATGGTGTATCTTCTCCTGTGTGTACAAATGTGGGAGACAAAAGTACAATAATATCAGAAATATGCATATCTGTAGCATAAACCTCACAACTCTGTACAAGTGGAATATATGAAAAATGTAGTGCTTACTCACCCTAATTGCAGGGAGAAAAAACCTCACCTCACCTGGCAACAGCTCAGGTTAGAAGGAGGCCACGCACTGTAAATAAGCGCATGGATCAGAAGTTAATTTCAGGGCAACTGTTTATAGTCACAAAAAACATTTTACATTTCATTAGTGATACTAATAGGCAAAAAGGCAGAACTAGATTAAGAATGTAAGCAGCTAAGGAGAGCGTCCAACTAGGAAATTCCATTAGGCACACCTCGCTAGCTGGTCAAAGTAACCGAGTAGCCATTACACAAGGGAACCAAGACGCTTTTCCATTAGAGCTTGGGTCAATAATTAGTACTCAGTGAAAAGTACCACACCTACAGTCCTCTGTCAGGGTCAGAGAACAACCGCATAGTGAAGCGCCGTGACTCACCTCTCCGTCGTTGCCTCGGGATGAAAACTGAGCCGAGGGGGAGGTGAAATGCTAAGTTGTAAGCGGTGTTTTATCAGTAGGTAGCGGACCTTAGAGGGAACTCTCAATGTAAGCGTTCCTATTGGCTTGCTATCTGCACATAACATGAGCCAATGGTGGCGGTCCAGGCCTCCGTGCTGGGCTATAGGAAGCGGTGAACTGTCGGCCAATAGAGGGCCATTGCGACAAAATTAAGTCCGTTAGGGTAGCGGACCTTATTGGAAGCTCATCGGCGGAGTATTCTCATAGGTTGGCTGCACAGGCCAATAGCTGTTGACTACATGGGAAGTCTCAGCGCAGAATACAATTCGGATTTAGTGATTGGTTAAATGTAAACCATTCACGAGAGAGCTAAACTCCCGTAGTAATGTCCAGAGAGGTAGCGGACTGTGTAGAAGACTGGTTGTAAGAGTGTTATCATACGTTCGCTTATAGATGTAAGACAATGGCTAGCGTACAAACCCAGAAATTAGGGTGAAAATCAAAACCATACGAACCACCGGTGACGTCTGCGGTATTACGCGGACCAATTGGGAAAATAGATGGGAAAATAGTTTAATGCAGCCTAACCAATCGTCAAAGAGCTACATTCCCGTAATTATGTCTGAGGAGGTAGCGGACTGTATAGAAGACTGGTAGCAGAAACGTAGTAAATCGTTCGCTATTGAATGTGGGTCACAGGCTAGCGCACAGACTCAGAACTCTGGTTAGATTTGAGCCAATGCGAAGCAACGATGACGTCAGTGGTTTGACGCGGACCACATGGGAAAATAGTAGGATACAGCCAAACCAGAGTTCATTTTGACAAAAGGCATATGCTGATCAGTTTGGCTACCTTGAAGTTCAATATGTCAGTGCAAAGGGCAGTCGATCCTTCGTACAACATAGATCTTGCCAACCAAGCAAGGCAGACCCAATATACGCGAAAGAAACACACAGACAGAATCAATTAACCACACAGTCTAATGAGACATACATATGTTACAGTGTGGATTCGATGTATACAGAGACCAGCGCGGCCAATGTAGATAGTGAGGCCAAAATGCATTAGAAAAATGTGTACCGCGAAGAGGCTGTACTTAGCGGTCAACATGGTATACAAAGCCAGGTAGTTTATCTATTGCATGGGCATGTGTCAGCAATATATGACATTACAGCCAAATAATGATATGCCGGATGTGTACAGACATGTGATATTCAATAATGTCTGTTGAATGATACAGCGTATCAGCTGAGTAATACTGGGTTAAGGCTCACAACTGCATCCACGGTATGTCGTCGTTCAAACCTTCTGTGTCACTGCGTAATTTATAGACCCATCTTTGTTCTTTCTTGAGGAGAAACAGTGGAATGTCTGTGACGTGACTAGGTATATGTGGTTGCTCAAGGATTAACCACTTCAAATCATCAGGATTATGTTTTTTATCTAGAAAATGCGAGGTGAGGCGGGTAGCCTGCTTATTGCGTCTAATTGTGCTCTTATGCTCTTGTATGCGCAATTTGATTTTTCTCGTCGTCATCCCTATATACCTCAGACCACAAGGACAGGTGATTTGATAGATGACTTTGTCACTGTTGCAATTCGTGTGGCGTTTGAGTAGCCAAGGTCGAGTGGTGCCAATGTCGACTGCAAGGGTCTTGCTGGTTTGTGCACACACTGAGCAGTTACCGCAGGGATGATGTCCCTGCACTGGAGGAAGGTTCCACAGGTTGGAAGTGGATTCTACGACTCCTTCGCGAGGTCTCGTGTGGACCAGTGCGTCTCTCAAACTAGTACCTCTCTTGAAAGAGAACAATGGCAGAGGAATATGTTCTCCTGAGCTATTCAGAATACGCCATTTCTGTCTAATGATTTTCTGAATTTTACACGAAGAGGTGTTATATGTGGTCACACACACCAACCTACCAAGAGGTGGTTTCTCAACTGGAGGTTCTAATAGGGCCCCTCGATGATTGTTCGCAGCGCGTTTTAAAGACTTGCGAACTAGAGTATAAGGGTAGTGCCGCATTCTCAACTTCATAGAGAGATCTTTGGCTTTAGAATGGAAATCTGTAGGGTTGGAACAATTCCTCCGAACCCTCAGGAACTGCCCAAAAGGGAGGTTCTCCCTGAGGGAACGGGGATGATGGCTATCAAATCTCAGCAATGAGTTGCGTGCCATTGGTTTGCGATATAAGGAACTGGCCAGATGTCCTTCTTGTGGGAAAATTACCAAGTTCAAAAAAGGGAGTTCAATTCTACTGTACTCCAATGTGAGCCTGAGAAAAGGGTTCTGACCGTTCAGCCATTCTTGAAAAAGCAAGAGGGATTGTATGTCCCCTCGCCAAACAACTAGAATGTCGTCAATGTACCGCTTCCACATCATCAGTTGTTGATGATGTGGGTTGGTGTTATTAAGTACATGTTGGGTCTCAAAATGGTGGACATATAAATTCGCCAGACTAAAGAGATGAAGGTTTTTGGACCAGTTCTGAATGGGTGCACTGCCAATAATACGCATATGGTTATAACTCTGAGTTTCTTAGGTGCTAATCGGCGAGTGGGTAAACCTAAACCACTCCTATAAGTAGAGACTAACTACTAACTAGTATGTGGATTGCCGAAGCACTCTATATCAAGTGAAGGATTGTACAGTGACAAAATTATCAAGAAATTACAAACACCAAAATGACAGAATTGAAAAAAGTTCCAATAGATGAGTAAATCTTGGAGTCTTTAATGAAGATTACAGCCAGCCGACACGTGTTTCATCGCCTTCGCGATTCCTCAGGGCTAGATGGCCGTGTCAACGTCAGAAGGTCGCTCAGCTGGTGATAATTCCGACCCAGCCGGGTCCTTGACCTGTTGCACTAGTTCGAGTGCGTCCAGCAGCAGTAAAAATTCTTTGTTTATGTGTCTAGATATCACACAAATAAAATGGGGCTCGGAGATCACCCGATATAGTTCACGAAATTTTGGCATGTGCCAAGCCGAGTCCCAACAGGAACAGGGCTCGGAGGAGGTGCACCCACCGGACACAATCGGGAAAGCCGCACACAGCTTGGCACATGCCAGAATTGGAACCGCAACCGGTATCCACGCACAGAAAAGTCAAAATTGCATCTTATTGAAAACGGAAGTTTCAAAATTTCGTGAACTATATCGGGTGATCTCCGAGCCCCATTTTATTTGTGTGATTTTATTTTTCAGGACGATCAGGCTACACTATTTCTTCAAGGAGAAAGAGCCAGATACATCAATTGAAGACACCAGTACAGGGCTAAGAGTCAAATCCACCTTCATGCCTCTACTCCAACAAGTACCATCCAAGGTTGGTACTTTTGAGGCAGCAGTACTGCAAGATTTGAAATCTATTGATTTCTCTAAAGAAGGCAATTACCAGAACCTTTCAAAGAAAGACAGAGCCGCCCTCAACACCCTTTCCAAGGACACTGAAATAGTGATCAAACCGGCGGACAAGGGAGGAGCTATAGTCGTTCAGGACACCAATGCATATCGCACTGAATGTCTCAAACAACTAGGCAATACTCATTTTTACACCCCCCTTGCTGAAAATCCCACCGCTAGACTCACCAACGAGATTAAACATCTAGTGGAAGAAGCGAGCGCTGAGGGGTGGATCACTCCACAAGAGGCTACTTTTTTGGTTACTAAATGTCCTATCATTCCATATTTCTACACTCTTCCAAAGATTCATAAACCGGCCAGACCACCGCCCGGCCGTCCAATTATTTCAGGAATTGGATCTTTGTTGGAACCGTTATCAACTTTTGTTGATGTCTTTCTCAGTCCCATTGTGAAAACCATGCCAACATATCTTCAGGATACAAAGGATGTCCTACGTACACTACCTGAGGTTCATTTCGACATCAACACTGACATTTTAGCTAGCTTTGATGTCGAATCATTGTATACCTGTATACCTCAAATTGAGACACTAGAAACGGTACAAACACTTCTAGAGGACTTCTCTGTTGATACTGTGACCCCCATTCATTTTATAATGGAACTGGCAAGAATTGCCATGACGGAGAACTTTTTCGCCTTTGAGGAATCTCTGTACTTACAGATATCGGGGACATCAATGGGCAGCAAATTTGCACCGAGCCTGGCGAATTTATATGTCCACCATTTTGAGACCCAACATGTACTTAATAACACCAACCCACATCATCAACAACTGATGATGTGGAAGCGGTACATTGACGACATTCTAGTTGTTTGGCGAGGGGACATACAATCCCTCTTGCTTTTTCAAGAATGGCTGAACGGTCAGAACCCTTATCTCAGGTTCACATTGGAGTACAGTAGAACTGAACTCCCTTTTTTGGACTTGGTAATTTTCCCACAAGAAGGACATCTGGCCAGTTCCTTATATCGCAAACCAATGGCACGCAACTCATTGCTGAGATTTGATAGCCATCATCCCCGTTCCCTCAGGGAGAACCTCCCTTTTGGGCAGTTCCTGAGGGTTCGGAGGAATTGTTCCAACCCTACAGATTTCCATTCTAAAGCCAAAGATCTCTCTATGAAGTTGAGAATGCGGCACTACCCTCATACTCTAGTTCGCAAGTCTTTAAAACGCGCTGCAAACAATCATCGAGAGGCCCTATTAGAACCTCCAGTTGAGAAACCACCTCTTGGTAGGTTGGTGTGTGTGACCACATATAACACCTCTTCGTGTAAAATTCAGAAAATCATTAGACAGAAATGGCGTATTCTGAATAGCTCAGGAGAACATATTCCTCTGCCATTGTTCTCTTTCAAGAGAGGTACTAGTTTGAGAGACGCACTGGTCCACACGAGACCTCGCGAAGGAGTCGTAGAATCCACTTCCAACCTGTGGAACCTTCCTCCAGTGCAGGGACATCATCCCTGCGGTAACTGCTCAGTGTGTGCACAAACCAGCAAGACCCTTGCAGTCGACATTGGCACCACTCGACCTTGGCTACTCAAACGCCACACGAATTGCAACAGTGACAAAGTCATCTATCAAATCACCTGTCCTTGTGGTCTGAGGTATATAGGGATGACGACGAGAAAAATCAAATTGCGCATACAAGAGCATAAGAGCACAATTAGACGCAATAAGCAGGCTACCCGCCTCACCTCGCATTTTCTAGATAAAAAACATAATCCTGATGATTTGAAGTGGTTAATCCTTGAGCAACCACATATACCTAGTCACGTCACAGACATTCCACTGTTTCTCCTCAAGAAAGAACAAAGATGGGTCTATAAATTACGCAGTGACACAGAAGGTTTGAACGACGACATACCGTGGATGCAGTTGTGAGCCTTAACCCAGTATTACTCAGCTGATACGCTGTATCATTCAACAGACATTATTGAATATCACATGTCTGTACACATCCGGCATATCATTATTTGGCTGTAATGTCATATATTGCTGACACATGCCCATGCAATAGATAAACTACCTGGCTTTGTATACCATGTTGACCGCTAAGTACAGCCTCTTCGCGGTACACATTTTTCTAATGCATTTTGGCCTCACTATCTACATTGGCCGCGCTGGTCTCTGTATACATCGAATCCACACTGTAACATATGTATGTCTCATTAGACTGTGTGGTTAATTGATTCTGTCTGTGTGTTTCTTTCGCGTATATTGGGTCTGCCTTGCTTGGTTGGCAAGATCTATGTTGTACGAAGGATCGACTGCCCTTTGCACTGACATATTGAACTTCAAGGTAGCCAAACTGATCAGCATATGCCTTTTGTCAAAATGAACTCTGGTTTGGCTGTATCCTACTATTTTCCCATGTGGTCCGCGTCAAACCACTGACGTCATCGTTGCTTCGCATTGGCTCAAATCTAACCAGAGTTCTGAGTCTGTGCGCTAGCCTGTGACCCACATTCAATAGCGAACGATTTACTACGTTTCTGCTACCAGTCTTCTATACAGTCCGCTACCTCCTCAGACATAATTACGGGAATGTAGCTCTTTGACGATTGGTTAGGCTGCATTAAACTATTTTCCCATCTATTTTCCCAATTGGTCCGCGTAATACCGCAGACGTCACCGGTGGTTCGTATGGTTTTGATTTTCACCCAAATTTCTGGGTTTGTACGCTAGCCATTGTCTTACATCTATAAGCGAACGTATGATAACACTCTTACAACCAGTCTTCTACACAGTCCGCTACCTCTCTGGACATTACTACGGGAGGTTAGCTCTCTCGTGAATGGTTTACATTTAACCAATCACTAAATCCGAATTGTATTCTGTGCTGAGACTTCCCATGTAGTCAACAGCTATTGGCCTGTGCAGCCAACCTATGAGAATACTCCGCCGATGAGCTTCCAATAAGGTCCGCTACCCTAACGGACTTAATTTTGTCGCAATGGCCCTCTATTGGCCGACAGTTCACCGCTTCCTATAGCCCAGCACGGAGGCCTGGACCGCCACCATTGGCTCATGTTATGTGCAGATAGCAAGCCAATAGGAACGCTTACATTGAGAGTTCCCTCTAAGGTCCGCTACCTACTGATAAAACACCGCTTACAACTTAGCATTTCACCTCCCCCTCGGCTCAGTTTTCATCCCGAGGCAACGACGGAGAGGTGAGTCACGGCGCTTCACTATGCGGTTGTTCTCTGACCCTGACAGAGGACTGTAGGTGTGGTACTTTTCACTGAGTACTAATTATTGACCCAAGCTCTAATGGAAAAGCGTCTTGGTTCCCTTGTGTAATGGCTACTCGGTTACTTTGACCAGCTAGCGAGGTGTGCCTAATGGAATTTCCTAGTTGGACGCTCTCCTTAGCTGCTTACATTCTTAATCTAGTTCTGCCTTTTTGCCTATTAGTATCACTAATGAAATGTAAAATGTTTTTTGTGACTATAAACAGTTGCCCTGAAATTAACTTCTGATCCATGCGCTTATTTACAGTGCGTGGCCTCCTTCTAACCTGAGCTGTTGCCAGGTGAGGTGAGGTTTTTTCTCCCTGCAATTAGGGTGAGTAAGCACTACATTTTTCATATATTCCACTTGTACAGAGTTGTGAGGTTTATGCTACAGATATGCATATTTCTGATATTATTGTACTTTTGTCTCCCACATTTGTACACACAGGAGAAGATACACCATCCTCCTCTCAATCAATTGGAGAGTGGTTGTAAATCACGTCCTATATCACGATAAGTAAGTGTTGCAGTAGCAAATCATAGGTCCTGAAGAAAGCCGCTTTAGGCTGAAACATGTCGACCAACTAACATACATGGTAGATAGCAATTCCTTGCATGCTATCAGCATACTGCTTTTAATAATACCACTTTGATGGTCAGACCCAATAAAACATTTTTATGTCATCAAAGTAGGTATTTTTAAATCACGAGGATTATTTTCCTTTTCTGTTCTTCTTTTGAGCACTGCAACTTTTGCCCCTTCCGCTCACACACTGTCTTCTGTTGGTTGGATGCTTGATCCCAGGGTCCATTATTAGGCAACCTCAGACTCTCCCTGAGGAGGAGCCTACAGGACACCTTTCTCCAACACTCAACAACCCAGATGACGAGATTCCACTTTTGAGTGGGCTGATGGGTACTTTTTCTAGTCTTTCAGACTCTGTATCTTCTCGGTCTCACTTCTCTGACATGACACTGTCATTTGTTTAGACTAACGGTGTGGTCTGAACATGAATACGGGACACAATTAGGTTCCAGTAGACTTCTCATATCTAACTAGGTCTCATTTCTACGAGAAGGACTGTCCAATGTGCACCAGTGGGGCATTACAAGAACCCATTTTTATAATGTTCAGCACGGATAAAATGGGTTTGGCTCACAGCACCTGGACCAATGCTTCTGTGGGGGGTGGAGACCTAGACTGCTAAAATCCAGAGACAGACAGGAGAGCCACACATTCTTCCCTTGGGGTAATGCATCTTGTACACTGCACACAGCTGTCACCACATCCAGGCAAGGGAATGATCTCCTGTTAGTCAAGCACAAGTTTTGCCACCTTCAGTCCTGTTCATCGAGCCTCCTGACACACATTCTGCTTTGGGACGAGGAGTGCAGGCAAGAGGTTACAGTTGCATGTTGCTACTCAAAATATGTTTTTTACTCTATCAAAGAAGTATATGTAAGATTGTAAAAGTTACAGAAATTTAAAAGAACTCAGTATGATCATACCATGAGTCAGTTTAAGGATAAGAGGTCAAACGTGATGCAGAACATATTCCCTTGTGTATCCAGTGCTTAATTTGACCCAGCGGTTTCTGGTGTTTGGCACCCGCACTTAATTGTCAACACCGGCGCTTATGATAGTCTACCACATGGTGACGCTGTTTGTCTAATATAGCGCGGAGCACAGTAACAGTTGGATATTAATTCAATATATCTTAAAATTACTATTACCTGCCTTCCAAGGCATTCTTTAAGCCTTGCGTGCCGGGAATAGTCGGAATTATCACAATTGTAGGGTTTCATGGTTAGTGGTTGTGTAGGTTCTGTCATAGGTGGCGCTGACAGGAGTAGTGGGCTGCTGCAAGCTGCAGTGCCTCCCCACGTGGGCCTTGGCACTTATTTATTCATAAATTGAGCACTGGGATCAACACATCGAAATAGACACATAATGGGCAAAACTCTTTACTGTAGATTATTAGTAAAAGACATTCATAAAACACAGCTTATCAATTCATCAGCTCTCATTGCGTCGTTGCTCCTTGGATTGTTTGTGAGGCGAATCTGGGGAATGACTGAGCTCCAGTAATATTTCCTACAACGATGTGCTAAAATGTTAAAACCATTGTTTGTTTTACTTGCTTCTCAGACTTTAAACCAATGCCCTGAAAGGATTTCAGATTTATGTTTCGACATATGTAAAGAAATTGCATGCCAACTATGTAACTATATTACACATTGCACGCTAACAAGAATGTGTAGCATCTGCAGACAGTTCTAGCCAACAACACTTCTCTTTCTTAGGCGTTTGAGGCCATACTTATGATTTTAAAAGTGGCACTACAAGTCCCAGCATGCCCCACTTTGAGAAAGCCATGACGGGCTGGCGGAGTCACACATGACAAGGGACAGCTTCGCAGTAAATATTTAATTTTGTAACTTGTAGTTCTGCATTTACTCTGGAAAATGGAACATCACAAGAATCAGAAGGCGACGAAGAACAAGCACTAGCAAAACCAATAAGTCTCGCCTGTGAGACCATTAACGTTGACATTGTTTTTGTTAGCCATGCTGTACAGCATCCCGGCTGCTGTGCACTATGGCTAAATAAGGGGTGGAAAGCATATGACTCCGACAGCTGCGCCACTTTGTAGGCACACACACCACAGCCGAGTTGGACTGGCAGATAAAAAGAAAGAAACTGCACGAAAACGTTTCTTGAAGCTTTTTTGGGGGGGGAAGGGGGGCACGAAGGGTGCAGGTGGCAGTGAAGCAATGCTGAGGACGGGTGGTGGGCACGAGAAGCAAAAGAACAAGTAGCGCAAAGTAATACTTGAAAAGCAAGCACTGTAAGCCTAGAATGTACCCAATCAAAAGAGATGGTAAGGAGGAACGAACACAAAATTGCAAGCTGGGGAACGAATACGAATGAGCCATAGGCAAAGGAGACTGACAGGAAAGCAAACCAATCAGAAGCAAGGGGCTAGTTTCTAGCTCATGTATGTTCTTGGTAATTCTGCAATACACCATGCGCAACCCAGTCAGGTAGGCTCGACCTAAACACAAAAGGGGCTTATTTACAAGCCTCTTGCGCCACTTTAACGTCATTTTTAACATGGGCAAAGTGACGTATGGGTGGCGCAAAGAACTTGTAAATGAACCCAAAAGAGTGGGCGAGTTACTCACCTGACAAGAGAGCACGTGAGAAAACCGCTGCACTGACCTGTATTACCACATTTCGTAAATGGAAGATTCCAGGAGGACGACGACCTGCAGGTGACTGGTGATGACGGGGAATGTCGTCCCAGCCCGCTGCTTAATCACCTGCACCGGGGTGTCGCATCCCTGGAGCAGCCCTGGGCGAGGCCCTGCTCCGGAGGCATGCGGCAGGGCTGGTCTCTCTCCCCGGACCAGTTCCATCCCTCTGCTGCGCTGCATGTCAGGGCAGCCCAGGCCAGCGGTGACACATGCAGTGCGGGTCGGAGCCAACTGTGCAGCTTCCCGTGCAGGTAGAAGAGCCAGGTGAGCCCCCAGAGCAAAGCCCCTGCATGCCTGCCTCGAGGCCCACACAAGACACAAATAGTGCAGCGGGAACCACCGCCTCCCCTGCTGCTCACAGCACAGGTAGCGGGGCCAAGTGAGACTTCTGAGGAAGGCGCCTCGAGGCCTCCCCTAGACTAGTTAAAACACACATGCACACGGCGGTGGGACCGGCTGCCTCCCCCAGCACAGGTAGCAGCCAGGCCAGGTGAGCTTTCTGAGCAAGGAGGCTGCCTGGAGGCGCAGACTAGACCCGACGCACTGCAGCGGCGGCGTCTGCCTGCCCTGCTGCTTTCAGCACAGGCTGCAGGTGTGCTTCATGCGATGGGAGCCTTCCCTGGGTCCCACCCTACACTCAGAACCGGGCGCTTCCCCTCCTACTTCAGCACAAGAAGCCCCAGGTGCGCTGCCTGCGCGAGGAGCCTGTCCCGTGGCGCTCCATAGCGCTGACGCGCGCGCCGCACTGGGAGCTTCCGGCAGGCCTATGAGAGCCCCGTGTCAGGGAGCCTGCCCTCTGGCGCAGGAGGATATGCTGATTTCTGCCCCACCGTGGCCTGTTTACCCTGAGTCACTGCCTTATGAACACACAAACAAGGAATGACACCGTGCATCCCGCGGAGCAGGCGGCAGAGAGCTGAGAGACTCCAAGAGGAAGGGTGGAACTTCTGGGTATCCGTATTTTACTTCACATATCCAAGTCCCCGAATCCACCACTAGCCTGCAGATGGCTGAAGACGTCCCCTGGTTGGATTTGCCAGACAAGTGGACCTACGGGGTCATGCCTGACGGGAGAGTGTTCTTCATCAAGTAAGTCTCATTGAAAAAATACAGTCCATCCTTGTATCTTGTTTAAAAATTGCCCCTTCCTTTTATATTTGCTTTGGTGTTACAATTCTTGTTTCTTTAACTATTTGGAACAGGTGTCTTTTTTTTTAATTGCAGCGTGTTTTTCCCTTTCACATCTATCTGTATACACATTTTAATTCTGGCTCTGATATGCCTGCGAAGATGACACGTCTAACATGGCATCCGATTTCAAAACGTCATGTATAGGACATCCTTAAATCGCATTATATACAATCATGTACCGTTATCTAACACATACATGGTTTACTTGACATTAGCCCCATATCATATGTGATGCCTCAACCCAGTTATGACTTTCATCAAATGCACGTTGTACTCTGGGACATGTAGTTTTGCTTTACAGTAAACACAGGGAGGTGAAGAACGGAGTGCTGACACTTTTCAGACACTCACCCCCAGTCGCAGATCTGGGTTGAATCCATTATCATTCATTAGCTCACTTTGCCACTTCAGTTCAGTCCGAGCTATATGCAAATCAGTCTTGACCCTGTGCCTCATGGGAACAGTCCAGCCCGAACTGACAAGCCAGGTCTTCCCTGAACCGGGAACAAGCATCCTGGTACCAGTTTCTGGGTAACACCTTTCATCAGCCAGGCTAGCTTGAATCCAGTCGCAAAGTGAGCAAGGAACCCATGTCTGGGCATACCCTGCCGACTTAGGGCGAACAAAGCAAACCCAAGGAAATGATGGGCGGCGGGCTGAATCTTTTCAGACACTCACCCCCAGTCACAGATCTGGGTTGAATCCATCATCATTCTTTAGCTCACTTTGCCACCTCAGTTTAGACCCAGCTATATGCATTTGTCACCCTGAGTGGGACGGGTATGCCCAGACGTGGGACCCGTGCTCTCCATGCCGCTGGAGTCAAGCTATCCTGGCTGATGAGGGCTGAAAGCCCGAAACCGGTCCTAGGATGCTTGTTTCCAGTCCAGGGAGGACCTCTCCTGGCAGTTCAGGCTGGACTGTTCCCATTGGGCGCAGGGTCAAGACTGATTTGCATATGGCTGAGTCCAAACTGGAATGGCATGGTGAGCAAAAAACCGATGGATTTAGGCCCAGATCTCTGTACAGGGGTGAATGTATGACATTGTTCTGCATATTGCTTTACAGTACCAGTGGCTAAAAGCGATGACTGGGGCTAGCTGGAGATTGACACACGCTTCAGACCAATTGCCAGTTATGGTAATTTATCATATAGTATCACCTGTCGCCATATTATGCTAGAGTAGCGGATTTGTAGGTAAGATTTCTAGCCAATAGTTGAGGTCAATACAGTTCTGGCTTTAGCGTAAAGGCATGCTGTTACTGTAAAACCGGAGCCGACATATCGTGTTTCCTATGTGCGTGCCTGAGTAGTTAATTAAGCTTTTCTTTTTTCTTTACATTATGGAAATTATAGCCCCGTGCTTGTTATGATGAATCTAATTCTTCAGGGGTCCTGGAATTTGAGGTCACAGTCCTCTGTTTACATAACTCTGGCATCACAGGTTTTGCTGATTAAGTCCCTGCATTCTCTTCGCAGGTACATCTGGGCTTTGGAAACACACAAGGGATTTGCACAGTCCCTGCAGCTTGATTCAATGCAATTTTTAAGGAATTGAGGGCTCTGCATAGACCGGCCAGTGCGATAACGTTCGTCCCATTCATTACATTTCAGAAGCTCAAACCTGGAATTTAACGGGCCTAATAGAACTAAAGCCCACGTGCTTTTGCTACAAAAACTGGGAAAAGGTCCTATTTACCATACTCTATAAAGTCCGGACTCCTTGGTGGCAGATTTTGTCGCGTGCGATGCAACAGGTGCCACTTGTAATCAGGCCAATGATAACTAGGACTGAAAACTGCGACACCTGCACAAGAGCCCACAGTATGAGTTAAGTATGATAATTTCAAAAGACAAAGGAAACCCAAAGGTTCTAAGGGACCGTGGGTAAATGTATTTTAAATAAACAGAGGTCCCTTACTTGCAGGATATCACAGAAATCCTTTCATAAAGATACAATTAAGTCTTTTAGGTGCCCAAATGAAAATTAAGATCGTTATTTAGTCCTAAATTAAACCACATTAATAAAGTGGGACAACAACTAATAGAAAAATGATAAAACCTTTAAGCTCAGACACCTCTCTGTGTGACTACAGTGAACACATAAGATACGTCACATACAATCACAAGAAGCTGTGCCCATATGAACAAATACATATTAACATTTAGAGTCCTGGTACTCTTGTCGATGATGTTTCGATCCCCTAAGAGGATGTAGGGATCATCATCGGGACATAGGTAATTATGCCTGAGACAGAAAAGGCCTGCAAAAACCATCAGGGAGGTCTCAAATACAATACTGAGGACATTAGAAGGATGACCTATGCAACCGAACCTAATCGGGGATGGGACCTCTGTCCCTTTAAAATACAAAGTATGATAAAGCACGCATGCACCTCCTGCTAAATTTTGTCAGGTCCAACCTACCATAATTTAATGGGGAAAATCTTCAGGGAATTACCGAGGCATGAATATTTGTGTATGCTAAGCACCAAAATCTGCGTATTATTTCGAATTTAATGGAAAAAATAAGTTTGTAAGAGGTTCCTCCGAGGACATCATAATGAGGCCCTTTGTTTCTGTGTAATCAAACCAACTGATGTGTGAAAATCACCAGTTTGTTTTTCTTAACAGTATGAGTTCGTGTGTGTCAACAGGTGAGGTTGCGTTCAACCATGTTGTCTGTCACACCCCTAGACTTTCTGTACTTTATAAAGAAAGTTAACATCATATATAACTAAACTCAACGTCACATCCCATCTCGCCCTGGATCTCATAGGCCCTCTTTAAAGCTGAGCTAGCCTGAGCAAACCCCTGTTTATACAGGTGTGTGAATTATGAGTTGCGAGGAGTTTACTGTACCCCTGCTCGTTATCGGGTTCAATAAAGTCCGACTCCTGCAATTTTAACCCAGGTATTGGCAGGTCAAATCTGCCAATATTTACAGGACGACAATGTCTTGAAAATACTGACATTTTCACATTTTGATGCAGAAATAACAGATTTAAAAGGTCTCAGTTGTAATATGCATCCCCTCGGGTATCTGATTTTAGTGAGTGAGCTAAATATTGCATCTCCTTCAGGGGCACTAGTAACTGCGGCCTAAGTGTCTCCCTTTAGGTACAAAAATGGAACAGTTAACTAGCCTCAGTGTTTGGGTTGATGTGACTAGGACACTGAGGCAGGGAACCATCACATTGTTTCTTGTCTCTCTCCAGAGCATTGAAGCTGTGGAACATCATAGTGCAGAGAAGGTACAGTGTTGAACATCCCACTGAGCTGGTTCAAGTTCTCTCTTCCTCAAAGAATCCATCATATTATGCTTTGCTCCATCTTTTACTTTCACTGCTCTCCTCTGCAGGCTTCCCCTTTGTACCCTCTCATTTTCAACACCTTTTTGAATTTTATCACAACCAGTTTTATTTATACTGCATCACCTTTTAATTCTACAATGATGACACAGCACCTGATTTTTGTCTGTTCTACTGGCAGACCAATATAATGAACTGGTGCTTGGTTGAACCCAAAGAAAACTAGGATGGCTTCTGGTTAGTTCTGTCCAACTTGCGTTCTTTTCATTGGATCCAGAAGCGCCAAACTCAGTTTTTTAGTCCATCTTCCTTCCCCAGAACTTGATTCCGAATCTTTAATTCAGACGATTCTCCTACCTAAAGAATGCCATGCTTTGTGCCACCTTGTGTTTCAGCTGACCAGGTGTCTCCAACGAGTGTCTTGTGAGCTACCAGTAGCTCTCCAGCTACCTGTGAGTAGCTCTCCAGTGTGCAGCCCAGCCTATTAATATAGAAGCTTTTGCTAAATTGAATTATTACATGTATAGCAAAATAAAAAAGAATGTATTCAAGATGAAAATTCGTGTCTTTTCAGAACTTGCAAACTGATGTTTGGACAAAAATGGTTGAATTAAAAAAATATATTTAAAGTTATTATTTGAGTTGGAGAGATTTCTTACTCATATTTTTACTTGGTGCCAAGGAGATTGCAGCTATGGCTTTTATGTATTACCTGTGTAGTATTTTGAATCAATTTGTCAAAGCCTTTTATACTTTACTGCTCGAACCCTGCCTAGTGCACTGTTGTTATCACTGCTGACAACCTTGGATGGGATGGTCACTCTTACATCACTAATATTAGTAGCTCAGGATCATTTTCATTGAACATAAGTAGCTCTTTTTACAGAAAAGGTTGGAGACCCTCTAATCCCTATATTGGAACTTCCGTACGAAGGGTGGGAAAAATGTTTTGGGAACTTTTTCAAAATACGGCTCAGATAAATTCCACCTCTGGTTATTTGTGCGTTCTATTTGATTATCTTAAACTCCTTCCATGATTAACTCTACTCTGGTTTCTCCTAACCCAGTTCAATTACCTGAACTCCAGTTATGCTGAGATCCTTTCAAATTCCTTTTGCCCCTGTCAGAAGGCTCCAAATACTGCTATATGGCTGTGTTATCTCTGCAACATATTGTGTGACCTAAGGATTGTTTCCTATTATAATTTTAAGGTGTATGTCCTTGACCACAAATTCAAGCCTTAATGGGTCCCAGTCCAGCCACATCCCAGCAAGGATGCTAACGTTGTTTTATTGGTGTTTGTGATGTACGTCCGCAGTGCCACTTGAGGTGAGTGTGATAGCAAGCTGTCCACATATTTAAACTTATTAAACATATTAAATCACAGCACTATGACCATTACAATGATTAAGTGTAAAATCAAGGTCATCCATGTGACTTTTTTTGGATCACACAGTTAATAAGGTTGGGAAAAAAGCAAGTTAATTTTTGGTTATCTTCGTTATTCAGAGTCCAGTTTGCCTCAGTGCTGTCCTTAACTATTACAATGAGTAATATGGACACCAATTTGTGACTTGATTAATTAGTAGTGATCTTCATTGCTTTGGTTCCAGGTCTTTTTTGATGCATACCTTCCTCTCTCCTCTCTTTGGGTTCATCCTCTGAATAGAGTTAGGACTGTGACAAGAAAGACTGAGACAGGGTACATAATTGCTGGGGATGTATATTACTCTGAATATAAGCTTTCCTTGACACATATTTTACATGCCCTCATAAAGAAGGGAAACCCATAAAAAATGTACGTTCAGATTCAGGGAGAAGAGTAAGTTAACTGTTTTATCGGTTCCCACTTTCCATCAATAGTTTCTATGAAATATTAGCATGTGTCATTTCTTTTATTCTTTGCTTAAATAGAATCCTTCATCACATTTTACTAACAAAACTTATATAAATAAATCATAGTTTTATCCTTGTATCTATGAATTTGCTAAATAGATTCAATCCAATCCAATCCAAAAATTCTTTATTTCGGCCTTCCAGACCGTGAAAGATACAATAAAAGCATTCGGCATTTAAAAGACATCCACATACAATAAAAACATGCCAAAGTACATTTCATACGAATTCATTTCCTTGGGGAGTCTGAAAATGGGTAGGAGTTAACATCACATTTCATATCAGTGTTCAATCTTTTGCTAATTTTCTCCTTATCTGCCACATAGCCATTATAAACTTGGCAACTGCAAAGACTATGTGGGGCAGGGTGCTTGTTTTCAGTATTCTGTATGAGTATAAATAATTCCTTGTGCCCAAGTTCCTGCATAGTGGCACTAGCCAATATTTCCTTGGTCTATTATAGGCTGGGCAGAAAAACACAACGTGAATTTCCTCCTCATCATGATTACTGCACCCTGGACAGATTTTGTCATCCCTCATTGTCCATTTACAAGTAAAGGTTTTGATTGGCAGAGTACCTAACCTCCATTGGATAAACAATTTTCTTGCTAATATGGGGAAAATGATGTCCATAAAACCTTCAAATTGATAAGAATTTTTGGAATCCAAGAATTGTTCAGTTAAAATGCCATTATTGGGTGCACACACCAGAGAAAGTAGACTTTTCTCCTTGTATATTTCGACCAGTTTTTTGCGGGAAACCCTTTGACAACCTTGTTCAGGAAACTCCCATAACTCAGGGAGTCTCAGACGGTACAATTCTCTCTTTATAAAGGCCAGCCAGGGGATTCTGTCATGCTGGTTCAGATTTATTACATGGATAAGGCCTTGCCTATAATGTGCAAGCTCGCCGGTGGTCCAGAGCCTGTGCCAAAATCTTAGCGGTTTTTGTTCCAGATCCTCGCCTATCGAGGGGAGACCCACATCTAGTCTTAAAGGGAAGCAAGGGTGTGCCACGGGGGAGGGCCAGGAGACGTCTGAGAAAGTTATTTTCTACTCTGGCAAGTTCTATCCGGCCTTATGCCCCCATAACTTACTACCGTAAGATGCGGCCGCTTTGGCTTGTGTTTTGTACATATCTACTGCCGGACTAATGGGTTTGAAGGTAGATGTATTTGCAACCTTCAATATTGCCCCCGACAATTGAGACAACTTTAACAGGGATCTGTCTATCTGAGGGTCCCAAGATAACTTCTCATGGAGGGTTACCCCCAGGTACTGGAACGTTTTTACCCTTTCCAGTCTTGCTGAGCCCAGTGTTGGATTAGGTCTGCTTTTGGGGGAGGGATTGAATATCATGAATTTGGTTTTTTCTGTATTGATCTCTAGACCGTGCTGCCTACAGAAAACACCAAACCCATCTAATATCCGTAGGATCCCCATCGGGGATTTGGAAAGCAGGAGGTTGTCGTCGGCAAACATGATAGCCGGTACCCTCCTGCCTGCCAACAGGGGAGCGTCATTGTCCCTGACGTTGTCAAGATGGGATATGACACTGTTGATAAAGAGGCAAAACAGGGTTGGCGCCAGAACGCAACTCTGTCTTACCCCTCTAAGAACTGGGAACCTAGATGATAGCGCTCCATCCCTCCCACACCTAACCTGAGCAAAGTTGTTATCATGGAGCCTAATTATGGCATGTAGTAGATGGGTAGGAACACCCAGCTCCTTTAAGACCTCCCATAGTTTCTTGCGGGGAACCAGATCAAAGGCGGACCCCAGGTCCACGAACATCATGTACAGCCTCCCCCCTCGATCCTCACAGTTTTCCAATAAAGGAGAACGAGGCGGAAAATCTGGTCCGTGGTGGACATGTTTTTCCTGAAGCCCGCCTGGAGGGGACTCAGGATCTTATTCTCCTCCATCCAGTCTAAAAGGTGGTCCAGGAGAAGGCGAGAGAATAATTTTTGGGGGACGTCTATAAGACTGATCGGCCTGTAGTTGGCTGGGAGCAGAGGAGAGCCCTTTTTAAAGATAGGTACTATCTCTGCCCCCAGCCAAGTACAGGGGATCTCCATACCTCCCACGATGGAATTAAAAAGGATTAGGAGGTACGGGCCCCAGATCTCTGAATGATGTTTAAAAAGATCGCCAGGCAATCTATCAAGTCCCGGGGCCTTCCCTGACGCCAATCTCCCTATTGCACCAATGATGTGGCATCAGTGGCCACATCATTAGCAAATTCAGGGGTATCTTGATACAATTTCCTAAAATGAGCTTCCCAAACAGAAGCTGCTATGTTTGGCTCCACTGCAGTTTTTGGTTCTCCTGAGCCGGAGTTAACCAATGACCAACATTTTCTAGAATCCCTTGCTTCTAGTGCTAGGGAGAGGTCCTGCCATCTATTCCAGTCCCACTCAGATTTTGCTTGTGCGATGGCCTCCCTGTATTTCCGCCTAAGCTCATCTACATTGCCATTATTGGTACCTGATTTTATTGTGGCAATTAGCTCTGTCTTTACCTTTTTACAGGAGGAATTATACCAGGTTGGGGTTCAAGTCTTTTTCTTCCTTGACACCACCACCGGGTAAAAAACCTCTCCTAGGGTTCCCACTAAATCTGTATGGATTTGGGCTAATTTCTCATTAAAATCTGGGGGTCTAGGCTGATTGATGAGCCTGTCCAATTCATCCGGCTTGGGGAGCGCTCGTTCATAGATTTTGCTTATACTCTCTTTTGAGTTTACCAGTTTTCCCCATCTTACCCTTCGTCTGGTTGGAGCTAAGAACCAGATTCCCTGGGTCTTCACTGGTGTTAGGGGTTCGGTAGGTGGAGGGGCGGAAGGGACTGAGTCAGACACCTGAAATAGGGATTTCAAGGATGGTTTTATTTTTAGATATGCTTTACGCCTTCTGCTTGATACCCGCAGCCGGGTAAACTCGTCCGGTTCTGTTTTGACACCTCTTGGGAACACCGGACGGTCCAGGGTGTTTCGGTCCCGCCAGCTGTGGGAGCCCGCCAGTCCTCTAGCTCTCAGGGTCACGTAGAGGTCGGGGTCTCTCTCTCTCTCTCTCGGTGCAGGGGAGACGATCCCAGGAGAAGAGAAAACAACAAGAAAGAGGGGTATTACTCCATTGCTCGTCCCACTGTAATATCGGGGCCAGGGGAGTGAAGGACACCTAGTGCTTTTAGTGCAGTCTTAACACCTCCGCTCCTATGCTGTCAGTGCTCGTGAGGGATGAGGGGTTTCTGTATACTGGACACTATTTACACAGGTCTATTCACACATTCGAACTGCCACTCCGAGAGACCCAGCCCGCCACTTTGCCCCGTACCTTTGTGAGCCACGCTCCTCCCGTGGGACCGTGGCGGGGCGATTCGCAGATCCGGTGGCCTCCTGGCTTGTCGTCAGCTGCTGGGCTCGTCCGACTTGCTTCTCCGTCTTCTTCCGTCTCGATCTCCACACTCAGGTCTCTCACGCCTTCACCTCGGGAAACGCCGTCCGTCGACTTCCGGGTCATGTCTCCTTTTGGTTCCGTGGCGAACCAGGGGGGCGGTGTCTCGGTCTCCTCGCTGTCAAAATTAAAGGGGCCGCATGCTGAATGTTCTTCTTCCCAATTTCTCCACTGGGCGCTAGCGTCACTCAGGGTCCATGCCTCCGGCCATGAGGTAGACTGCAGTAGGGAAACAGAAAGGGGAGTGAGGGGGGGAACAGCCGACCACCAGTCCATGCCAGCCTCGGGGTCTACGTCGGAGTCAACACCCCGGAGACCCGCCCCGTGACAACTGGGATCGGTAGATAGTAGCCCAACAGCAGGTGCAGGGTGAACCATGTCTAGTAAAAGTGCGTTGTGGTCACTATCTGTTCTTTCAATGACCCTAAAATCCTGAACCTTAGACCACAGGCCTGTGTCTACAAAGATGTAGTCCAGGCACGATTCGTGATCCTTCCTATTGAAGGTACACGATGAAGGGATGTCAGATGGGGTGCGCCCATTACAAGCCCTTAGCGCAAAGTTCAGGGTCAGGGACATAATTTGCACTGCAAGAGGGGACCAAGATTTAGGATGAGGGGATTGGCATATCTATGAATTAGCTAAATAGATTCAATAAATCCTTATCAAGATTGTTTTCTCAAAAATATTAATTTATTACAAAAATCACCCAATACCTTCGCATTCACACATTCATTCCTCTTTCATACTTATAAAAACACTAATCCCTGGACAGCAAAACAGTACTAAAAAAAGAGCATACAGTATCTTGAATGTCTTTATACACTTCTGGTCCCAGAGTGGGGAATCTAAAACAAACCGTCAGTGCATGTTTCGGTGGTCAATGTTTCCATTCGTCCACCTTCTTCAGGACCAACATTCACTTTAGTTGCTTTAACCTCTACGGTGTTCAGTACTTCTTTTCTGAACAGCATATTAACACCATTGTATCAAACAATGTTTGTGTCATAGATTGTAAATTACTGCATCCTATGAAATAATTATGTTAAGTTCCACAAATTGCTACAAGCTCTTTCCAATACCCAAACACCCAGAAAAAACATACTGGTGCAAACTTAACATCCTGTAAAGCAGTGAATACATTCGATAAGAATGTGTTAAAAATGTAAACACCACAAATCCAAAATCAGATCAGTCATAAAGATAAACACTCCATACTTCCTTCACGGAGTTGATCCTAGTAAGCTTTCAACCAAATGTATTCCTTCAACCACCTCAAAACATGGGGTAAATATAAATTCTGCAAGTTAAAAATAGCAAATTCGTTTTCCTTTTTTTACAGGGCACTACAAACACAACAATGGACTTAACTAAATTTGCAGACTTAAATGTCGTGCCATGTTGTTATGTCATACCTTCATATAGGTAGCTCTGATTCTTCTTGATACATTGAGTAAAAATAAATTGCCAGTAAATACCTCCACCAAAACGATAACCAGCTCATAGTCCAGTGCATAACTTTAATCAACAACCTTAGTCTGGAAGCATTACAACTTCTATATTCAAACCGACTAAGAAAGGAACCTTGTTGGACCTGGCCCTTTTTGCAGGTCTCACCCATATTTTTGCTTCGCCCCTCCTGATTTGCTGAAATTGTTTTGGTGTACGGTTTACCATTAACCAGTGCTAAAGTGCTTGTGCTCTCTCCCTAGAACATGTTAAAATTAGCTCACACATTTAATTTACTAAAGTCCCAAGTATTTGGTAACACATGTACCCAAGGACTGTAAATAAAATTCTACTAGTGGGACAGCGGCACTCATTATGCCATCGGCTAAAGTAGTCCTTTAAAATATGTCTCAGGCCTGCCATTATAGCCTGTGTGCAGTTTTAAACTGCCCTTTCAACCTAGAAAAATAAGCCTTTTCCAGGCCTAAGCCTTCCTTTCTAATACTTATTGGTCGCCACTAATGTAGGTCCTAAAGGTTCAAAGGGAAAGGAGCATGGTATTTAAAATGTAGGTCATGTGGGTTTAAGTTTTACATGTCCTCGTTGAGAAAACTCCTAAATCAGTATTTCACTACTGTAAGGCCTATCTCACCATTTGGCTAACACTGGTTCACCTTATTAAGTGCTAACTTTGCATTAGGAGCAGATGGAGATATGCTGTTTAGACTCAATTGAATTGTCATTTAAAATCCTCTACATAGCTAAAGTCGGATTTTAAGTCCCACTTCTGAAAATTCCACTTTTAGAAAAGTTGGCATTTTCTTACCCTAACCATTTGTGCCTCCTGCCACTGTCCCGGGTCACATGCCGTGAATAGCTGTGCTGTTGGAGTTGTCTAGTCCTCCCAGACAGTGACACAAAGGAGAATGTGTGGGTAGAATGAGCCATCCTGCCAGAATGACTCTGGCAGATCTCTGCCATGCATCACTTACACTTCAAAGGGCTTGCCTCCAACACACACAAATGTACTCAACACCAGTCTTTTGTCACTCCAGACAGTTTTGAGCCTTTACAGAGGAAGGGACGAAGTTTCCAGAACCAGATGTAGAGGTTAGGAGAATCCCCCCACAGACAAAAGATGGCACCAAATATAAATATAATAAATATAGGACCCCTGAACAACTCTTCAGGACACACCTAGACCTGTGGAAGTTGCAGAAGGACTGCCCTTCTGCCAGAGGACTTCTCTGTTGCTTGGAGGACTGCTTTGCTGTCTGAGAGAAACAGCTGGATCTGTTTACTTTCATCCTAGGGTAACTAGAGTGACTCCAATGGTCAGTTGGTTGACCTCCTATGAGAGCTATAGGGACACAACAAGCTTCAGGGGCCTCCCTGCAACTGCCCAGGTAACCTGCTGCACTGGTCATGCCTAGTCCTGCAACTGGACCTGCCTGAGCCCTGTTGCTGACTTCTGCTGGAAGGAGTCCCTGATCTCCAAGCGGTGCTCCCCAGGCCCTGGACCCTTGGCTGGTATCCAAGTGTATTCCTCCCTGCATAACTGTGGGCTCCATAAAATCTGAGGCAGTGTGATGAGGCTCTATGCAAAACATTGAATTGCAGCCCCTCATAGCTCCTGATCAGCTACCTCATTGGAACTGACGCAGCCTGACACAGGACTTTGCATCAGAGCACCTTGCAGTATCTGATTGGCTGCCTCATCAGAACCAAAGCAGTGCAATGCAAATCAACACAGAAACTTTAATTGCAGCGCCTCATCCAAACCAACGCAACTCGAAGAAGCAGGACATTTCAGCATGTTGCAGCTCCTCAGCTGATCCGACGCTGAGTGACACAAAGCTTGGCATCAAGTACATAAGTACTACTCTCTGCTGGACTTCTCTGTTCCCCCTCATCTGGCTTGTGCTCCATCATGGTCAGCCTGAAGTTGTGACATTGTCCTGCCTAAGCGCCAGCAGATAACCACAGTTGACGCTCTGTGCATTAGACACAGTTCTCATTAAAATCTATGAAAATCGATTGGATTTTGTTGTTCTGGTATCATATAATTTATTAAAATTCAATCTATTTTTCTAAATTGTTTGGGATTTTTCTTGTGTTATGTTTTTACTTTATTGCTGTTAATACTACACAATTTGCCTCTAAGTTAAGACTGACTGCTTTGTGCCAAGCTACCAGTGGGTTAAGTTAAGGGTTAATTTAGTGACTTTTTTGGTTCATCCTGGTGAGGATTGTGGTTGCCTGGGTGGGGAGTCTAGCCTCCCTCCCCCTTATCCAATTACCCAATGTCTTACAAACCTAAAAAAAAAAAACACAAATATTTCTTTCAAAAAATAAATGCAGGCTATCTTTCCTGTAAACCTCTCTTTTGAGTACCCAGTGTTCAAATAAAATACTTTTATTTTAGTGGCCATTTTAGCACATAGACATAGGACCGCTATACTACATTTACCACAGATGTACTTTATTTCACACAAAAAAATCTGCGACAGCGCATGTAATTTCAGAACGTGTATAAATCATATATAATTGAAAAGCTTGTATAAAAGACATATAACAAACATAGCAAGTTTACTCACATTGTTCCCTCTTTCAAGAAACAAGCATGGGTAATGCCAGTAGGTATGACTTAAAAAAAATGTTGCAAGGTAATAGGGAAGCATTACAAGTAATTAGCATAGGGATGGATATGTATTTGTGTGGAAGCAAAGAGCTGTTGAATAACATTAATGTAGGTTAAAAGACTAAGTGACCATTTCCCTGTCTAGTCTGGTCTAAAAATCCACGTAGGCAAATGACTGCCCTCCTCCCACCTGGGCTGCTGACCGAGCAAAATACCATCTCTTATCCAGTAATCTAAGACACTTTAATAGTATTACAGCGTCATGTGTGTGCGCCTGAAAGTTCAAGCGCAGGCTGCTTGTTAAATAAAATGATCAGCAGTGTGGAGGTCAAGCACTTTTTTGTGGCAGCACACAACTTATGCTAAACCAAAACATCTACTCCTGGCTTCCAACATGTGGACGGAGCCAAAAACCTCTTTCCTGGTGATTCTTACATAATTGCTGACAGCTGGGCTGTCTAGCCAGACCATAAAGACTCAGCCCAGCCTTCTTAAATTTCAAACCTGTGCAAAACTTCCCTCACCTCGTATTATATAATTACAGTGCTACACAGGGAAAGACGCAGCTGGATTTCGTTCTTTGCCCAAAACAGTTATTACTAGCATTGATACCCCCTTTTTTTTAAAGACTTTATAATTTTTTTTCAAATAGTACATTACAAACAGTTTACAATAACAATCCGGGTGAGTGAAACAGCATCTCAGATCAGCAGTAGAACCGGAGCATTGACATACAAAGGGACCACCAGGCACATAACAGCTAAATTGGCATAAGCTGTAATGGTCAGTCGTATCTACTCCCCTGTACCCCATCTCTCCTCTCCACGCAACAGATCGCTATTAGACTTTGACATTTTGTCCATCTGTCCCAGTTCCTTCTCTCTGCTCCCCAAACCTCACTAGGAGCTCATTCCATGTTTGTAGGCCCTCTGCTGCCTTCTCGTCCCTCCAGCACTGGCAGAGTCTGACCGCCACCGCCCACTCCATGACATTCCTAATCCAAGCTCGCTCCCCAGGACCCAGAGGGGTCATCCACATTTTGGCCGTGCGTCTCTTCGCTAGCACTAGTGCCAATTATATAAACTTCCATCTTTCCTCACTTCCATCTTTCCTCACTTCCATCTCCTTGTGGAACCCAGAAGACAGATGTCCAGACTCAGGACTACTGTGACCCCTCCAATGCACTCTAACCGCTGCACTATTGCTATCCGTAAAACAGGCATCAGTGGGCAATGCCAAGCCAAATGGAGGAAGACTGCAGGACTGCTCAGACAGTGGTGGCATCCCTCTGACCAAGAGGGGTCCATCCTATAGAGGAAGATTGGGGTTCCATATGTATGATGGATATAGATAAAGTGTACCAATTTGAACATTGCATTACACAACCACTGCTTAATTAGTGCGCATATGCATTTCCAGTGTGCATCCTCCAAGGGAAAGGAATGCCCAGGTCTGCCTCCCATGCCACCCTAGCCCTCGGTGTTATCTTAGGCTCGTCTGCAATCATGGCCCTGTATATATGCGAAATTAAATGTCTGCCCCTTCCAATTTCCAGGAACAACTCAGACGAGGCTGGTTCCTCCGGATATGTGGGCCATATCTGGGCCATATCTCACATACTATGGCTACTATACTTGCATATAGCAAGAACTGGCCTTCAGCTAGCTCAAAGGCCTCTCAGGCTGCTTCAAAGGTAATAGACGTGTCATTGGGATACAAATCGCCTAGTGTCAAACAGCCCCTGTTTCTCCATGCACCAGTATCGACTTTTTTGGTCAGCTGTCACGAGATCCCAGAAAACAAACTCCTGCGCAAATGGGGCGCATTGAAGAAGTGTCTTCACTGCAAGGTCCCGCTATGCAGACGTGTGTTTGATTATATATAGCAGGGCGGCATTTCTTCTACCACCCCCGTGTAACTGTGGGAGCGTTACCTCCCCCCGTCATCCCCCAAGAAGGTCCTTTTCCCACTTGTCTCCTTCAGTTAACCAATGAGCTGCATGCTGTAATTGGAATGCCAAATAATATATAGTTTGATATTCAGCATGGGCAGTCCACCATCTTCTAATGGCAAATGTAGAATCCCACGGGCAACCCTACTGTGACCTTGAGCCCATACCAACGTTGTTAAAAGGAATGCAGTTTCTTAAATATTGGTAGTGTATCTAGGGGGTTTGTGAAGTGTAGAGGCAACATGGCAAAACACTATCTTTGCCACCGCATCGCGTCCCATAAGGGACAGAGGAAGTGTATCTCAAAATTGAACCGATTTGGTCAAGCCCTCGATTAATCTCTGAATATTATACTGATTCCGTTTGTGAGGTGTGTGCCACCATTATCCCTAGGTAGCAGAAGAAGGTGGCTTCCCAGTGCAAAGAAAGTGTAGGTAACTCGCTGGGGTCCCGTCTGGCGAGCCAGGCCACGGGAAACATCAAGTACTTAGTCCAGAAATGTCCCAAAAATGATCTAAGTGTTCTATGATCACTGGAAGCGACTCAGAGGGGGAAGTCAGATAAAAGAGCGTGTCACCCACATAAAGCGAGAGTAGGTGTGTATTCCCCCCTCTAATTCCCCATTTCCCCATAGCCATCCGAAGTCTGACAACCAGTGGCTTCAATACCAGCGTGAATAGCAGAGGGGACAGGAGGCAGCCCTAGCCCATGCCCCTGCCTATCCCAAAAGGGTCCGAGCACAGTCTATCCAATCGAACGGTAGTCATCGGCTCAGTGTACAGCAGACCCACTCATTGTCGAAATCTTGGCCCAATTCCCATCGCCTCCAGGACCGCCATCATGTACTTACAGTTCACCGTGTTGAACGCCTTGGCAAGATCAATAGAGACCTAGGCCAAATCCTCTCTATTCTCTACTTCATGTAGAACATGCATTAACCTTTTTATATTCATGGGGGTATTCCATCCAGGTACGAACCCACACTGATCTGGATGGACCAGCCCGGCAATGTCTGGGCTCAATCGGGCTGCCAGGACTTTACATAATATTTTCAGATCATTCTTTATCAAAGTGATTGGGTGGTAGAAGAATGGATCAGTTGGCTCCGTGCCATGTTTTATGATTATTGTGATGGAACCCTCACACATGTTGGGAGGGGGCGTTTTCCTAGTCTAAGCCTCCGTGTAAACCTCAAACAAGCGGGACACCACCACTAAACAAAAGGTTGGGTTAAATTCAGGTGTGAAGTCATCATTAACCGGGGCTTTTCCTGCCAGTAAGGCGCTAATCGCCGCTTGGAACTCCTCTAGTGCGAGATCAGCATTGAGTTCCTGCCTCACCAACCTCCCCCCCCCCCCCACCTATGGGATTTGTATTTCCGCTAGGCAGTCCGAAAGGCGATCACTATTGGGGTCACATGGATTTCTGTACCCCCCCCACACACACACCCCCACAAGTGCCTTCAAAAGCCTTCTAAAATGTCAGACTGAGTCAGTGTGTCACCTCCTTGTGGGTCTCAAAGATGGAGTACAATTGCTCTTGGAGTTTCCCACCCAATAATCCAAGCCAGTATCCTGCCTGTACTATCTCCCTCCCTGTCAAGTAATTGTCTGTACAATTTCAGTGTAAAGCGCTCTACTCTGTCTCATGTCTCGGTCACCTGCCTCAGAAGCCCAGTTTCCTGATGCCGTCCACCCTCCACTCCCTGTGAGCACCTCTGCGCCTTCACTAACTCTTCCTCCTTCTGAAGGAGCTCAGTATGGAGGGCCCCCGCACTCTGAATGAAAGACCCAAACATGCACCCATCAAGACCGCCTTCAGTGCCTCCCACTCCATAGCTCTGTTCGGAGTTGTTGTCCATTTGACATCAATATACCCTGTCAAGGATTCTGCTATGGTGTTTCTCCCCACTTGGTCCGGTAGAATCTCAGAGGAAAACCTCCATGAATAAGGGGAGCATGGACAACCCATTTATTGAAAGCTACTTGCTACCGGTGCGTGATCAGAGATATTGCATAAGGTAAACCATCTCCTGTCAGCTGTGTCACAAGTATGCAGTCCAGTCTGGTGTAGGTGCCATGTGTGGATGAATGACAGGTGTATTTGTTAGACCCGGGGAGGGTGTCCCTCCAAATCTCTCTGAACCCCCATGTGTGACATGGTCTCGATGAGACTAGCTGTCATCCTGGACTTGGCACCCTGTCGGTGGGAGAGGGGATGGTCCAATGCCCCGTCCACCACACAATTAAAGTTGCCCACCCAGAAAGTGTCTATCCCAATGTAGCGGACATCACCTCTGTGAGAGTTGGGTGAAAGGAATCATCATCCGTGTTGGGACCATACGAGTTTGAGCACTATGAAATGACCATCTAATTTACCTTGTATCAGCCGGTATTGACCTTCCACGTCTGCTTCCATATATGACAGTGCAAACTGTAGCCCAGGAGCCACCCAGACCAGCACAACCCTAGCACAGGACGAATAAGTTGCATAGTATGTTTGGCCTTCCCATTTTTTAGCCAGCTTTTTGGCTTCGGTTTCAGTCAAATGAGTCTCTTGAAGTTGGGCTATGCTGGCCCCATGGTGTTTTGAGCAAAGAAAGGACATTGTATTGGTTGTTAATGGTGCCAAGCCTCTAACGATCCAGGAGAGGATTTTATAATCTGCGCTACCTGGAACAGTGTCTTGTAATCTGGAAGGCTCCCCTTAAAATCTTCTGCATGGCAAGACGCCCCCGATCGAACTCACTCAGAATAAACAAACCAAAACAACAACCCCTCCCCTCAGGACAACCATAGTACTAACATTGGACTATTGGAGCCCTCACATCTTCATGTCAGGATAAGTACAACTACCCAAGTAACCCAAGTAACTAAAATGAAATAGTAAATGCGACACCTCACCCCCGTAGAGCTCCTCCCAGCCAGGAGGCACTAATAGTTTCTCGGTTGAGTGTACACAAGGTGTAAACAGCATTGCGTAGTTTCAGATATCGTCTTATATGCTGTGTACCTAGAACTGTAGGCACTAACAAGAGCCAAAAAGTGACATGTACCAATAAAGCAATAATTAGGATAAAACATCAAGCACATCAACAAGCTTCATTGCCTAGTGAAGGAAAGTCCGGGCAATGTAATTAATAAACCACCCAGAGGGGCAAGCAATCCGACATGTAATTTACTCAGCCTTCCCCCTCCTTATCCTCGAAGTGCAGTGTCCGGCACAACCGCTGGCTGCGGGCTAGGAGCCTCCGATATAGTGCCCACTGATGAGGTGGACAGTCTTCCCCCTCCCCGTGCACCCCCCCCACGGAGGCCGGACACGTCTAGTGCATCGTCCCATCTTCACTGATGCGTTCCCTGTTCGTGGGCACTGTTGACAAATTTGGTAAGTGGGAGCCACCGTGCGTCTGTGCTGTGAGCCCCTAGTGCGCGGGCCCCAATTTCGACGCAGGTTTGAGATACCACTTGATGTTTGAGCAGCGGCTCTAACTTCCATCCATTCCCAAAAGTCTACGGATTTATCAAAAAAATGGGTCCTGCTATTGTGTATGACTTCCAGTTTAGCCAGGTATAGCAACATGTATCGTAACTCCATTGCTCTGAGTTTTTGCTTGGCTGCAGTGAAAGACTTGCGTTGCTACTGACCCAGCTTGGCATAAGTCGGAAGATAGCCATGTTACAGTTCTCAAATTGCAGAACCTCCAGTTCCCAAGCTGCAGTCTGTGTTCCGGTAGTTGAGGACCTTAGAAATGATGGCTCTGGCCACAGGTGCGCCGCTGCACACTAAGTGCAAATTCTCCTAAGGCTTATTATGTGAATAGTATTCAGGATACTTCTGTTTATAAAGGCCAACTCAACTCTCTTCTTACCCCAATGTAATATTGTATCAAACTTTTTTGTCAACTGCTCACATGCACCCTTTTTTTCACCGAATGAGGCATAATCCTCAAATATAACCGCACACAATCTTTGTAATAAGGTAGCACGTTCTTATCTTGCTCTCATCTATAGCACAATGCAGGATTTTTATATTCTTAGATCTTTCATCGTGATCTAAGAAATTTCACAACTGAGACAGCAATTTATTTTTTCCTTTGTTCTATGAGACAGAAATTAGGTTTCTTTTATATCAAATCAATCCGGCCCCCTGAAGGACTTTGAACTAATACCCCTTACTACTAAAATAATCAGTATTTCGAATATGAACATTTTCCAACAGCTGGAAGAGGGGTATCATCAAACCACTTGTCAAAAACCTAGTGTAGGCCCTTCTAATTGATAAAAATAGGCCATTTACTCAATGCCCTGTGGTGGCGAAAACTGCAGAGAAATTCTTGCCATGTCCAATTTGTCGGAGGAAAATAATTCTTCGACTGACTACAAGTCAGAAACAGATGTTTGTGCAGCCATGGACACATTGAGAACAGAACAGTTCAATATACTGGAGGAACTGCAGTAATCTTCCTGTGTGCCGTAATATTCTTTCATATGGTTGGCCACTACATCCTAGACAACTGAATAGCAGTGGTAGGTCTTAGGAACATTGTATTAACATAGGTCTCATGTTTATTTTCTGCATAAGCCCCAGCGGTGTTTCTCCCCTTCATTTTTTTCTTTTTTTAATCTGTTGCCAGTCTGTCCAATTGGTGAGTCCCTCAGGGCTCTTCTTTGCCTCCAGTATTGATTAACAAGTATTTGGAACATCTTGTAAGTTTAAAATCATTTGGTCTTCAGGCCATTTCTTTTGTAGATGACTTGCATATTTTCATTATGCTGGATCTATATGCTGATCGTATAGGAGTCAGTCTAAATCATGTCTTAGCAAAGTTCAACAATAAATGTTGTCTTATCATTTGAAGCTTAATGCTGATGCAAAGAAGGGAGTGCTGGTGGGGTATAACATTTGGCATAGGATCACAATCTTAAGACTCTGTCCTCGGGATGGCAACCTTACCTTCAGATAATTTGAAAGTATAGATGTTTTCTAGACTAGAACTTAAATGAAAAATTACAATGTATAAAGCGATATCCTCAGATACAGACTCTTCACAAAAATCTGCCATGTGTTCTTCTTTAGATGCACTTCTTTGATTGGAGCATGCATAATTTATCTCCTACATTAATGTAACTCATTATATTTAGAACTACTGGCAAAACTAATCTGAACTGCTTGCAGAACAAAACAAAATGGAGCAGGTAGACTAGAAAATAAAAAAAACTGCATGATAAACTGCAAGATCTTATCTTAGATGCATGATTCTGCATGCATTGTATCCCAGACCAGATACAAATGAGTTTCAGTCTAATCAGTCTGGGACCCAAGTATTGTGTGGACTAGGTACAACAGAATATACACAAGGAAAAATGCTTCCTAGGGTCTGTGTCCACCATCTTGCTTGACTTTGGCTATTCTGTGATCAAGATGTCGGCTGTCTGAGTACACAGGAAGTGACATGGCTGGATTTGCCATCACCCATCTGCTAGGTAAGTGACATCACTGGTTTCCCACCCATGGTACCCGGCACTTCTCCCTCCTCCAAGGACCTATTTATTGGTGGCTGCAGCATGGACAGGCAGGAAATGCATGCAGTGTGCGGACCAAAGGCAAGCCCATCTACTCCTGTCTGTGCCTTGACTGTGCCCAGCGCTAGGAACCCTGATTCTTCCACTACCAACCATTAGCCTGCTACCTTACTCCATGCACCTACCCTGACTTCCATTCACCACACTCCTGCCACAGTGCACCACACAACATGAACAAAGCATAAACATGGGCCTCCTGCAAGTTCTCATGCACTCTACTACACCCCCATTCAACCACCAAGTGCACCCAGAAACCTACTAATTCACACTCGCACCAACCAGTCACCCACACACAGAGACTGAGCACCACCCAAGACTTGCATGCATGCTCCTTCAACACCCGCTTGCACACCAAAGAGATATGGGACCTACTGCACGACCATGCTTTGGACCTGCTCTTTCTCACACAAACATGGCTAAACCCAGCCTATGCGCCAGACATCGCTACAGCCAACCCTGCTGGCTACAAGATGGTGAGGCAAGCACAAGCCCAGAGTTGAACTCGCCATCTTATTCAAAGATCTCATCAACTCTACCACCTACAGGGACAACCCCCACCAGCCATATGGAACACCTCCCAGCCAACTTCTTCCTGGGCGGAACTCTCATATACAGACCGCCAGCATGCCACACCAGTTTTGCCACCACAGACTTAGTTGTACCCTTATGCAAACACTAGAAGGTTTGACTCCAAGATGGCTAATGGCCAAGATGCCATTTTTTGTATTTTTGAAAAATCAACATGCCTGCCTTTGCTGCAGATGTAGTCTGTCTTTCCTTAGGTAAAACAATAACAGTAATCAAAACAAAAATTGTCCTGGTTTTACCTCATTTGCTTTTAAGAATGCGTTTTAGAGTAGCATCTTCATCCTAATTTGTTATACCAGACATACCTAGATGATATTGGAAATTCCATCTAAGATAACATGTAGCATAAAAGGGCTGCCACTTAACCACTTTCAGGAGAGGTCCTTTGCCTCCGATTCTAGTTCAAGATACTACAAGAAGAATGAAGGCTGAGGTTACCCCTGAAAATGGGCAAACATTTGAGGACACTGGAATGAAAACTGAGACTCAGTTCTCAGTGCCCTGTAGGATCGGTAGCCTAAAGCATTTTCATTGGGCCATGGTACGGGGGATGTGGGAGGATGTAGTATGGTACCAATGTAGTGTAAGAGGTCTATGATAATGAATGACATTTTCTGGTGCCTATTTATGTTCTATATGTATTTTTATTACTAATAAAAAGACATGTTAAAAAAAGAGATATTAAAAGAAGAGATCTTGACTAACAGAGATGCTGTCGTATATCACTTTCTACTGAAAGCTGATATTGAGCTGCCAAGTCTGGGAGGAGAGGAGCTGGGGCGACGTATGTTTACCCTTCACAGGCATAATAGCTTCCCTGACTTTTGACAACGATAGTGTTTTGCTGGAAACGGGCATGCAGTGTGCTGACTCTCCCTAAGAAACTCTGGATGCAAGTTATACTGCTCCATGCTCTCCTAGCGTATTGTATGGAAGTAGCTTTTAGTGTGTTAGGTTTTTAGATAACATTTCTACCGTGGTTAAAATGTAAACATTATTCAAGTTGTTCACAACATGCATATGTGCTGTTTAAATTATAGCCTGCATAGTTGTTTTAGATGTGTTCAGCAACAGGGCGAGCCCTTTCAAATGAACGCTTTTTAGTTAGTGTCTTTTCTTAGTGCAGTTTGTGTGCAGCATTGAGAAGAATTAAATATGTTTGTTTTCAATCACCATAGTGTCCTTGTTTTAGAGACTGTTCGTAACCCAAAAGCATTGACACCACTTCAACTGTGTATTGGGTGGGGTTCTGTGGGGCTACAAAAACCTGTCTTTCAAATTTAAGCTTTGCATTGTACTCAGTTCACTTGTCACCTGTGGGTGTGAAAACAAACCTTGTAGGGCTGAGCCAGAGACTTGGTTTATGCAGTAGTACCTAATTATCAACTACAGCACCTTCATCCTCCTCGGAGACCTTAACTTTCCCCTAGAAGACTGCACCGACCTAAACTCCCGGTCCTTTTAAAAACCTAGAAAAACTTGGCATCATCCAGCGTATTACTGAACCCACCCACACCGCCAGATAGCAATTTTCTCAGTTTTCCCATTTTTTTTCTCCATCAGCAACATCACATTCGACAAGCCAGCAGCAATGACCTGGACAGACCACACCTTTGTCAATTCCAGCATACCTATTTGCACCATCACAGATCTACCACAACTGGAACTGCCCGCTGGAGCTCGAGCTGGAAAAGCATTTCAGAAGAGTAGTGGGCATCTCCCCTCTCCGAGCACTGGCCAGAGAACACCATCGGCTTACTGAAAGCCATCAAAGACCTCAACAACTGGATCACTGCATGTACAGACACCCTGAAACCCCTCAAGAGTTAGAACAAAGGCCAGCTGGTACACAGAGGGGCTCAGGGTAATGAGCACGAATGGAGAAACTGTCAAGAAAACCAAGCTAAAGACCTCTTCCCTATGACGTTATGGCTAAAGGCATCCGCGCATACAAAATCAACATCCTCTACTATGCAGACAACATGCAACTCATACTCTCCCTCTCAGACCTGACCAGCAACACAAGGAACAAGTTCAACCCCTGCATGGCTGAAGTCACTAACTGGATGAAAGCCAACTGGCTCAAGGTCAAAAATGACAAGGCAAAAGTAGTGATCTTGAGCAAGAACACCTTCCCATAGGACTCCTGCTGGTGGCTGGCCGAACTTGGACCCACACCCAGAAACCACCTCAAGAACCTCAGTACAGTTATCAACTGCAAATTGACATGCCCACACAAGTCAATGCTGTCACTACATTCTTCTTCCACACCTTGATGTTTCTAAGAATGATCTTCCAATGACTCCCAAGCAGCACTAGATAAACTGTCACTCACGCCCTTATCACCAGCAATTTGGACTATGGGAACATCCTCTACACCGGGATCACCAAGCAACTCAATGGAATACTAAAAAACATCCAGAGCTCATCAACTAGACTCGCCCTTAACCTCCCACACAACGCCCATCACACCACACCTCAGAGAACTACATTGTCTCCATTACACAAACACAATCAAGTCCAGCTCCTCAGACACATTCAAGACAATACACAACTCAGTCCTCACCTACTTGAACAGTCTTATCTCCTTCTACTAATGACCTAGACACCTCCGCTCAGGAGAACGGGTGTTCTCTTGCATTACTCCTAAAGGGTGGAACAAACCTCCCACTTCACACCAGAGCCTTCATCCTCTCCTCTCTTAAATTCTGCAAAAAGCTAAAAAAAAACCCTGGCTTTTCAATTAACCAACCTACGTAGACGCACACCTCCTCATTGCCCAGTAGCGCTGGAGCAAATAACCACTCTTTGCACATCTTTTTGTAATTCTTACCCCCAGACTTAAAACTGATTGGAAAATCCCAGAACCTTCAGTAAGAAACTAAAGGCCCACCACTTCTTCTTTTGATTAGTCTAAGCTTTATTCCTGGCTTTAACTAATTCAAAGTTCCTTTCTCAGAATAGCACGAGGATGCCATTTCAGGAGCAGAGTGCTCAGAATTATTTTTTCAGTTCAAATGGTACTTAAAAAAGGTGAAGGGGTTGTGCAGTCAGAGACTTCCTTATTGTAGCTAACATAATATACATACAAGAGTAATTTAGATAATTACATAACATAGAATATAAAGGTCATGGGGTGCCCAACCAGTTCTCAAGAGACCGGTATCTGGTCTGGCCCTTGGCCATCGTTGAGGACAATACCTGGGTTCCTAGTCTCTGGGAAAACCAAACAGGTGCACAGACAGGAAGTTCCATTTCCCCGTGAAAGAAATTGGATTATTATGTGGGAGCAAAGTGACTACCCACCTCATGGAATAATCTCAAGCTTGGTCAGGGTGAACCATTTTAAGTCACTATATGAACCTGAGCTCACCCCCCTGGTACCACACAGGCTTAACTTAGGACATTGTTTTAAGTTTTATGCAGAACCAAAACAGTAATAAAGTCAAATTACCAAGCAATAAAACTCCCAAACTGAATGAGAAAAATATATTTGGCTAGATGAGTTGACACCAAAATTACAGTTTACAGTAAAAAATAACACCACAAAGTGCTAAGCGTCAAAGTGGGCCAATTGGATGTTAAGAGTGGCATTCAGGCACAATTTCAGGCCAACCACAGAGGAACTTAGACTGCATAACAGAACCACATTGGACCCATTGGACCCAGTTGGAAGATTTACCTTGGGACTTAGCTAAAGAATGGAAGTTGAAAACTTTCAGCTGGGCAAGGCAGCAGCCTGTGCCTGAAGAGGGCTCCACGGCTACAGGTACCCTTTGGACGAAGCCCTAGTGAAGGAGTTGGTTTAGTCAGGAAAAGCTCAAAGTGCGAAAATTTATTTTGTGCCCATGGAAGTTTTCACCGGTTGGATACTGTTAGTGCCTTTGCCTGGTCAAGATTTCTACATTCAGACATAGAGCTTGGAACTCTCTAGTGTGACAAGGCTGTGGGCCAAATGCCTTATCACAGAGATCCAACTGATTTTTATTTGCTGCTGCAGAGAAGCTCAGAGAGGGAGAACCCTGTTTCTTCATCCATTTGGCAATGCACTTTGGACAGATTGGCTTCACAGGTTGGCCCTGGTACTCTGGAGATCTTAAAGTCCAAAATGCTTTTAAGTCCCTGTTTTCAGGGGTGGAAGGGTTTCAGAAGCTCAAGAACAGCATGTTGGGATCAGGACTCACTTCAGTGGAGGCCACCAACAGTGTCCTGGTCAGGTGCAATTGGTATTGGTCAGCTGGAAGTTGTAGAAAAAGGCCTCTTGTAGTCAAACAAGAGGCCAGCCAACTAACCCTTCAAGTCCACTGTTTTTTTAATGGGTACAAGAAGGATCTAGTACAGCCCTTCGGGGTTACTCTCTTGTCACAGATAGCAGGTCAAGTACTTTTTTAATTCCTCAGGTCCAGCAGTGTTCTGAAGATGGTGTCAGGGGATACCTCACTTATGCCTGTAACTAGCTTGTGGCTAGAGGTGACTCCTGGCCCCACCCTAAACAATGAGGTCAAAGTTCCCTGGGGTAACCATATCCACATTTGCAGCAGTTCATGGCTGTCCTTATGCAAACAATCTCACAGTGGCCCTGTCTAATAAATTCCAAAATGGTGAAACCCTTCTCCCTACACGCAGAGCATGTGGGCCCACACAGAGGCAGGGTAATGAGCAGCCCCTCCTCTTTGGTAACTAGACCAGTCCAGGGGGAGCTACCCTCTGCAGGTTTGGTGGCTGCCTGACTGAGAGGACAAACTAAAAGACCAGTCCAAGTGTCATCCGACCTCTGCTTGTGACCAGGAAGCCCCACTGAAGTAAAGGACATTCCTGGGCACACTCCAGCTGGACGTCCTGCCAAAGCAACAAAAACACCTCCTTACTAAGCATGGGCGGATCTAGCGGATCTCGCGTACGCGAACTTGCGGATTTACGGATTCGCAATCCGCGAAGATCCGCGAACTCTAGCGGATTTGCGGATTTTCCAGTTTTTTGTGTTGGCGCGCGTTCGCGCCGATTTTGGGACAAGTTCGCAATTGCGAACTTACTTTTCGGCTCGCAACGGCCGCGACTATGTTGTTTCAACGTCTGGTTTATCATCACAGGTTCACAGCACCCTCTGTTTCACCACTGCCACCCTCTGGGACACCCATGCCACCCTCTGGTACATCCTCACTGCCACCCATTAGGTTTATTTATCACTGTAGATTATGGTGGTTGAAAAAAGCAAGCACACCTGCCCTTCTTCAACTGCCATCAATTAATTTGTGTTTCATTAATGTGTCAGTAATTTTGAAAGTTCCAGTCTGGCTGGCACCTGCTTCCTTCCTTATCTGTAATTTGCTTTTTGTTGCAGTGAAATTTTTTTTTCACAGGACCTTTATGGTCTACTTGTAGCTATTCTATGAGCCTGCTGTTTGGGTCATAGCAGGGTCATAGAATAGTTGCAAACTTTGGAGGGGCCCATCAGGAAGCACTACCTTGAATGTTACTAATGTTAAGTTTGAACTTTTGCACCTGCTCATTGCTTTCAGTTTAGCTAAAATCGTTTTTTTCTGCAATTTCGCGCGTTTTTTGGGGCGCGAATCCGTGCGAGATCGATTTCGGAAGCCGCGAATACGTGCGAATACAAAATTGTTTTTTTTGCGACGTGTATGTTCGCGTGATCTTGCGCGTGTTCGCGAGGCGCTTCTAGCTATATGTTTGCCAAGTTACCCTATCGGTCGTACACGGGCGCGGCCATCTTGTTGGCGTGACGTAATTACGTTTCCGCCCGCTATGTGTAATCTCGCAAAGTGTGCTGCTCGCTAGTACAATTTCGCGCGTACTCGCAAGGAAAATCTCGCGCGAACTTACCCACGCGGTCGTGAACGGGCGCGGCCATCTTGTTTCTCATTCATTGCTATGGTTCTGGGCATGCTTTCTCTATCCTCTCTCAATCTCTGCCATCCTTTGCTTGTTTGAAGTTTTTTTGATCTAATTTTACTTATTATCTATCCCTCTATTTTTCTAGCTCTATATTTTTGTGTTTTCTGCAGCTTTTAGTTACTTTTAAACTACTTTTTTAAACTCTTTTCTTTTCTTCTTCACTATTCTATTTCTTGTTTATCATTTAACTCTATTTCTGCCCAGACCATGGTAAAGGGAGCCGGGAAGCACCCTGAGAAGGGGAAGGGTCCCGCACCCCGTGCCCGGCTCCCGTGCGGGCGTTTAAGGGGGGAGCAAGTGGTCCCGAGGGAGATCTTCAGCGCGGAGGAAGTGGCGGCACTGATCTTCCATGTCCAGCGCCGCCTCCCCAAGACGATCCTGGGAGGCGGCAAGATCGCGACCGGCTATGGCATCCGGGAGCGTCGCAAGCGGTGGGAGAAGGTGTGCCGGGCCATGTACAAGATCTCTGGGGTCCGGCGCACATATAACCAGGCCACCCACCGCTGGACCGATGTCATGGACCGGGAGCGGGACTTGCTGGACGCGCTCGGCGTAGAGGTCCCCGGGCTTGGTGAGTGGTAGTAGTAGTACATTTACTACTCTGTTTTATCCTGCTCTGTTATTTGCAAATCTTTGTTCTTTACCAAGAGCAATAATGCTGCCGATTACATTGTAGGTAAATTATATTTCAAAATCTTCTATGCATTTCAGGTGCACTGCTCTCCTTCTCAGTAGCCTTGCTTGCTACTATGCTTCTTTGTTTTGTATGTTGTGTTCAGAAGCATTTCATTGGCCTGAGAAATTATGTATGAGTGTAGTGTAAAGAAAAGAACTGCGTAATGCTAGACAGTAAGGGTCATATTTTCAATTACCGGCGCATCCCTGCAAAGTAGCAGGGATGCGGCAGTAATTGTGTGCCATGCCACCACCACCCATTGGCCCAAAACGTCACAGAAGCCTTACGCATCTGTGCCGTAAAGGCAGCGCATTGCTGGAGTTGCGTGCCAACGATGGCGCAGCTCCAGCAATGCTCTGGGGTACCCTATCTCCCCAATGCTGCATCAAGCCGTACGTCGGCTTCAAGCGCGCAGGGTTTGAGTCATGCATCATTGTCCTAAAAGTGACTGATTGACATCTTGTAGATTTCCCTCAGCCACTTTTAGGATTCGTTCCTGCGCAGGTACGCCCTCCCTTGCGCCGGAACGCCCCCTGATGGCGCAGGGCTTTACAACGTGATGCATCACCCATATGCCCATATGTGTTTTTTTTTAATATATACGCCGCACCAACACCATGGCGAGTCTTTTGTTCTGCCGCTGCGTCACAAAAGGCACGCAACAATGGAGGAAAATGAGCCGCAACTTCCGCAAGGGACTTCTAAATCAGCCCCAACAGACTGAAGTCCAGTCCTTCCTTTAGACACATGGCTATAAGAAGAAATAGTGGCGGTGGTGGCGGGTGGATTGATAGTTTGAGTATCACTGATCTGCAAGCAGGATGGACTTTGTCTGTCACTTCGCGTGTTGCGCACTGCTGCCTGCAGTGCCAGGCCTAGGCAAACCTCTTTAGTAGTCTGTTTATTGAGTTACATAGGAACTTTCTAAGTCAACGTTCCGCAAATCAGGCAATACGAATAACGTAGTATACCACATGAGATAGATCCCGTGGAATAGTTGTCTATCTATTTGCTAATTTTCCAAAATATTTTGTTATTGTTCTTTTGAAATGTTTGATTTGGTTGAAAAATCTCATCCATGTTTTCTGGTTTTTCTTTCTTTCATGTTGTACATCAGCTCCCCCCAAGGGCAAGAGGACACAGGAGGAGGGTGCTGAGGATGCAGGCCAGGATCGGGCAGGCGAGGGCTCCTTTGCTGGCCCCAGTAAGTTTACATTTTAATAAACAGTACCTATTTTGTCCTAGCGTTCCTCATTCGATTTTTTCTAAATCGTCTTTGATCTTCTTGTAGACTGGATATAAATTCTTATCCTGCCTCGAATATGACTCCCTGTGGTATTACTAGACTATTCTTATTAGTCTGTCTGTGTAGCTAACTAAGATTGGACATTTGGCAATTCCATTGGACTCCCATTATATTCAGCAATACCTCTATGCACTGTCTCCTTACTGACTAGATAGTGTGGCAGAGTCATTCAGCTCCCGAAGTCACCGATTATAGATCCCCAATGATCTCTAGATTATCGTACGCAGGACAAGAGAGTAGTACGGAGTCACAGCACAGTCAAGAAGTGTCAGAGGCACTCATGCTTGCAAAAATTCCAAAACCTTTAGCTCATCCACTCTAGTCTAGAGGAACAAAAACCACAGAGTCTATTTAAGTTTAAAAGCTTTATTAAAAGTAAACACATTTATTAAAATCTACTTTGTCATAAAACTATTTAACTGAAAACGGAAAAGTGGTTAGTGCTGACGATTAATTGGACACATTTCTTGTGGTCGAGCCGAGCTCTCACCTGGTTTGAACTTGATCCTGGTCGTGTTCTTAGGAGTCAAGCTTCTGTCTGTTAGGAGAAAAAGTGGTGCGTGTTAAAAATCAAAAGCAAGCATTCATCAGTTGTGCATAAAAGTGCAGCAAGACAACAGCCTTCCCTGGAAAATGGGACATTTTTACTATGGAGTAGACAGTCACAAATTATTACATTGTATTCTGTTTTTTTAACATTTCTCCTAGACCAAATATTATATAGTAGTGAGTGGTGTATTCTAACATTCTTAAATGTACTTTGTAGGTGTAACATCTGGTGACGGGGCCAGCGCGGAGGTGGCTGTGTTGGACCAGGACTCGGAGGCCTCTGGGGAGGAGGCGGTGCAAGAGCCGGCGGACGTTCCTGTGGGGGATCAAACGGTGGTGGCGGAAACAGGTAAGCTATATATTCCTTACTTATTGAGATTGAAGACTGCATAGTGTGCTTTCTGCACGGGTGTATTACAATTACAAATCAACCAGGTAGTAGCCTCCTCGAAATGTACTTCGACTTAGCTGTGAAGTTTTTGGTGAGAAGAATCCCAATAAGTTCTTAGACGAACGTGATGGATGGGATGAACGAAAAGCGAAAGAAGGGTGTAAGTAAGTGGGACGCGAACTTGTATGATGGCTGGCAAAGAAGAACGATATGTGTTTGCTTGGCCCCCGAGGTGGCTGGGAAGGAAAGAATATGGTATGGTGCATGGCTGGGTCAATGATGAAGCAAGGATGGGTGGAAGGACAGCAGCCTGGGTGGGTGAAACAGAAACTGTATGTGTGCGTATACTTTGACTGAATGGATGCCTGGAGCATGGTATTCTCTGACTCTTAGATAGCACATGTGTATCTAGAGAGAGTAGATGGTCGCCAGGTGAAGTAAGTGTTACCTTGAAGAGCATGTACCACCGCACCCGCACGTCCGTTCCAGTGCAGGGAAGGCAAGGAAAAGAAATTGTAAATGTGTCCAATACTACCATGAATAGTAGCAGTACTTTGTATTGCGTTTGCATTCACAGCATATATCTGGTTATTACGGTGGACACTTCGTACCTCTCTTAATAACTTTAGTTTACTTGTAGTACGTCATTCATGTGTGGGTGTATCACTGTTCACTCAATATTAAGCAAAGCACCTAAAGTCATCTCATCTGTCATTAAATACGTCCCATGTGAAGTGATAGATAATCAAATTAGTTAGCTTCTTCATTTTCCTTTTCTAGTACTCATTTGCACTGTAGGGTGAAAGGTAAATTAATTAAGCAGTAGCCCTTGTAACAGAGTATTCTCAGTGCCACCCGTAATAGAAAAGTAATAGCTTCACCACCTGCATGTACTGGACCGGTACAGTAACGCAAGTCTGTCTCACTCATCATGGTGTGCAACTTCTTTTCTCGGGTGCAAGTTCACTGTGCTGTCCATGTCATTCTGCCGGCTTGCATAAGATAACGTACCAATTTCCCTAAACAAGAGAGAAGAAGAAGAATAAGACTGGTGTACTGTCATAGTCGACTGTAATGGAAGTCCATAGTGGTCGTAGAATTTGTTCATTAAACTACCACTAATGTTAGAGCAAGGATGCAGAAGTGGGAGGTTACATAGATACTGTCCTCAATAGTTATGTACTGTGCTTTCAATTTGCTACTTGTACTCTGTGACCCAACTTTCGGCTCAATCACTTTGTGTTATTAATAAGGAGCATTGGTTACAGACTATGTCTTTCTTTCTTCATATAGTTGCTCCTTCCAAATCAACAACAAGGAGGGAGCAGGCTAGATTGGCCCGGCAACGGAGGCTGGAGGCCACAGTCGCCGAATATCGGCGGCTGGTGGCCCTGGAGGAGGAGGAGGACACGCAGTCGAGCGGGGCAACAACGACATCCTCGACTGTGACCACTGCATCCTCCTCCGTGACTAAGCCAGCGGGACCGAGCCGGGCTAAGAAAGACGACCGCCACCGCCAAGCAACCGAAATACCAGCTGCCCCCCACAGGAGCTGCAAGGACCGCCAACGCCGCCTATGAGTCCGCATGTCCAACCTGGAGCAGGAGGTCCTAAAGTATAAGAACTTGGTTAAGGGCCTCCGCTCCGAGCTTGCCACCCTCCGCAAGGAGTATGATGCCCATGCCGCATCATGCACCAGCACCAGCACCCTCCAGTAGTGGAGTGTCCCTTGCCCTTTTTTTATAGACTTTTGGGGGGTGGGATTTGGGAGTTGGGATCGTTTTGGGACGTTTCAAAGACAATCGTTGGGGTTAGGGTGGGTGAGGGAGATTATTTTGTTAGGGCTAAATAAATATATTTTTAAACTTTATCTGACCATACCTGTTTTTTACTGCTTTTCAGTCTGGTGGGTGGGGGGCGGGGGTGTAACAGTAACTTTGTTTTCCTGAACAGTCGTAGGACTTTAGTAGTACAACCGTCAATCTCTTGTCTACTCCGAAATAATACTCCATTATACTACCTCCCACCAAACGCTTATCTTACCTGTAATTTGTGTTAGAAATTAGGGCTAGGCCCAGGGCTGGCTCCAGGTGAAATGGGGATTAACGTTGTCAATCCTGGGCGGGTGACATTTCCTCATTGCGGTGGTACTAGTGGTGTGACACAGTGGCAGTTGCATGCCTATGGAAAAAAAGAAAACGAAACCTTGTTTGTCCTCCTTACTGTAGCATTACAACGGTTACGGTACGATCGAGAAAATAGCAGGTGACAGTACACTAGAACAGTGCCATAATGTAGCCTAACAAATGCTAAAGTATTTGCTTGCAAGTATAACTAGTACTTGCGTTGAATTTATTTGACATTGGCTACTACTACTAGAAGATATAGTACTGAAGCTGAGTAAGTCTAGAAGATATCCTCGTATTCCTTCACCAGCCTGTTGCTGCTATGACCTTATCCTCCCCAGCAAGTGTGTGGAATTATTGATGTCATTTTAGTCAGACATCAAGCAAAACAACACAGCCCGGGGGAAGAGGGTTAGGGTTTGTAAAATGGATGGGAATGGGGGTTTCTTTTTGGGTAGGTTTTGTTGAGAGAAGAAAAAAAAAGCAGAGCATGGACAAACAATAATTGAAGATACAGACAATCTTTGGTTACAAACTAAAGGTAAGCACATGCAGTCACACTCATAGAATAAAAGACAACAATGGATACTGTATCTGTATTGCGTATGTTGTTGGAGTTGTCCTGTTGAATTTGGTAAGTAAGTTGCATGCAGCAAACAATTCCTCTTATTGGCGGCACTCCTCCATTCCAGCTGACGCTTCGTCCATCAATGTGGTGACCACTGACAGAAGACACCCTGTCCACTGCCTGCCTGGCGGATGTTGACTGAAACCCGGCCTGTAATTATTGAACGGAAAACAGGAAGTGCTATTACAATACCACTGATAAATAAATAAAAGGTATGTACGCTGTGTGGTGCAAAAAGTCACACTTTGATTTCCCTAATAGACAGTACAATATTTTTGAAATTGCGTGCTCTGTCTGAGTCACCTTTTTAAGGATCAATAAGTATGGCCAAAATATTATAGCGGATCTTTCCCCTCAAGGTAGGTGTACTACTGTGTTTTAGAACAAAATTTGACCTTCCCAGCAATGCTCCCACCAAGACCCTTACTAAAGCCAGTCGCAAAAATGTAGAAGAACCCCAATCATATCTCCAAAAACGATGCCTAGCAGAAAAATGTTTACAAAACGTACTTTGAAAGTAACAGTAGGCCCAAATACAGACCGTGGATTGTATTCAAACCACTTGCAAGCAAGCAAAAGTATCCATAGCCAGCATCGCTCCAACAGTGCTCTACAACAACAGAACCGCGTTGCAATAGAACCCCCCGAAACACATGCAATCCTGCTGCTAGGGCTAACCCTAACGAACCCTAACTTACAAAAAGTGCCAAAACTGGTGTTTCCTTATGGATTTTGTCCAACAAACTTCTAGACGGTATTAGACCTTCCCAGGAATGCCCCAGGCAAGACCCGCCAACCCACCCGCAAAAAAACACCCGACACAACACCCCCAAACAGCGAAAAAGCTAAATCTCATACTTACAATGTCTCTCGGCCTTCGGTCCAAACGCGGCGCTGTGCAGCTAGGTCATCATCATCATCAATCATCATAACTCCTGTTTTCCACCACGGATTTCCTGAAAAGCAAATGCAATCAAGATTAGACTGTCGCAGCAGTGCTTCGACAGAGACCCCGGCCGCAACCCACCCACGAACAGCAGGAAGCCCCCCAAAACGCTACATTGAGCAAGATGTCAGAAGAAATAGCAAAAAAAAGGCTGTTCCTTATGGATTTTGTCCAAAACACTTCTATCCGGTATTAGACCTTCCCAGGAATGCCCCAGGCAAGACCCGCCAACCCACCCGCAAAAAAACACCCGACAACACCCCCAAACAGCGAAAAAGCTAAATCTCATACTTACAATGTCTCTCGGCCTTCGGGCCAAACGCGGCGCTGTGCAGCTAGGTCATCATCATCATCAATCATCATAACTCCTGTTTTCCACCATGGATTTCCTGAAAAGCAAATGCAATCAAGATTAGACTGTCGCAGCAGTGCTTCGACAAGACAGAGACCCCGGCTGCAACCCACCCACGAACAGCAGGAAGCCCCCCAAAACGCTACATTGAGCAAGATGTCAGAAGAAATAGCAAAAAAAAGGCTGTTCCTTATGGATTTTGTCCAAAACACTTCTATCCGGTATTAGACCTTCCCAGGAATGCCCCAGGCAAGACCCGCCAACCCACCCGCAAAAAAGCACCCGACAACACCCCCAAACAGCGAAAAAGCAAAATCTCATACTTACAATATCTCTCGGCCTTCGGTCCAAATGCGGCGCTGTTCAGCTAGGTCATCATCATCAATCATCATAACTCCTGTTTTCCACCACGGATTTCCTGAAAAGCAAATGCAATCAAGATTAGAATGTCGCATCAGTGCTTCGACAGACACCAAAAATTACCCACAAACACCCGGAACCCCGCCAAAGAGCACCTCAAAGGCAAGCATGTCAGCAAAAACGGCAAGAAATGTCCACCTCATATTTGGTCCAAAACACTTTTGTCCATTATTAGAGCTTCACAGCAATGGGCCCAAATCCGTCAACTCACCCGCAAAGAAGTACAACACCCCCACAAGTGCTGAGTCTTTCTTCATTGGGCGTAATCCAGCACTCTGCTTGGAGGGAAATCGCAGTCTGGAGGAGGAGGATAGAGGAGCATGTTCTTCAGAACTTGTGAACCTGAGGAATGTAGACTGCGGCACCTTCAAATCAATAAGCAAACAAGTGAAGACAGTTCTGATGATGGTCTTGTTTTTGGGATTAGGTGATTAAAGTTTGAATTAAATTAACTGTGCAAAACAAAGAAAGAGAGACACAAAGCACACAGGAATAAAAGTGAATAAGGACGAAAAAGAAAGTTCTTGATTGATTGTCTCATTTTCAGGGCTCGGTGTCAGGGAATAAGAACAAGATTTCGTCATCATACTCTGCGAATTCAGGCTGGATGAGGTCAGTGACACCGAACAGAGAACAAATCCCCTCATCTACGTTGCCGTCCTCCTCGTCTTCATGCGGCGTGCTTTCTCGTACTTTGTAATCTGGTGGTATGAGGTGCTGATTCATCTTGATCATTGTCAGCCGCTCCACATTTTTGGGCGAGAGGCGGCTCCGTTTGGGAGTTACAATGCCACCAGCAGCACTGAAAACACGTTCAGAAGACACACTTGCGAGTGGGCAAGACAAATAGTTTATAGCCAGGTTGAAGAGCTGTGGCCACAATTGTTTTTTGCCATGCCAATACTGCAATGGCTCATCATTAAGAAAGACCACTGTTGAGTCATTCAGATAGTCCTGCACCATCGACTCAAGGTCAGCAACGGTTCCTCCACTTTGCTTACTTTTTGCTGTGGCTGTGACATTTTTTCGAGAACCATACCCAAGCAAACTTAGCCAATCCTCTACAACAGCCACTGTTTTTGTTGTGTGTGGTGCAGATGATCCAGTTGCCGGTGTCTTTAACGGCTGAGAGGTCACGTGTGCCCCAGCCACAGGTGCAGAAGTGGATTCTTGTGACTGGGGATGGCCTGCTGATGCTGATGCTGATGTACTGGCTTCTCCTTCAATAACCTGCCGTTCTTTTTCAAACCTCTTGGCTGACCAGGCTAACCAATGTTTGTACTTTTGAACATCTGCATCAGCAAAAGGAAAGAATGCTTCGCCTGCCAGCGCCTTTTTGTAGCGTGGATCCAGAATAGTAGCACAAATGTAATGCTGATCTGACTTGATCTTTTGAAGACGTTCATCACCACGTAGGCGCTCTAATAATTTCTCAGACAAAATAAAATGGTCTTTTTTTTGTACATCTTTTTCAAACTCAGAAGACACCGCCATCAGTTGGTGCTCCAGCATGCACAACAATGGGATAGCTTTTCCCAAATTACAGTCCTCCTGGCTGACTGCACGCGTGAAGAACTCAAAAGGACGAAGCATGTCTGTCAGGCTTTTAACTATGTCCCATTGCGCCGCACTCATCCGCAGGTCCTCCTTCTGAGATGTACCCTCTGTGAAGAAATAGTGATCGAGTACCGTATACTGCTCATACAGACGCTCAAGCATGTAGAAGGTTGAGTTCCAACGTGTTGCCACCTCCTGGATGAGTGCTTTCACTGGCATTCCACGTTGAAATAGCAGTCTCCGCAGATGCTTCCGGGCCTTAAAAGAATGGCTGAAATGGTTGCACATTTTGCGGCAGGTGGCCATTACCTCGAACGCTGTACTGTCTTTATCACTCAAGAATTTTTGAACTACCAGGTTGATACAGTGCGCCAAACACGGCACTCTAACATGGTCACCCTTCTGCATGGCCTTTACTACATTGGCGCCATTATCCATGGAAACATAACCAATCTTGAGTTTTAGGGGGGATAGCATTTTCAAGACCTTTTTGTTAAACTCTTCCAAAAGGTTTTCTGCTGTGTGACTTTTCTCCAAGCCAAACATGGCTAGTGTTGCATGCTTCCGAGCAGCTTTGAAAACTTTGTCCGGGTCAACACCTGCGTTTAGCTTTGCTAAAACACCTGAAAAAGAGATCCAGTGTCCAGTGATGCACATGTAATCAGCGCCTGCGCCACTGGTCCACATGTCTGTTGTCAGATGTATTGTGTGAACAGCACTCTTCTGCAAAGCTGCCCCAATCGCCTGCAGCACATCTTCATGTAGTGCTGGAACCGCAACTCTGGCAAAATAGAACCGGCTCGGAACCTTCCATTTAGGGCAGAGCGTTGCCACTAATTCAAGAAAACCTACCGCTTCTACAAAAGAAAAAGGTAGAAGGTCCACAGCTAGCATTTTAGCCAGCTTAGTGTTATACAGACGCGTCAGTGGGTGGTTGCGTTCATATGGCACGTCTGAAGTAAGCATTGTTCTAATGTTGCCCTGGACCAAGCATTTACGGGCTGATAATGACTTCGTTGACCCAATTTTGCTCGCTGGTGAACTTTTGTGCGTTGGTGTCTCACTCGCTCCAACACTCTTAGTGTGCCTCACATTGGGTGTGCTGCTTACAGGGGTACTGGGTGTAAGGGAAGTGTTTGACACGTCTTCTTCCTGCTCGTCATCATCAGATGAAACATCAACGTTTCCTTGAATTTGGCCTTTCTTGATCGCATCTAGGTGCGCAAACCATTTGACAGTGTGCTTTCTCTCAAGATGACCTCTCTGGCCGCCGGTACCATAGTTGGTACCTGACTTACCACGACTAACTGCAAGCTTACAAAGGGTACAAATGGCAAACTTTGGATTTTTTGGACAAACAGTAAAGAAGTCCCAAACTGGGGACTTGAAGTGTCTGTGGGACATGGAGGAGGCGGCGATACTGGTGGTGGTGGTCATGAAGCTAATGCCAGATGAAGTGGAGGATGTGGATTGCCCAACTTTTGTACGTTTTGCACTTTCACCGCCACTAATTAAGGTCGAGGTTGACGGAGGTCTCTTCTTGCCAGAAAGAAATATGGAAGCGGGACGAGTTGGTGTACTACTTAACTCCAATGATTGTGGTGTTTCCACTGCCTCCTCATCGACAACATCATCATCACGCTCAGCAGCTCTTCGGGCTAGGGTCAAAATGTCTGTTTGCTGCATGCCCGCTGGGGCTGCAGTGACCTTTATGATGACTGGGTCGTCGTTGGCAGAGTCTTCATCAGCAGCAGTATCCGCCACTTCTTGTTGAGACTCATCACACTCCATAACTCTGAGACTTTGGACGAGCTTCCTTTTACGCTTAACTACCTTTGTTTGTTCCCAAGTTTGATCCGTATCATCAGAAGGAGGTGTGCTTGAAGAGGATGTAGACACCACCCTTGATCTCTTCCTTGCTAGGGGTGTGGAAGACAATGAAGGATCATCAGGAGGAGTGGCTTCCTCAAATGATACCTCGCCTTGATTGTCGATTTCCTGATGTGCCCCTACTTCGGGAGGAACAACTATTGTGGGCACTTGTTGTGACCCTCCATGCACCTCTGCTTGCGCATCTCCTTGCGCTGCCTCTCCTTCCACATGTACTTGGGCTTGTACTTGCACATGTGATTGTTGTTGCGGCTGTGGTTGTTCAACACTCGTCAGATGAGCTACAACAACCTGTGTTGATTGAGGGACATTGCTGCTGCTTTCTTGCGATGAGCCAACATCACTGGTCGATGGTGATTGAAGAAGTATACTGGCTGCCTCTGCAGCACTCAAGGGCTTGGACTTAAGTTGGCGTGGTGGTGGTGGTGGCACTGAGCCCAATGGAGCGGGGGTGCTGCTGCCAGCTTGGTCCCCAGCAGATCCCGCTGCAGCTGCTGCAGGCATACTTTTTTTTTTACTCCCAAAAAAAGGGGCGGGCGGCACACCAGTGTCCTTGGTAACTTGCTTCTTCTGCTCCTTACTGGCACCTTTCTTGCTAGAGGAGCTACGGGTTACTTTTTTTGGGGCCATCTTCTTCAGAGCAGGTCAGCAGGCAGCAGTTGCACGAGTTGCAGAGGGTTCTGTGTCCAGACGTGACGTCGCGTGACGTTATGCTGCACACACCGCTGCAGGACTTCTTCCTGGCACTGGTGGTTCTATTGAGTCTTCTTGTGCACCTAAAAGCAATGGAAGACAGAGGAACATCAGTTCAGTTATACACCCCAAAAAATCGACAAAACACAGAAAAATGAGCACAATCCCATGCCATCCATGATGTTTACATTGAAGACACCCCACAGAAAGACTAGGGACATGCAAGTATGCAACACTCACTACCCCTGGGCATAAGGGATGAAAAGTAGGCAAAATAAGTGCAGGCCTCAGACACTGCCTCTCCTCAAAATGGCCCCCTTACACCCCAAGCACATGTTGCCTGTACCAGCCAGCACTCAAGATGGCCACCACCACCACCCACATGGCCAGTCCACATCAACAGTACACCCCCAAAAAACAGAAAAACAGCCAGAAATCACCACAATCCAATGCCATCCATGATGTTTACATCAAAGAGAGTGAGACCACACCACAGGCACACTCAGTCCATGCACCACCACCACCCCTGGGCGAGCAAAAGGCCACACCAGCAGCCCCCCAAAAACGACAAAAAACAATAAAATAAGCACAATCCCAGCCCATCCATGGCCTCAATTATGTTTAAATTCAAGAAGACACCCCACAGAAAGACTAGGCCCATGCAACACTCACCACCCCTGGGCAAAGGGCCACACCAGCAGGCCCAAAAAAACGACAAAAAACAATAAAATCTGCACAATCCCAGCCCATCCATGGCCTCAATGGTGTTTAAATTCAAGAAGACACCCCACAGAAAGACTAGGCCCATGCAACACTCACCACCCCTGGGCAAAGGGCCACACCAGCAGGCCCAAAAAAACGACAAAAAACAATAAAATCTGCACAATCCCAGCCCATCCATGGCCTCAATGGTGTTTAAATTCAAGAAGACACCCCTCAGAAACACTAGGCCCATGCAACACTCACTACCCCTGGGCATAAGGGATGAAAAGTAGGCAAAATAAGTGCAGGCCTCAGACACTGCCTCTCCTCAAAATGGCCCCCTTACACCCCAAGCACATGTTGCCTGTACCAGCCAGCACTCAAGATGGCCACCACCACCACCCACATGGCCAGTCCACATCAACAGTACACCCCCAAAAAACAGAAAAACAGCCAGAAATCACCACAATCCAATGCCATCCATGATGTTTACATCAAAGAGAGTGAGACCACACCACAGGCACACTCAGTCCATGCACCACCACCACCCCTGGGCAAGCAAAAGGCCACACCAGCAGCCCCCCAAAAACGACAAAAAACAATAAAATAAGCACAATCCCAGCCCATCCATGGCCTCAATTATGTTTAAATTCAAGAAGACACCCCACAGAAAGACTAGGCCCATGCAACACTCACCACCCCTGGGCAAAGGGCCACACCAGCAGGCCCAAAAAAACGACAAAAAACAATAAAATCTGCACAATCCCAGCCCATCCATGGCCTCAATGGTGTTTAAATTCAACAAAACAGTTGTATCATGCACCCATAACCAACCCTGGTCCTACTGGATACTGTGGCTACCCACAATATAATTTATTTAATTTTCTGAAAAAGTTCAAAAATTGTACTTGCAGCAACTGTAATGCCCCAAACAAACTTACTTGTGAAAGTTGATTTCTAATCCAAAAGTGATCCAAAGACAGTCAAAAAGGCCTCAAATCCAAATATCCAGCAGCACCCACAAAAAGTAATCCTTCCAGCTCCAGATCCAAATGAAAGTGACCAGGAGATGGACAAAGCACTGGGAGGAGCCTGCTGGACAGGAACAGGAAGTTGGAGACTGTGGGGCACTTCCTTCCTCCCCCCCCCAAAATGGACTCCTTGCAAAAAAAAAGGCCATGCAAATGTCAACCTGAGGAGTGATTCTGATAAAAATCATAATTTTCTGAAGGTTTATCCTGTTTGCTGGTGATTTTCTTGTGCGAAATTGCAAAATCTCTATTTCGCAAGTGCGAGATTGTTCCTTTCCGCCGCAACTACGTGTTCGCAATTGCGAACTCTCGCGAGGTGTGCTGTGCAAGGTGGCAAGCCGCGAGTACGTATTCGCGGGCGACAAACTCCCGCGGGAACACGCAGCAAGATCTAAAATGGCGCGTCACTCGCAAAGAAAAACAACTCGGCAAACGCTAAAATGACGGAAAGTGAACGCCGTGCACCACGCCGCGCGCCGCAACCAAGCAAAAAATCCGCCGCGAGCGGATTCACGGATTTTCGACAAATTCGCGAGAGTTCGCGGATTGCGAATTTGCCGAAAATCCGAAAAATCCGCGAGCGGAGCGGATTTTACGCCCATGCTTACTCCTTACACCCATGCCTTTGACTCTGTCATGGGAACAGTTTTCACACCTCATTCAGGGGTATTCATTAGCTGTGTGACAGTTGGAAGGCTCCTGTAAATGAGACTCCAGGAGTTTTAAACAGGAAAAAAGGTAACTTTCTATAAGTTAGGTTTCCCTAAGATTTTTTTTTAATTAACCACCTTTATTACGTTGGGCTTTAAATAAATATTAAAATTAGTGGTGTAGTCCTCTCTCTAGCTTTCCCCTTTCCTGAGACAGCAGACTTAATTTGGTTCCCAGTATCTCTCTATGGGCCAGCTGGCTTTCCTACAGTGACAAATGTTTTTGTGATAGTCACTGTAAGGACAGGTTAGCTTTAAATTTCTACATTTTCTACCTTTACATATGAGGCACCCTGCTGGGTAGGCTACAAGGTCTACATAGGGGTGACTTATTAATATTTAAAAGGGACGTTTTGACCTGTCAAAAGGGTTTATTTTTAGAGGTTGAATTGCAGTCTTTCCCCTGCTACATTCAGACTATACTGGTAGGCCTGAATCCATGTTTGCACTGCCACTGTAGTGGATATCACAAGAAGAGCTGCAGTCTACTAGTAGCATTTAACTGTCAGGCTTTAAGTGCACTTTGTACCATATACATATGGGTAAATTAAATCTACCAATTCAGAGTATGCCGATGTTACCATGTTTAAAGGAAGAACACAGTCACTTTAATACTGGTTTGCAGTGGTAAAACCATAAACATAGGGCAGAATATGTGGGTGATGGGTAAGGGGAGGAAATATCGCACAAAAGATGGTAATTTCATACACCCATCTTTCCACTGCCATGGCTGACTGGCATTGAACAAGCCATAGTTTGAAAGGACTACTTTGCTGGAGAACGTTGGATCGGGAAGAATGGTTGGAAAGAGGAGCAGGCCGTGGAGTCAACCCGAAGATGAAAGTAGGGCGGTCAACCGTACCGTTTTTTGGGGGGTTTTCTGCAGGATTGTCCTGTATTAGGGTGGTCGGATACTCTGCCAACACTTGGCTTGGGTAGGCCACCAAATGTCATGTTTTCTAATAATAATAATAATAGGATGGACCCTAGGACTCCAGTTGCAAATTACCTCAACCATCATGGATGGACCGAGTAGCTCCTATTTGCCCTTTGGGCCCCCATATGGGGTCTGGCAATTTGCAGCAACCAGTGTATGATCTGCAAGTTTCGGTTGCAACTGTCTTTAACAGAACAATACATACAGCTTAAAACCAGTGTTATCTGCACAATACAATGACAGATACAGTGTTTGTGGGAGTAAATCTTGACACTGTGTCCTTAGATCATTTGAGACATCTGTGTTTGGAGAGAGCGTGGAATCTGTATCATGTCCAGTGTTCAACACCGAGGATTGTAGATATTTCCATTATTGGGGCTGGGGGAGAGTACAGAAAGGGAGCAGTGCCATACAAAGAAGGATTACAACCTTCTAACTGAACCCCCCCTAATTGCACTGTGTGTATTATGTAATGCTGTGTGATTAAAGTACTTTCCTTTAACCCAAAAGATAAGCACTTGGCAGAGCCTTACTTTATGGTGTCTGATGATTAAATGTTGACTTCTGATGTCTTACTCCTCCTCCCCACCACACACACTACCTTCCTGATAGCCCTCTGACTGTTCTTCCTCAGACACTGGGAGTCAAGTGTGGAAATGGTGGACTTTACCCAGTTTGCAGAGTTTGCGGCCTCCAGGACACAAGCGACAAACTATCTCAACCAACGCTGTTGGGTCCCAGTCGCCCTGTATGCCAGGAAATCTGACACCAGCATAACCATTGTGTAGCATAATGTACCATCATGGAAGAATCTATACATGACCACAAATATTTGCAAGTCAATCTGAAGTCCCCCTTTCCCCCTTCCATTTATTCTAGCAGAATAGCGTCCTGAAGTTCTTGTGTGGTAAAGTTTCACTACTCTACAACACACGAAGCTTAAATTAGTGCACTGTCATACAACACTCTACTACTAGTACTATCATAGAACATAACATCCTATGCCGCCATGTCTCGGATCAGAATGGGGGAATAACCATGGAAAGCATTGCCTCTAGGGAGGTGGAGCTTTTATGACAGTACCATGTTTGGCACTCATTTTGATGCTGCTGCTTATAATTATGACTCTGTTGGTAAAAACAAAAATTTAACTGGATCACGAGAGGTTTGAGACAGTGGGTAAACCTGCAATAGGAGGAGCCCCCATACAGATGCTCCAGACAATTCCAGGGAGGCATTCTGAGATTTGAGGAGTTGGTTATACCAATAGCAGCTTTTGTTATCTAAAACTGCCATGTGTAATATGTTAATATTTTTTTTAAATAAACTGTAAGGTCTTTGTTATTTTGCTTACTATGATCTAATATTGTATCTCCTAATGTACCATGTTGTATACAACCCTGAGTTACAGTAGACGTTGCTAATCTTGAAGTGCTTCGAAGGAGCCATCCAGTGAGGGATGTTGCTATTCATCTCAGTTCATGCAGATTTCATCAAACAAAGCAACTAGGGCTTTGGAGGAGGGTGGGCCGACCAGCGGGAGGCCTGCCCCTCCCAGGGTTATTTGGGCCGGGGGGCAGTCAGAGCCCAGTGTGCTGGTTGGGCTCCATTGGGCTGGCTTTGGGCTTGCTGGGCTTGAGCTGGGCTATTTTTGGGCTTGGGGTATTTATAACCGCCATCTTATGTCACGGGCCACCATTTTGTTGGTTTGTGACACGACAGCCGGTCAGGGAGGACATTGGGCATTTTAGCTTTGCCCTGCCCTCCCTCCCTAGAGAATGCTTCCTGTAGCTTGCTTTTCTGTGGGGTCTTGTTGTGGGTAGCCTATTACTTTTTGCGCTAGGTAGTTTTCTTGGGAGCAGGTGCATCGGGCTGAAGTTTGTATTGGGGTTGTCGCTGGAGCAGGTGCTGATGTGGTTCGCTATGTTTCTTTGGAGGCGTTTTTCCTAGGTTATTGGTGGTATAATGATGTATAGTTACAGTTATGAAAGAACATAAGAAGTTTACCTAGTTAGGTAGGTGTAGAAATGTTAGCAAATTGTAAGTTGTGTTTATAATTGTTGCGGGGGAACACGTTTAGGGGAGGGGGTGGGGCAGTAAAGTAGGAAGACAATATTTAGTGAGGTATAGTTTTGTACGGCCCAGGCCAAGGGATTTTGTATGTAAGGTGCACCTGTTTCCAATAAAGCGGCCTTTTTCACACCAACAAGCTAGTCTGTGGTCTGTGCTGCCCCCCTTTTTGGCCCAAATTCTGGAGTGCCCACTGTTGTGGACTGTTAGTGACTCAGGACTGGTTTAAAAACACAATGCTTTTTTTCTCTACACTAGACGGCTCCTGTGATTGAAAGGATCATCTCCAAGCCATCTGGTTGGGACTGTTTGGGAATATGTATTGATAAGAATAAGTAGCCATATAACAGAGTTTTCATTAATGTTTGAATAGACAGACTTGGAAGAAGATATTTAGACGATTTTGTGAGCTGGTTAACATGCAACTTGACAGGTCCTGGTGACAGGGGCGTAACACAGGCCCCCGCAGCCCACGCATTGGGGGGGGCCTCGATGTCCAGGGGGGGCCCTCAGTGCACGCCACACAGAACAGTAATTTACAGCATGATGCACGCACCATGCTAGGACTTAGTTTTAAACAGTCTCCTCAAATAAATGAAATGCTGCGTGCTCCGTGCGCAGCACACGCACACACAGCTTAGTGGTCTTCAACCTGGGGGTGGGGAAGGGGCTGAACTGGAAGGTTCATGCGCAGTGTGTAACTGCACTTCAGGCGGCAGGCTGGTGTGTCCTGAGAACTGAAGCGGTGAGTGAAGCCATATTTAAAATTGCGGTCCTAGTCCCTTATGGGGAGGGGTTCGTTTCCTAAATGGCACAGCTGTAGCAAACTCTACACTCCATAACAGGCCCTCAATGCTTAAATATCTCACATATCAAGCCGAGCGCCTCTCTGAGTGAGTGGGCCGGCAGTTTGTCCCGGGGGTGGCGACTCTATTTCTTTGACCTCGTGTTTATATCCTGCTGGCGCTTATTCTAAGGGAAATATTGCTCACCGTTGTGAAACACGATTTAGGAAGCTGTTCTGAAAAAAGGCGTTGTATTACCGATTTCAGCAGCTTGAGTTCTTTAACCAGAGGCCACCCAAGTCTGGCGATAACACCACAGAGAACCGGCTGGGATGTTTTCTCTACTCTCTTGTTGCATAGTTAATTTTACTCCAAGTCATTTTTCATGTTTTTCAGTTCCTCCAAGTATGTGGTAAATTAATTTCCAGCCGATCTGATGAGGTCATCATAATATGTTATCGGGAACATTAGGATGCAATTAAATTAATGTCTTGAGATTTGTGGTTAAAAATAAAGCCAGCGATATTTGTGCCAAATAAGGGGGTTAGTTCCCTTGGGTTTAGCGGGACGTGGGCCGCTTGCACGTGCATTTGTTTATTTCTCTTAGCAGAAATTAGATTTTTTCCTAGGACCAGCCACACTCTGAGGGGGGCCATCCTCGAGGGGGTTCATGCAAGAATCAATGCCTAAAAACATCACACCAACGAGGAAGTTTCCCTAGCATTTAAACTCTGGTTTTACCTGGATTACCACACAATTAGAAGAGAGTGTTAATATTTGCACCCTCCGGTGGACTGTTTTCATTTCACTTTCTCTTTGCAAAACTGGCATGGTTTGGGTTTTCCTTGGTTTAATCACTGAAATGGCGGAGAGGGTGAATGATTGCCTGGGGCTCCTTTTTATTCTGCTGCTCCAAACATTGTCTTAAAATAAACTTCTTTCCTTAACCATATATATATGAAAGTTCTTTTAGGCAATATTTTTTATATTAATCAGGGCTAGGCTGCTTTCCCAACAACGTTTTACAAAAACTCCTGAATAAACAAACAGTAAAGGCAAAGCCAAAAGACTGGGGGATAATGCCATATCGGTTGGATTTGCCAGTGCTTACTGGTGGTACGCTGACATCATTTATACTCTTACATCATGTGGTTACACACCAGATCGGGTGCCTTCCCATTTTCATCTGTCCCCTTGTAACATAACATAACGTGTATTTGTAAAGCGCACTTCACCCCTACCAGGGTATCTTGGCACTGTTCCCAACTCAATGGTACTGATTTTATTGACCTCAGAAGGATGAAAGGCTAAGTCTGACCCAACATTTTTCGAACATGTCATGGCAACTCATCCTGCTCTTAAAGGAGCTATTTAGCCTTCAGCCCATTAGGAAAATGCAAAATCAAAACAATGACCTGTAAGATTCCCTTTCTGGCTGCCAGTGCAGCAGATTCCTGTGTTGTGTATATGTCTCTATGTCTTTAGTATTAATGTTTCCCTGTCTAAATTTAAATTGTGGAGTTTCCTGTTCTTAGCATAGCTGTAGGGAGTGTGTAAATTAATTTGCATTCAAGTTGCGATGAAAGGATGTCTTTCCAGACCTATTTCCAATCCTACAGCTGTAAGTGGGCAACCTTACAAGTGACATCAGTTTGTTACCTGCTAATGTTTTGCGATGGACTCAAAGCAACGTATCACTGATGGACAAGGCCACTAGAATTATGTGGCAGGAGAGGCCCAAACTATCTGCAATGTTGACTAAATTATGTGGGGGAAAGAAGGCAAATTATGCGGCCTAATACAGCACATTTCATGACATTATTACTTCATGATTTTGTCATTTGTACCCCGTTAACACTGTCTTAGCAAACGATTCACCCAGAGGCGCAACTAGAGCCACATTTGGGGTGGGCTAAGAAAATATTTCGGGGGGGCTGAAACTTTAAGCAGTAGGTAGAGTGGCGCTGCAGGGGCTCTTAGAAGGGGTGAAAGGACAACAAAGCCTCTTTAACATGCACATGGTCTTTTAAAGACCTGTAATGTGCTCGGGTGCGGCTGTGTGTGAGCCCGGGACCTGTCTGAGCCCGGGCTGCCACACACGACGGGGGCGCTGAAGCCCTTTGATTCCAATGGGTGTTGCGCGCCTGGTTTCACCCCATCAGTACCGCTTTAAAACTCAAATACAGCAACAACCTACTGAAAGGGGACTAGTCAACCATCAAGAAGAGCCTTCTATCATGCTGCAATACGTCGCTGCATTCTATGTAACTTTTGTTCTGTTTCAGCTAGAAACACATTTCTGTTAAAATTTGCAAATTATGCAGCAGATGTTGGATTATGTGGCAAATCCATAATCATACAAAAACACTCTAACTGCAGAAGCACATAATTCCACTAACCCTGCTCATAGAGATATAAAGTGGAAAGTTGTCCAATGTCCCTGGAGATGTTGTCAGGTGGTTATAAACAGACAGTGAGGCTGGGATGAGCTAACAAAACGTTCAAGGCCAAGGACGGGACAAAGTGTAATATAGGACTACGGTCTACACATTTGTAGGACTTGCCGAAGACAGCGCATGCATGGTCTCTAGCAAGACATATTGAGTTATAGACAGAGATCCCTAAACACTCACAAAAGACATGAGACCTGGGAAGAGGAGCTGGACACTGCGGCACGGTGAGCTATAGAAGCAGGACACTGCGGCACGGTGAGCTATAGAAGCAGGACACTGCGGCACGGTGAGCTATAGAAGCAGGACACTGCGGCACGGTGAGCTATAGAAGCTGGACACTGTGGCACGGTGAGCTGTAGAAGCTGGACACTGGCACGGTGAGCTATAGAAGCTGGACACTGCGGCACGGTGAGCTATAGAAGCAGGACACTGCGGCACGGTGAGCTATAGAAGCAGGACACTGCGGCACGGTGAGCTATAGAAGCAGGACACTGCGGCACAGTGAGCTATAGAAGCAGGACACTGCGGCACGGTGAGCTATAGAAGCTGGACACTGCGGCACGGTGAGCTATAGAAGCAGGACACTGCGGCACGGTGAGCTATAGAAGCAGGACACTGCGGCACGGTGAGCTATAGAAGCTGGACACTGCGGCACGGTGAGCTGTAGAAGCTGGACACTGGCACGGTGAGCTATAGAAGCTGGACACTGCGGCACGGTGAGCTATAGAAGCAGGACACTGCGGCACGGTGAGCTATAGAAGCAGGACACTGCGGCTCGGTGAGCTATAGAAGCTGGAAACTGCGGCAGGGTGAGCTATAGAAGCTGGACACTGCGGCACGGTGAGCTATAGAAGCAGGACACTGCGGCACGGTGAGCTATAGAAGCAGGACCCTGCGGTACGATGAGCTATAGAAGCAGGACACTGCGGCACGGTGAGCTATAGAAGCTGGAAACTGCAGCACGGTGAGCTATAGAAGCTGGACACTGCGGCACGGTGAGCTATAGAAGCAGGACACTGCTGCACGGTGAGCTATAGAAGCTGGACACTGTGGCACGGTGAGCTGTAGAAGCTGGACACTGGCACGGTGAGCTATAGAAGCTGGACACTGCGGCACGGTGAGCTATAGAAGCAGGACACTGCGGCACGGTGAGCTATAGAAGCAGGACACTGCGGCACGGTGAGCTATAGAAGCAGGACACTGCGGCACAGTGAGCTATAGAAGCAGGACACTGCGGCACGGTGAGCTATAGAAGCTGGACACTGCGGCACGGTGAGCTATAGAAGCAGGACACTGCGGCACGGTGAGCTATAGAAGCAGGACACTGCGGCACGGTGAGCTATAGAAGCTGGACACTGCGGCACGGTGAGCTGTAGAAGCTGGACACTGGCACGGTGAGCTATAGAAGCTGGACACTGCGGCACGGTGAGCTATAGAAGCAGGACACTGCGGCACGGTGAGCTATAGAAGCAGGACACTGCGGCTCGGTGAGCTATAGAAGCTGGAAACTGCGGCAGGGTGAGCTATAGAAGCTGGACACTGCGGCACGGTGAGCTATAGAAGCAGGACACTGCGGCACGGTGAGCTATAGAAGCAGGACCCTGCGGTACGATGAGCTATAGAAGCAGGACACTGCGGCACGGTGAGCTATAGAAGCTGGAAACTGCAGCACGGTGAGCTATAGAAGCTGGACACTGCGGCACGGTGAGCTATAGAAGCAGGACACTGCTGCACGGTGAGCTATAGAAGCTGGACACTGTGGCACGGTGAGCTGTAGAAGCTGGACACTGGCACGGTGAGCTATAGAAGCAGGACACTGCGGCACAGTGAGCTATAGAAGCTGGAAACTGCGGCAGGGTGAGCTATAGAAGCTGGACACTGCGGCACGGTGAGCTATAGAAGCTGGACACTGCGGCACGGTGAGCTATAGAAGCTGGACACTGCGGCACGGTGAGCTATAGAAGCAGGACACTGCGGCAGGGTGAGCTATAGAAGCTGGACACTGCGGCACGGTGAGCTATAGAAGCAGGACACTGCAGCACGGTGAGCTATAGAAGCTGGACACTGCGGCACGGTGAGCTATAGAAGCAGGACACTGCAGCACGGTGAGCTATAGAAGCAGGACACTGCGGCACGGTGAGCTATAGAAGCAGGACACTGCGGCACGGTGAGCTATAGAAGCAGGACACTGCAGCACGGTGAGGTATAGACAGAAATCCTTTACACTCAAAAGAGAAATGAGTCACGGGAAGAGGAGCTGGACACTGCTGCACGGTGAGGTATAGACAGAGATCCCTTACACTCAAAAGAGACACTAGACCCGGGAAGAGGAGCTGGACGCTGCAGGGGCGTAACACAGGCCCCCGCAACCCCCATGTTGGAGGTTTCAAGTAAAAATATACCAGTTTTGTGGGCGGTGGGGCAAAGTGGTAGGTGGCGGGCCGGATGGCCAGGGGGGGCCCCCTTCATGTATTTTGCAGGGGGGCCCACTCAAGTTTTGTTACGCCACTGCCTGGTGATCTTTATGGTATATGGCAGAAGATCACAAAGGCATACTTTCATGAAGAAAAACAAGGGTAGCTATATATGGTGCCCAGTCTGAATCTGGCTAAAAGTGCTCTTTCCAAGGGATGAACAACCAAGGTTAGATAAGACTCAAAAACCCTCGCAGTTGGCAGAAATGCATATTGCCTTATAGCAGAATTTTGCAGCTCCTCTTATAACGTGTCCAAAAAGTTTATTTTGCTCAAGATTTGTTCATTTTAGTAATTGAGTAAGGTTTGCCAAGGACAACGTCTAATAGTTTAATATATTGGCTCCATGGGATTTTATGACCATGGACCAAACTGACATCCGTAGAAGCATCGAGGCTAGTTTTATGAAGTCATCGACTTAACTAAGTCCCAGTTCCTCACGGACAAAGCCGTGGGGACTATTTGGAGGTAAACCTAGAAAGCGCCTATCTTGGTGTTTTCACTTGACTTGTAGATTAATCACAAGGTAGTGGCCACAGATGTCAGTCCTGTTGTTCAAGGTGTGCAGGCATTTTCTTCTGTATATATCCAATGACGCAGGAATTGACTTATTCTTTATATTTACAGCAAATTGAAACGAAATACCCACTAACTCTCAGAATCTGTCGCCTAAGGGAAAGGCAGCTAAGCTAAGGGGATCCAAAGTCACCCCCAAATACGAAAAGCAACTTACTTTCCCAATTCGTGCCACTTTAATTTGTATTGATCTCATTTTTGGGTTATTGGGCCGCAATTTACACACAAATTAGGCATCATTATATGGCAAACATGAATCTATTAACTCATCAGCTAGAGTGTGTATGTGCAAGGCTTAGGGCCTAGGAAACTAATACTTCATAGGCTAATAATAGCTAACCGAATGTGTAGGATTGTCATATTATTTCAGAAGCAGGTTTGCATCGATCGCACAAACAAAAATAATAAAAACGCAGCAGAGAGGACATTTCCACTTTACTGTCCAGAGAGTTGTGCAGTGAGTGACATTACAAGGCCATCTGGGCCAGCAGAAAGCAAATGTGGAAGGAAGCGCTTTTTGATACATTTGCTTGCCTTTCTGACATGCCACTGACTTGGGGCATGGTTCTTTCTGCACAAGAACTCTCATTACCCTCACCATAGAGTCTCTTTGGGGAGAAAGGTTTAAAGAGGTGTGAGAATTCGGGAGGGGCAGACTTGAAGACTGGTTGCTTGGGGTTACGTGCTTTAAAGCTGTTGTTTATCTGTAGGCCTGGAAGCATGATAGGTTAGTGGGGATAGTATGTAGCTTGGTGTTAAATAGATGGAGAAAATACTGATCACACAGCCAACACAATAGTCATGAGGCTGAAAATATACTACATTGGTGTTAGGAAGTGCTTCTTTAAAAAAAAAGTACAGTGGTCGGAAGTTTTGCTCAGAAGCCCATGGCAAGTGCTTTTGAAAGTCGGAGTATCAGTTACCAAGCCTGCATAGTCTTGATTCCACCACATGCTTCTTTAATCTACCACTAGACACTCCATGCCTCTTTATCTTACTCTCGCATGTGCCCATTTTCTCCCTTAGTTATGATTTTTCTGTCTTTCTTTTCCTCCTTCGTTCCCCTTGTGTGTTTTTTCCACTCTTGCTCTGGGTCAAAATCTGATGATGAAAAATTAGTGCTGGTCCACAAAAATTACTTCTGCTGGCCACACCTGCAACCGCTGGGTCAAGTTAGGCGCTGCCTGTCCTGTCCTCAGAAGACTCCCTCCCTGGCGCTAGTACATTTGGTCCTGCTCCACGCACTTGTGTCAGCATTCCATTCGATGATGCTGTGGCAAATGCATGCTTTCTTGCACCGCATGATGTGCCTCTAAAGGATGCTGTGAACGCTAGCATCGCAGTAACATACAAACATATCTTCTCTAGTGTATGCCCGGGTGTCCTGGCTGCACCAAAGTGCTCACCATCTCCCTCAACACTGGGCACATTTGGGCACCGAGAAGGTTTGTGAGCACTGTGGTACTCGAGTCTTACGGATATGTTGTCTACAAAAAATCACAGTGTCCTTGTTCTGATACCTGTATATTTTTTCCATGGACGCCAAGTTACTGAAAGCCAGTTAGTTTGTCAGACCGAGAATCCACTCTAAATTCCGGTACTTCTGTTCTACTTGATTTAGTTGCACCAAGTAATATCCTGTAACCCCTCTTATCCTCATACACCCTCCTTACACCATCTTAACATTATAATCAGCAACATGTGGGTTACTTGGATATTGCAGGGAATGCAGCAGTGTTCAGATGTCTCCTAAAGGCTTGCCAGATACTTGTTTTAATCAATGACAGAATTTAGGAGGAGGTGTGATTGTAACACGACACATTATGCTAATGGCTGTAGGTGTTTCCAGCAGCAACACGCTCCTGAAATATGTGTGTGGCAATGAGAAGTGGAAGCAATGTTACTGCTGGTTATTCTTCCAACTGAACAGGCTCCCCCAGACCCGGCGTTAATGGTCCCCAACACTGCTGTTAGTATTGTATTTACTGGTTTGTTCGTGGCCAGCACTGCTGTTAGTATTGTATTTACTGGTTTGTTCATGACCAGCACTGCTGTTAGTATTGTATTTACTGGTTTGTTCATGCCAGCACTGCTGTTAGTATTGTATTTACTGGTTTGTTCATGGCCAGCACTGCTGTTTGTATTGTATTTACTGGTTTGTTCATGCCAGCACTGCTGTTAGTATTGTATTTACTGGTTTGTTCGTGGCCAGCACTGCTGTTAGTATTGTATTTACTGGTTTGTTCATGACCAGCACTGCTGTTAGTATTGTATTTACTGGTTTGTTCATGCCAGCACTGCTGTTAGTATTGTATTTACTGGTTTGTTCATGGCCAGCACTGCTGTTTGTATTGTATTTACTGGTTTGTTCATGCCAGCACTGCTGTTGGTATTGTATTTACTGGTTTGTTCATGGCCAGCACTGCTGTTAGTATTGTAGTTATTGGTTTGTTCATGCCAGCACTGCTGTTAGTATTGTATTTACTGGTTTGTTCATGGCCAGCACTGCTGTTTGTATTGTATTTACTGGTTTATTCATGCCAGCACTGCTGTTGGTATTGTATTTACTGGTTTGTTCATGGCCAGCACTGCTGTTAGTATTGTAGTTATGGCCAGCACTGCTGTTAGTATTGTAGTTACTGGTTTGTTCATACCAGCACTGCTGTTAGTATTGTATTTACTGGTTTGTTCATGGCCAGCAGTGCTGTTAGTGTTGTAGTTACTGGTTTGTTCATGGCCAGCACTGCTGTCAGTATTGTATTTACTGGATTGTTCATGGGCAGCACTGCGGTTAGTATTGTAGTTACTGGTTTGTTCATGGCCAGCACTGCTGTACTTACTGGTATGTTCATGGCCAGCACTGCTGTTAGTATTGTATTTACTGGTTTGTTCATGGCCAGCACTGCTGTTAGTATTGTATTTACTGGTTTGTTCATGGCCAGCACTGCTGTTAGTATTGTATTTACTGGTTTGCTCCTGGCCAGCACGGCTGTACTTACTAATATGTTCATGGCCAGCACTGCTGTTAGTATTGTATTTACTGGTTTGTTCATGGCCAGTATGGCTCGGTGGAGTATCTTCCCCCACTGTAAACTGGAAGTCTTATTGATGATGTCTTAAGTTGCTAAACAGGTTTTTCTTAATGGTATTCATATTTAATGTCAATTTCTGACACGCCCTTCCTTTCAAGTCCAGAGTGAGGTTTTGTAGGAGGTAAGGATTCCTACGCACAACTATTTCAACATCTAAAAGTCATCATGTACAAGAGACAACATAAGTAAAGACTGACACAAATTATTCTGGGTTTAGGTTTGCTAGAGATCGCGGGTCACCCGACCAATAATTACGCCACTTCTGGCTTCGGGCCCATATACTTTACTTTATCATATACATTGATCAGAAGACCACACAATCTACTACCAATAATTGTGAGTTCCCTTTCGATTTATTTCCAGTGTACCCAACTTACCATCCACCGTTATGGGTACCTATGACCACGATGGGTCAGGGAGCTAGCTGTAAAAGGAAAGGCAGCAAAATATACTATTCATCATATATCTTTACTTTTCATAAAATGACCACGGACAACTGGAAGTTTTGAAAAGTTTATCTTAAATTCAAATAAAGGGCAGTCATACAGTTTTATCAAAGAGTGCTAGTGCGACAGGGAACCCGCTAAGTGAGAGGAAAACTAAGATAAGGGGCAAAGTGAACACACTATAAATCTGAGTTACTTTTAGTCAGTTTACGAGAGAAAAACCAAGACCATATCAGGAAGTTGCAAACTGCAATACAGAAATTGATTTCTAAAAGGTAGGGTAACATAGGAACACGTTATGAAATCAAATGCAAATGACTTTATAAAATGCAATGGTTGCAGGAGAAAGCATGGAAAATTATCACGTGCAAAGGTATGTCTTTATTGAAGCAAAGACAGAAAAATAGAAAGGTGCAGTTTTAAGAGTTTCAGAGCAATATTTACCTAGACTGGTGCGAAAACCAACCCTGGCCACGGGTCAGTTAAGGACAGGAAAACCCTCAAGGAAGGATAACCCTCAGTGGGACAGCAGGTGCAGAATGGACACCCCAGGACAGGACAGGAAACCCAGATTCGGATCAAGACAGGACCACCAGGATACGACCAGCACCCGCAGTTCGGAAGCAACGCCTGCGCTCCACCCTCTCTGCAGCTATCGATCAGGACCCCGATTGGGTCAGCGAATTCCCAGAACAAGTGCTCCGCCAGCACTTAAGGTTCAGTAAAACCTTCAGAGTCTATGGTCAAATTTCGGACAGAGAGCTCCGCAGCACCTCTGTATCAAGTCACCTATTGAGTGCGTTGGGTCAGTGACCGGTCAGCTATTCAGACAAGTCGGACAAATTCTCTAGCTAAACCTAGGCTAGTTATACTGTTTTGGGACAGGGTACCACCCCCCAAATGTTGCAAAGTGTCAGAATCCCCAATTTGGATTGGTCCTAAGGTAGGCTTTGGTTAACACACCAATCCGAACAGACTATTCTAAGGCCTAATTTGCATCCTAAGGTGCCGCCTAACAAGATTGGGGTTCCCACGAGAAGTCGCACGGAATACAATGCAAAAGAATACAATGTGTTACAATATAATACAATCTAGATGCTTCTGGCTGGGTGAAGGTGCATGTTCTCATGCAGGCTCTGCCAACAACCTTCTTTGGCTTGGTTTCAATGCCATCTTCACCATCGATTGATTCTGCGCAGAAGTACCCTCCAAGATGGACTCCCAAGCCCCATTCACCCCTCAGTGCCGAAGATACATGAAAAGTAAGCGAAAACAAATTAATACATAGAAATAAATGAATGTATTACATGTCATGATTTCACACTACAGGTTTATCATTATAAAAATATGCTAGGCATTATTGGTGAGTGCAACGAACAATTTCACAAGAGCAGCAGCACAAAGCTTCACCATGTTATCTGCGCATAGCCATCTTATTGCTTATTACGCATGCGCACCCTTTCCCTCCAAAACTATCTCTACACGGAGTCACGTGAGTGTGACTGACGCATGCGGAGAAGAGGAAAGTCAAGCAGCGGCCATTTTAGAAACACGGATTAATCGTATTAGTAAAACACATAGGCAAGCATCTCTATCATACATATATATCGGAAATAAAAGATATTAGTAAAACGTACAATTCGTTACGATGTTACAACAGTTTCGAGGTTCATGAATCGAGCAAGTCGCGATGCGAAATCTTGCTCTATCAATCCCCTCTTTGATGATATTTACTATCATCACAAAAATGGAACCAGATGCCGACTTTCTTTCACACCTTGTACATTTCTATCTCTTCCAACAGGCGATTCAATTTTTCTTTTTCATTTAAAGTAGGGTGAGAATTTTTCACCTTTTTATAAATTTTATTATTCATTTCTTCTAATTCAAGCTCATCCGCACTTCGTTTCACTCCTCTCGCATTCACTTGGTATTTCTTTCGGTGTTGGCGACATTTGCAACAGACGAATATGAGAAATAGGATAAGACCTATCACTCCAATTGGCATCAGTACCTTAAACAATAAGCTTTTACCTAAACTAGCAAACCAGTGACCTACATTGGAGAGACCATTAACCAGTCTCTTCCAGGCACTGTCAACCTCGAGTGGTTTAAGTTCCTTTTCCAAATTAGTAATGTTTTTCACATATCTTTTGAGCTGTACGCTCTTGTCCGGAATGTAAGTGCAACAATGTTGCGCCTTCAACATTCGGCAGACTCCGCCCTCTTTTGCTAATAAGGTGTCAAGAGCAAGTCTGTTCTGCAAAACCATTGATCTGATCGCAACCATTTCGGTATTGACCAGCAGAAATCCATGAGCTGTGTCAGTAGACAGCACATCCACTATAGTGGACAATTTGCAAATTCTGTGAGTGTTCAGAACCACTCCCACTCCAGGTATCAGTGCACTAAAAATACTACCCATTATTTCACCTACGCTTTCTCTTTTGCTACGCACTAAGCCATTAGTATTTTCATTGCTTCCAGAAATTTCATTCACATGGTATATTTTCGGGAAGACAATGCCAAAGTAGCAGCTTCCATACCAGTGATCCGGCAATTTGAAATAAGCCTTGTCTCCACATATATAATAAATTCCAGGAAACACAGGCTCTGACCCATTTTTGAATCCCCAACCTCCAATTACCTTGTAATTGTGTTCACATTGACTGGAACCAATGAAAATGTTATTATAATAACTAGTCTTCTCGCGGTGAAGACAGAGTTTCCCTTTCTTCTCGAAATCCAGCAACAAAGCAGGCCCTGCCCCGCCATTTGAGGTGCTTTCCATGTTTTCAGCCCATTTAGGTGTTTTCTGTTTCTTGTCATTAGCCTTTCTTTGGAAACTCTCCCTTCTTTTCTCTGCCATGTTTAAAAATATCTTTTCTTGTTCATGTAATGTACAGGTCAAGTTATCTCTGTGTGCTTCAGCTATGTCTATATTGCCTATAGTCAGAAAATAGTCTCCCATATATCGTATTACGTCACTTTTTGTATGTACAGGATTCAGATTTCCACGAATGGGAAGTTCAGAAAAGATCACGTCATTGTTAGAATAATAGTACTGTAACGGTCCTCTTTTGTAAAATAAGCTTGCTAAAATACTACAGGAAATTCCATAGGTCAGAGGTAGATGATGATATGTCACGCCTTCAGCCACAGAAGTAGGTAGCTTCATGCAGACATAGCAATCTTCTATTTCCATAGTTTCTACGTAATGCACTAACAAGTTTGCGAAAACATTTAAGTGTGTCTTGTTTCTAACTCCGTGGTAATGTAGTCCTTCCTCATCTGATGCTTCTAAGTCTCGTTTTGTCTGTCTGAGTGCTTTTTCACGTCTTTCTACACTTCGTGTTGTCAGTTCTTCAGTGTCGGTAATCTGAGTAGGGTCAATATTAGTATTTTTGCTAACCATAAAGGGAATGAAAACTGTTAATCCTATCCAAATTAATATTAATATAACTATACTACATATACACACCTTGCAGCATGTTTTGCAACAACTGCGGCTCAATCTACCACTCACGTTTGTATCAGACATTTCGGCTCAGAAGGAAATTTTAACCCCTCTTTGTAGCTTTTTTTTCAGGTATTTTATTGCTGACCAATTTCACGGAGGTTCTTCCTCTTCCTCTGCAGAGTAATCAGGAATCGGTTCTCCGTTGCTTTCGTCAGTAATATCAAGATCCTCAAAGTTTTCCAAGATCAAGTAGGTCCACTCTGGATCCTTGTATTTTTCGTTTTGTCTTTTTAGTCTTTCACTCCTTCTCTTGGAGTTATCTTCAGGTATTTCTGCAATTCGGGGACTTCTTCTTATGTCTGCAAGTTTCTCTTGGACTGTTTTTATTCTTAATCTTAGTCTTTTAATATACCTTGGCTCAATGTGCTTCTTTTTCTTGAGTCTTTTAGCTGGCACTGTTATTTGGCTTTCTTCTAATGTCCTTTTATTGTCACTTGTTTGTGGCACTTCAATTTCTGCCTTCTCCCTTTCTGTCTGGCTAGTCCCAGGTCTTGTATCTATTTCTTCTGCCTGGTTGCTAAGCTGGCCTGGTTCAGGTATTTCTTGTGTTCCGCTTTCAACTGTCTCTGTTTCTATGTCCTGAACCTGTTCTCCTAGTTCTGTCTGATCCTGCTCGAGCACTTCGATCCCTTGATTTTCTTCTGCTCGAACTATTACACTATGTCTAGTCTGTCCCTTTTCAATATCAGGAGTCTGTGGAGGAGTGTCGATCACTTGTTCTGTCCCTGTCTGACCTTCTCCTTCGTCCTCAGATTTGATGTGAATCTCAATGATCTGAGGGTCTTCGCCTGTGCCTTGCTCGACCTCTCTATTCCACTCTCTGTCTTCCCCTATTCGCTCTCTTGTTCTCAGTGGATCTCCAGTAAGATCGATTATGGGTATCCAATCCTCTGGCCAAATCCTCTGCAGCTCGTCATCAGCTACTTTTGGACCAACGTCTGTGGGATCCTCAGCAGTACTGGTGCTTGGCCATACGTCATCGGCTACTTCTGGACCAACGCCTACAGGACCCTCAACGGGATTGGTGCTCGGCCGTCTGTTATCAGCTACTTCAGGACCAACGTCTGTAGACCTCTCAGCTGGACAACCTTCAGCTCCAGGCTCCTCGTCTGGTATCACCTTCTGGGTATGGCTGGCATGGATCCACTTGGGAACTCCTGCACACTTCACTGCTGTCGTCGTTACCAGGATTACTTGGCGCTTTTTTCCCCACCCTGGCGCAAGGCAACTTGAACGAGTATGCTTCTTTATCTTAACCCAGTCACCAGGAACCAATTTGTGAACTGGAGTTGTCGGGTTGGCGACGGCGTCTGCCCCAATATGGCGAGAGATAGAACGCATTTGGTCACCCTGTTGCTTGCAGTATTCAAGTACCAAATCATCAGAAATGCTTAACAGTTTGTATCCTGGTACCCATGCTTGTCTCATCACTCTTCCCATCAATATTTCATGGGGGCTCAGGCCTGTTCTTCGATCTGGAATGCTTCTGAGTCCCATCAGAACAAGAGGCAAGGCTTTTATCCAGTTCAAGCCAGTAGAATCACATATTTTTGCCAATCTATTTTTTATAGTACCGTTTATCTGTTCTACCACTCCAGAAGCCTCTGGATGATATGCACAGTGCAGCTTTTGTGTGATCCCGAATGCTTTGCAAAGCTGGGCCAAAATTTCATTCTGAAAATGAGTGCCTCTATCTGAGTCAATAAAGACTGGAACCCCGAACCTAGGTATCAACTCTTTTAGTAACAATTTGGCTACTGTTATGGCATCATTCTGTGTGGCAGGGTAAGCTTCCACCCATTTTGAAAATAAGCAGACAATGACAAGGACATATCTTTTTCCCTCACATCGTGGCATGGTAATGAAATCAATTTGTATTCTTACAAAGGGACCCCCTGATCTCCCAATTTTCATCAGTTCAACTTCTGTTTTCTTACCAGCGTTGAACTGCTGACATGTCAAGCACCTCTGGCAAAGGGATTCTGCTACCTTCCTGAATTTCTTGTTGTACCAAGTCTGTTGAAATACCAGAACCATGGCGTCCCTCCCAATGTGTGATCCCTCATGTATCAATCGAGCCATTGGGGCAAGCAGGTGTCTTGGTAACACAGGCATACCGTTTGGGCCCACCATGACACCATCCTCACGTCTCGGTTTACAACCTTGTTCTTTCCATTTCTCTTTCTCTTCCCAGGGCGTCACATGCTGCCATTCTCTCACTTCATCCCAAGTAGGCACTTCTTCAAACATTCTAAGTTGGCAGCTGTTTCCAACCCCACCCCGATTGGGATTTATTCTCATTCGATCCATAGCACATTGTTTTGCCACCCGATCAGCGAAATCATTTCCCAAAGATACAGAGTCAAGGCCCTTCTTATGAGCAACACATTTGACCACTGCCAATTCTTTTGGTAATTGGATTGCCTCTAAAAGGTCTTGGACAACTTTTCCATTCCGAATGGGGGTACCTGAAGAAGTCAGGAATTCTCTTTGTAGCCATAATTGGCCAAAGTCATGCACAACCCCGTAACAGTACTGACTATCAGTATACACTGTTACCTTTTTGTCTTTTACCAATTTGCAAGCTCTTATCAGAGCGATCAATTCGGCTATTTGTGCAGACTTTACTCCAAATAGATAAGATGCTTCTTCAATTTTGTCTAACGTGACCACAGCATAGGCAGCACTTAGGCCTCCTAGTTCATGTCTTAAGCAGGAACCATCCACGAACCATTCCACATCATGCACAGGCAAAGGAGTTTCTTTAATGTCTGGGCGAGGTTTGGTACTGAACTCTGTCAGGTTAATGCAATCATGCTCATTATCTCCCTTATCTTCCATTACCATTGAGTCAGGGAGTAGAGTGGCAGGATTTAAAATGTTACATCGGGTAATAACGATATTTGCAGCACCCATGAGAATCCTCTCATATTTAGTCAGCCGACTAGGGGTGAGATACTGAGTTTTTGTACGAGTCAATAGGATCACAACTGCATGTGGAACATATACAGTTACAGGGTGTCCCATAATGATAGACTCACTTTGTTCTAAACTGGTGCAAGTTGCAGCTACTGCTTTTAGACATCCAGGTAGTCCAGCAGCCACTGGATCCAAAGTGGCAGAAAAATATGCCACAGGCCTTCTGATCAACCCATGCTCCTGAGTCAGGACTGACAATGCACAATTGTCACGAGTGTCACAGAATAAGCCAAACTCCTTGGAGTAGTCAGGCATTCCTAGAGCAGGGGCTGTACACAGGCAATTTCGCAACTGTGTGAAAGCTGTTAGGCTCTCGTCATTCCATTCAACTGGGTCCTTTGCTCCTTTCTTTGTCATTTGTATCAAACGCTTTGCAAGAACTGCAAATCCCACAATCCATTGCCTGCAATAACCTACAACTCCGAGGAACATTCTGATTTCTTTCTGAGTACGGGGTAACTGCATATTTTGAATTATCTGACTCTCTCTGTAGTGACTTTTCTGATACCTTTTTCTATCTGGTGTCCCAGATATTTCACTGATTTCGAACAGAACTGTAATTTTTCAGGGGCCACTTTATGTCCCTTTTCACTCAGGTGATTCAGTAGGGCAATGGTGTCAACCACGCAATCCCTATGGCTTTTAGACGCCACCAATAGGTCGTCAATGTACTGTACCAAAACAGATTTTCCAGGTAAGACTAAAGTTTCAAGGCATTTTTTCAAGATCTGATTAAAGATAGAGGGGCTTTCTGTGTACCCCTGGGGGACCCTGTTCCAGACATACACGTTACTGTTGAAAGCAAATGAGAAAAGAAATGTGCTATCTGGATGCAATGGGATCGAAAAGAAAGCATGACATAGGTCTATCACAGTGAACCATTCAGCATCCCAGGGAATCTGATACAGGATGACTGCTGGGTTTGGGACAATAGGGCAGCAAGGAACCACAATCTTGTTTACCTTTCTCAGGTCCTGCACTACTCGGTACTTGCCACTAGGCTTCTTAATGCCCATAATGGGTGAATTACACGGGCTACTCATTACTTCCTGTATGATGTTTGCTTCTAGCAATTTCTGTATTTCAATAGCAACACCTGCTCTCACTTCGACACTCATTTTGTAAGGCTTAGTGTTAGGGTAAACTGCATTTTCTTTCATTGTTATCTGTATGGGATCTACGTTTTTCATCAACCCTACATCCTTTCCAGTAAAGTCCCACACTTCTGACTTCACTGTCTGCTGGAGTTCTTCAGGTAAGTCCTGTATAGTCATTCGTTTTATTTCTGAGTCAGGTCTAATTAACATTAGCTTGTAGATACCGTCTTCATCTGGTGTTTGAATTTCGACGCCCTTTGGTGTGCAAAAGATGGTACAATTCATTTTGCACAGTAAATCACGTCCCAGTAAATTTACCGGACTGGTATCACAGACAACAAATCTGTGCATTTGTTTAAAGTTTCCAATTGAGATCTCCATGGGTTCGGTAACAGGTGTACTAATCAATTGATTAGATACTCCTACTACTTGGATTGCTTCTCCCGAGAGGGGTAGGTTTGGAACGTCCACTGTTCTCACAGTAGAACGGGTAGCACCAGTGTCCAATAGAAAGGTGACATAATTTCCATCAACCTTTCCTTCAATGTATGGCCCTGACTGGTCTACGGCAAAGAGGCGCCAAGTACGCACTCCTCGTCCTCCCCTCTCAGGCCCCGTCAGTATTGGTCATCACAGAAAAAGGTATCGTTCAACAAATACTGCGAAGTTGCTGTATTTCTATCCTCATTGCCTCCCCAGACTTCTACATCATCACCCTGTGGTGACTTCCCTTTAAATATAGGCTTTGGCGCTCTAGGCACTTGAATCGTTTTTACCTGTTGCTGGGTCTTTCTTTGCTTTTCATTCTGCGTCTGTGGAATTAAATCAGGTGTTTGGGCATTATCAACTTGTAAATACGGACACTCGTCTCGCCAATGTCCAATTTCTCCGCACTGATGGCAGGGAAATTTCTTTTTGGCTTCCTCTCTACTCATTTTAGGTCTGGGCTTTCCTCCATTCCCTCCCCCAGGCCCTTGGTTCTGAGTAACTTTATTTAATTTACTCAGTTGCTTTTCTTGCTGTTCTGCGAGCTTTACTTGAGCCCACATCACCTTTTCCTTCAGGGCCTTTTTCTTTTCTGCCATTTCGTCCTCACAGTACTTTGCGTACCGTAGGACCTCATCTATCTTTTTGGTATGCCAACAGATTTTATTATCCTTTATCCACTGACAAATTTCGGGTCTCAAACCGTTTACAAACCTGTAAATGAAGTGGGTCATGTCCTTCATCTCGATGTTATCTATACCACTGTATGTTTTGAACACCTGCAACAGCCTTTCATAAAAAGAGTGCACTGTCTCGTCCCTTTCCTGCGTGGTTCTATCTATTTTGGTCCAATCAGTTTCCTTTGCAGGTACTTTTATTTTCAAATGTTGAATTACCTGTTCATACTTCCTCATCACTTCCTTTGATGGTTCCCCTGTCTTGTCATCTCTCGGGTATTCCTCACTAGGCCAGGCGATGGCTATTTTACACTCAGTCCACAGATCCACAGGGACCACTATGTCGAAGAACCCATCCAGGTCTTTCCATAGGCATTTCTGCACTTTTACAAATCTTTCTACCTGCCGGAACCAATCGACTGGCTTTTCGCGTAATTTTGGGAAGTCATTTGTGAAGGACACAATATCCTGTCTGGACCATGGGACGTGTACATATCTTCCCCCTGGCACTTCACGCATAGGGCATAACTGTTCTGGTTTGTCTGCTTCTTTTAGGACAAATTTGGGAGTTACCTGCCTAGACCTTGCCTCATCTTTCTTTCGAGTCCACCTAGCTTTCCACTTTTCCACATCTCCCCATTTCTGCAACACTGTCAATAGTTCCTTGACCTGCGCCTTCTTTCCTGACACATTCAGGTTTTCCAAATCTCTGTCTGAAAATTCTGCTCGGTATGGTTTCTGCAAGGGTTTCGATTTTGAAATGTCTATTCCCATACTAGCAGCAGTATCAGTCAATTTTTCATGAAGTACTCGGACATTTCGGGTAAGACTTTTGCACATAAACAACAGCTCTTCTTCAGAGTAGGTATTTAATCTGTCTAATCCTACGTTTCCTGCCATTAATTCTTCTATTTCTACTCTCAGTTTGTAGAGGTCTAAAGGTTTCGTTTGCGAAGTTAGTTTCCCTAATTCTTGACTCCATCTTTCGATTTCCTCAGGTGTGACTAAAGTGACACTTCTAGTACCTGAAGTTGATTCCATTTGAATCTCTCTTGCATTGAAAGGATTATGTCTTTTCTGCATTCTTTTCCCTGTATTTCTAATGGGCATATCCATCAGTGAGACTTCAGATTCACATTCGCTCGTCTGTTCATCTACAATTAAGGGTTCTGGTCTGGACTGTGCTACTACGGGAGTAATGACTGGAGGTTTTGGACTTTCATGCCGATCCCCGTACAATGAAACTACGGGTCCGATTGTTACTGGGATTGTCAATGCTTCAGGACTGGTATTTAACTGGGTCATTTTCTGAACGATCTCAGCTCTCTGTTTTGCTAGAACCTCCCGCTCCTTTTCTTCCAGTAATCTCTCTATGGATTGGTCATGTAACACCTGCGGGGTTAGTGTGGGAGCATAACTTGGCGCAGTGGGATGAGTCTCACTAGGTCCTTCACCATAATTTTGTCTTGGGAATAAACTTCCTGTACCTAGGGATCTTCGTTCTTCCTCATACTGTGACTGTAATAACGGCATTCCTGAACTTGAGGGTCTCACCTCGCCTCCGTAGGGAAGTCGAGAACAAAAATCTCCTTCACGGGAATATCCTGTCTCCCCACTAGCTGACATTCTGGGGTAAATGTTTCTTGTATCCACTGGTCCTAGACTCTCGGTATAGGGAGGAATGTGGTAACCCCCTCCTACACTTGCGGACCTGATCTCTTCTGGTGGTGGAGGTCTTCGGGAAATATCTCCCGCACTTAAAGGTCGGTGTCCTTCATTATAAGGAGGCGGACTTCTCGTACATAGGTCATCTAATAATTCATCATCCGACTCTCCAATGGGTACCCAATGTTTAGATTTTTCCAACCGTTTCTGTCCCCCAGAAGGATCATCTGCTGGCATCATGGGAAACAATCCCTCCACTATCATGTTCTGCCTCCACTGTTTCATCTTTTTAGCTCGTGCTTCCTGCTTCAATTTTGGATAAAATTTAGTTAACCCTTTATCCATCCGTGGCTTATCCCTTTCGAAAGCCTCGATTTCCCATTCCTCTAGCGCTTCATACTGCGTTAATCTAGGTCTGGGATGTAAATCATTCATTCGGGTTTGCAAATTAAATAGAATTCTGCTGTTAAATGTTCCATCTAACGGAAAAGCCAACACTCCGTCATCTTTCGTGTATTCCACCCAATTCTCCAACCATACACATGTGTTGTACCCTTTATCGAACATCATGAAAGATGCGGGAGTGTTAGGTTGCGGTATGACAACACCTTCTCTAGTTTTAATCGGCTTGTCCTTTTTGAAATAATTCTTCACCTTATTTACAAGAGACACTTTTCTCTTAGTTCCGTACATAATGTCATTTTTAACTCCTTTCCACGGATCGTTCTCAAATCCCATATGCCGTGGATCAGGTCTGGTATGCGGTCTATACGAATGCCACATACGATTTTTACGAGTGATTTTGTTTACAAAACCACTTCCAATCCAAGTGCGTCTATTATTTTCGTGCGACCAATGAAATGCACAAGTTCAAATAATCTCGACCAATGGGTACGCGGCCCTTTCGTGAGACAATTCCCACGCTCCGGCGCTCGCCCCTCCTTTACAATACCAGCTCCGCTACCAGCCCGCTGCGTCTACCAATCCCAGCGCGGCACGGAGTGACGTCAGAGCAGCTTCGTGACTGACTCCCTCCTTCACAAGGTAACGGAAACTTTCTTTCTTTCTAAAGTGCTTAGTGCTTGGTTATTTTACAACGAATACACATTCGCCACCGTGCTCAAGTGTCTAGACAGGAAAGAATTTGTTTCGCTGCAAGTACACTACTTCCATTTACTTTTCACTAACTACGGGTAGATCTCTTCTGCCTACCCTTCACACTAGCATTGGGGCACCTGCTACTTCCCTAGACTCATCCACTTCTCCGGGATATATCTGAGACTAAGGTTTCCCCAGCGAACCCCTTTGCTTTCACGCAAGCTCCGATGAACCCGCTACTCTTCCGATGTGACCCTGACTAGGTTACGCCACAATGGGAATTTTGCCAATGAACCTCGTTACTAACATTTATTCAATCATACATTCAGAAAAACCCTAGTTAGTGCTTCCAGTTCTGCCTAACCTGCACCAACTTTCCTTAAAACAGGTGACCTCAACGCGAATGGATTCTATTCACCACTCGCTATTCAATTCCCCGGGGATTCCTAACAACATGCAAAACGTTTTACGTACGAATGGATTAATACATATAACAGTATGATAAGAAGAATAACAATTTTAAAACATTTCATAATTTTTCAAAGTAAGGCATTTCCCGTGGGTGATCAATCCAGAGAAACACTTTTACTTTTAGCAGCAGTTTGTCATTTGAACTAGCAGCGTCCAACCTAGCTAACTTAACTAGTCCTACCTAACCTTTAACTAGTCCCTAACCATAACTCTGCTACCAGAAAATTACTGCTAGAGATCGCGGGTCACCCGACCAATAATTACGCCACTTCTGGCTTCGGGCCCATATACTTTACTTTATCATATACATTGATCAGATGACCACACAATCTACTACCAATAATTGTGAGTTCCCTTTCGATTTATTTCCAGTGTACCCAACTTACCATCCACCGTTATGGGTACCTATGACCACGATGGGTCAGGGAGCTAGCTGTAAAAGGAAAGGCAGCAAAATATACTATTCATCATATATCTTTACTTTTCATAAAATTACCACGGACAACTGGAAGTTTTGAAAAGTTTATCTTAAATTCAAATAAAGGGCAGTCATACAGTTTTATCAAAGAGTGCTAGTGCGACAGGGAACACGCTAAGTGAGAGGAAAACTAAGATAAGTGGCAAAGTGAACACACTATAAATCTGAGTTACTTTTACTCAGTTTACGAGAGAAAAACCAAGACCATATCAGGAAGTTGCAAACTGCAATACAGAAATTGATTTCTAAAAGGTAGGGTAACATAGGAACACGTTATGAAATCAAATGCAAATGACTTTATAAAATGCAATGGTTGCAGGAGAAAGCATGGAAAATTATCACGTGCAAAGGTATGTCTTTATTGAAGCAAAGACAGAAAAATAGAAAGGTGCAGTTTTAAGAGTTTCAGAGCAATATTTACCTAGACTGGTGCGAAAACCAACCCTGGCCACGGGTCAGTTAAGGACAGGAAAACCCTCAAGGAAGGATAACCCTCAGTGGGACAGCAGGTGCAGAATGGACACCCCAGGACAGGACAGGAAACCCAGATTCGGATCAAGACAGGACCACCAGGATACGACCAGCACCCGCAGTTCGGAAGCAACGCCTGCGCTCCACCCTCTCTGCAGCTATCGATCAGGACCCCGATTGGGTCAGCGAATTCCCAGAACAAATGCTCCGCCAGCACTTAACCCCTTCGACGCTCATGACGAGCCCAGCTCGTCATGGAGTTTCCATTGATTTCAATGGAAATTACATTGAAATCCAGGAAGCAGCTTAGCATCCAAGTGGTTAAGGTTCAGTAAAACCTTCAGAGTCTATGGTCAAATTTCGGACAGAGAGCTCCGCAGCACCTCTGTATCAAGTCACCTATTGAGTGCGTTGGGTCAGTGACAGGTCAGCTATTCAGACAAGTCGGACAAATTCTCTAGCTAAACCTAGGCTAGTTATACTGTTTTGGGACAGGGTACCACCCCCCAAATGTTGCAAAGTGTCAGAATCCCCAATTTGGATTGGTCCTAAGGTAGGCTTTGGTTAACACACCAACCTGAACAGACTATTCTAAGGCCTAATTTGCATCCTAAGGTGCCGCCTAACAAGATTGGGGTTCCCACGAGAAGTCGCACGGAATACAATGCAAAAGAATACAATGTGTTACAATATAATACAATCTAGATGCTTCTGGCTGGGTGAAGGTGCATGTTCTCATGCAGGCTCTGCCAACAACCTTCTTTGGCTTGGTTTCAATGCCATCTTCACCATCGATTGATTCTGCGCAGAAGTACCCTCCAAGATGGACTCCCAAGCCCCATTCACCCCTCAGTGCCGAAGATACATGAAAAGTAAGCGAAAACAAATTAATACATAGAAATAAATGAATGTATTACATGTCATGATTTCACACTACAGGTTTATCATTATAAAAATATGCTAGACATTATTGGTGAGTGCAACGAACAATTTCACAAGAGCAGCAGCACAAAGCTTCACCATGTTATCTGCGCATAGCCATCTTATTGCTTATTACGCATGCGCACCCTTTCCCTCCAAAACTATCTCTACACGGAGTCACGTGAGTGTGACTGACGCATGCGCAGAAAAGGAAAGTCAAGCAGCGGCCATTTTAGAAACACGGATTAATCGTATTAGTAAAACACATAGGCAAGCATCTCTATCATACATATATATCGGAAATAAAAGATATTAGTAAAACGTACAATTCGTTACGATGTTACAACAGTTTCGAGGTTCATGAATCGAGCAAGTCGCGATGCGAAATCTTGCTCTATCAGGTTGTTTAACAGCTCAACATTACGGAAAATAACGAGGCCTTTGTGTATCAGAATTCACATCGCTCACCCAAGTTTAGGTGCTACTGATGGGCCTGAAATATCAGGGCTCTGCTGAGCAGACCACTCGGGGAGAGGTACCACAGGATCAACAAACTCGGACTATTTGCATTGCTGGTGGTCTGTCCATAGTAGCATAATATTAACAAATAATAACTTCCTTTATTCCTCCTACGAGATAATAAGGGAACTTTGAATGCAGTATCGGAAAGTGAAGTGAGGCCGATGGGGCAACCCTGTCCCACCCAAGTCCCATTACTGTGTACACATCATGCCTCCCTTCCTCACTTCTGTTCTTCCAAAGAAACAAGCATTCGTAGTTATTATATTTCAAACAAAAGTGCATTTGAAAGCTTGTCTTTTTATAAAATGATTTAGTAGCAATTAGAGTTTGATAATTGAGCGTACCAATGTCATTTCCTGTATCTTACATCGCAATCCCTGGGTGCCAACAATGCCTGACTTTAAAGAGCTCAGACTGTGCAGAAGTCGGTTTACTATACATGACCCCTTTGGAGGTTGGATCTATGTCCAGACTTGTGAGAATGTGCTCCCTGCTTGCATGCTATTTTCAGACATTGCTGATGCCCAATCCTAGTCTTCGCTGTCCTGATCATGCACACCATGTCATACTACAGGTGGCAAACAGAGCCAGGAGTCCCAAATTACTCCCTTTTGCTGGACCTCTCAACTGCTGTTGTGGCAGCTGAATCAAGTTGAGGTGACTGTGCTCAACCTTCACTGGGGTTAATGCACTTATAGCACTAACAAAATCAGAAATCCGGCATCACATGAATAACACAATATATACCACAGGCACTGCGATGTAAGAAAACCACAAACAAAGGTTAAACCAATTATTGGACTCCTACTCATAATCCCAGATCCCACTATTTATAGCTAAAGAGACGGTTTACTGAAATAAACCCTACCAATTTCACTACAATTGGTCACCGGAATGGCTTGTTTCGGTGATGAGGATACAGGGCAAGGCAGGGCTGGGCATTATCTAGGAGGAGTGCAAACTATTAAAGAAAGATAGCCAGAAGTTGTAAAAAGTGAACATCAGGCTGGGCATCATTTAAGGATAACTGTGTCAGGACCATCCAGAGGAGCATTCTATCCCAGCCTTGGCCCAGTCCCACCTTGACAATTGTTTTTTTAATTCCTTTTTTAAGGTTTGGCAATTAAAAGGTTTAGTTGTCTTACCAGATGTTCTTTCAATAACAATGCCTCGAAAGTGGCTTGTGGTCCACCCCTGAGCCAGTGGCTTGGTAGCCATTGGCATTCGTAATTTGGAACCGCCCACAAAACAACCATTCAGTGTTTGAGGTGTAGGACAGTGTTTAGTGCTGACATTTTGTGTGTTTTGGGCAGAAGAGCTTTGATTGGTCTCTAATTGGGAGCATAAATCAAGCCAAAAGACATCAGCGCACTGAACAGGGTAAAGACTCGGATAAAGTCAACGAGTGATGGGACAGGTAACTGGTTTCTGGACTGTTAATGCATTGTGAAGTAGTTTTCTTTAAAACGGTGAACCTTTTTAACTCTTTCCCAAACTGGGGCAGCATTGGGGAGTTCCTGATTGACCCTGGGATGTTGTTCCAGATGGTTGGTCCATAGCTGGGAAAGGCCTTATGCCTTTCTTTTCCATTTTTATACTTCTTAGTCTGCATTCTGATGCTGTCCTGGCTTTGGCTGTGCCAAGATCTATCTGAGATGGTGAGCTTGTTCACAAGATAAGCGGTGGTGATGGTTGCGATGGCTTTGTAAATTAAGCAGCGTCTATTGAAAATGGTTTAAGCCAGCAAGGAGCACCAATGGAGTTCCTTCAGGATGGGGGTGATGTGATCATATTTCTTCATGCCGTGGATGTAATGTGCTGCGGTGCTTAGGGTGCCCTAAAGAGGTGCTAATGTGGAGTCTTGGATGCCAAGGAGCAGATCATTATTCCTATCCAAATGCAAGAGTTTGGTGGCTTGAACAGGAGTTCTGACGTTTCTTTTTGAAACAAATTGTTTCTCCTTCTTTATAAGAGACCATGGCCATCTTTGTATTTTTGCAGTGAATACCTTGAGAAGGAGGTTAGTATCCTGGTAGAATCCAAGGGGCTAGGCATTCGATGAAAGTTGGGGTTAAAAGCCACCAATGTTAATGTTTTTGAACCATTTTGTTTTCTTTCTTGTTTGTTGTTCTTGCCATGCCTAGGGAGTCCTCAACAGTGTCTCATTGCAGCCTGTCTCAGGAGCTTGTTTTTAAGAATGTTTCCTTTGTTTGTAGGAGCACTGTGAAGTCCATTAAACTACATATACTCTTAATTGCATTTGTACAATTAGAGAGGGAAAAATATGGCAAATGGGCAAGAGAGAACACAAAAATTCATGATCCAAAGTATTCTTTGTTCGGTTTTGGGAAGAAAGTTCAATTAAGCTAGTGTTTCACTGTGCTGCACATTTATTGCCACTAGATAAGAGCAAAGTCAGTAGGCAGGGCAATGGTGGAAGCAACAGATGGAATGCGGGTTTCTGTGTATGCAAAATGTTGTGAATGAGCTCATAAGACCGTGACAGTTATGCACTGAATACTTAATCGTTTTCTTATCATCACCATTATCTCTGAACTTAATGGTGTTCTTCGATTTTCCCAAGTATTTTCACGTTCTGACTGGCAACGCTTAATTCCTGCTTAGACAAAGCAAACCATTGGTGGCAATACTTTCTCCTTTCAAGTCACATAATTCTGGAATTATCTACCTGTAAAGAACACTGAGAATCACTTAGCGTTTAGAATGATGGCTCAGACCTGGTTATTCCCAGTGCAATGCAACAAAGAATCCTCATGAGCTCAATTTCCAGCTACAGACAGACACCCTCCAGGACCCTCTAAAATCAAGAAAGAGCTAAATCCGCAGAATCCTTTTCAATGAACCCCTACTAATATCTGAGGGAACCACATCCCGCTACAAACATAGCGCCCAGGCATTCCTCTCAAATACATAATTGAATGATCATTGCAAAAGCATTAAAAAATTTCCGCTCCTCGAAATATTACCAGACAGACCTAAAGGGCACGTTTCCTGGACATGCCACATGCCTCCATATATGAAAACCAGCGCAAGGTCAAACAATTTCAATAGTTGTCAATGTCTATGTAAAACATAGACTGACTGTATCACCTTCAACAGGAAAGTAGAACAATCTAGGATCAAACAAAATATATCAGCTTGAAACCTTTATTCTGCTCTTTATACTTACTTTGATTGCATCCTATCGCATTAGCCTTCCCCCCACTACGTACCTAGCCTACCCCTACCATATACCTAGCCCACCTCCACCTCATAACTAAAATTAAACTCCATGAATATGGACCTTGATTTATAGCTAGGGGCTATTATCTCTCCAATGTTTTGCATTTCAATGGTTCTCTTCATCCGCTCCATTGTCTAGCCGCCGTGGTTACTCAGGTTGTACTCTACTCTGTCACATGCCTGCCTTCCATACTAAGAAACTATTCCTTTATCATATATCCTTTTTTACTACAAACTTTATTGCATTTTCACCTACAGACATGTGCCACTTAAGGCAATATAAAAATACACAATTGTCAAGCTTCAAGACGACGAAATGAAAATGATAAAATTCAGATTTGTAAGTAAAGTACAGAGAGCAAGAATGTTAAGTGATATCAATCCGTCATACACATGGCCCTCTTGAATGCAATCCTAATAGTCTATAAACATATTCAGTAGTCCCGCTATCGCCTCCCCCTCCTTGAACTCGACATCGTCATAGTATCCATAGGTTTACATACATTGTGTAACTGGGTAGAGATATCCTTGCGGGGATATGACTCGTAGGACCATCTATCCCACCGAGAATGGGTACATGTGTCTTGAGCAACGTGTCAAACCATAAGGCCTATAGTGGAAATGTTACAGGGTAGCATAGGGTCTGTCTAACCTGGTACAGGTGAGTGGCACAAGACCATGGTGGATGGGACATTCACTGTGCAATGCCCATCCTATGCAAGGCTAGACATCATCAGTCTCCTGAGCCCTGAATGATTCTATCAATGCATCCCATTCCATAGCTATGCGTCGCTTCTGCAATCCGAATATAATTCATTTATGCAAGGCTCTGCTTTCAGCCTTGCTACACAGCAATACCTTTTCCCACCACTGGGGGACAAGGGTCGCCTCTGGGAACTTCCAACCTCTCATTAGGGGGCGCTTTGCGAATAAAAGCGCTAAATTGGCACACTGTGCCACCACCTTGGAGCCCTTAGGCCTAGGGTATAATTCAAGGCTTGTAACATAGATAACCTTTTCTAGTCTATCTACTCCTCTCACCCTCAGAAATCACATATTCTGGAGTTGTGTGCCACCCACCATGAAACGCTTCAAAACCTCATTAGGAGTACTGAGCACTATATAAATGCATTTACAATGTATATCACCTTTGGCCAGCGCTGACTTCACACTTGGTGAGGAGTGATGGAATGGAGTGGTGTCAGCCAGTGGAAACTGGGAAAGGTAGTTTAGTGATTGTGCTTTTGTCATTCCTATTTGTTTCTTTCCTCAGCAATTAGTGAAGTGCAAACAGCTTTCCTGACACATTTTTAGGTCGTGCTTAGCGCAGCACGCATGCACTGCTCTAGGAGAGGGCCTTTTGGAATTACTCCAGACTTCTCCAGACTTTCACTAAAGTTGCGCGTGTGGCTTTTTATTTTCCACACATTCCATTGGCCTTTGCGTGTGGCTTTCAATAATGAAAGCACGCAAATGGCCAAAGACTGGTGCATGTCCCGCCTTTTGTGTAAACATTCACTCCCATGGCCTTTGGGTCTCGGGAGCGAGGTCAGGGTGCCAGCTGCATTCCAGGATCATGTTACTAATTAACAAAGCACGGTCGCTTTCACTTTCGCGACCTCGCTTGTTTAGGTTTGTTTGTTTGCGAGTTGAGGGAGAGAGTCCATCTGGTTCTTATCTAGTTCCAGGTAGTCAGGAAGTGCCGCTTCAAAACCTCACCAGGATATCGATCGCACCGAAGGCTGTTTAAATCACACCTTCAAAAGAGCTTTAAAAGCTCTAATTAGAAACACATGGACTCGCTTTCAGCTAACTGGGCTCCATTATCTCGCCGTGCCGAGCCGAAGCAGCGCCGCTCAGAGCAGAAAGAATGTTCATCTTAGAAGGTGAACTAGGACTGGCGGGCGAGATAAACGGCAGAAAACATAATTATGATGTTAAGAGGAGGCTGCCAGTTTCTGCAGTCTTTGTAAAGAAAAGCAAGTAACGCACTGGCATACAATAATTGTAATTTAGTTTTTCGGATAGTAGTTTCAGAAAGCTCTGCGCATTGTGATTTGTTTACTTCGGAGCGCTGAAGAATGAAAGTGATTTCGTATGACAAAGGCATAAGAGGAAGCTGAGGTGGAAGCCATTTTGGGGGGGGGAGGGGAGGTGTGGTCGCCGCAATCCTGCAAGAAAGCCCAAAGACGATACTTTTTATTTTTTGGAGTTTTGTGTAGCGCAAACTCGACCTGAAATTATTGAAGCACTTTGTTGCAAAAGAGCACATTCATGTTTTGTAGACTCGGGGAGATTGAGTAATGTGCCCAAAATCCTACAATGATGAGCCGAGCAGAGACTCGAACCCACTTCCCCAATTCCAATGTCGGCAGCTCTGGTTGTTACGCCACATCCGTTGCATCCTTTGCAGCTGTCACCTGCTAAAGAGGATAATGAGGTTGAACGTCTATCAGAGAGTATTGGATAATACCGGCCGGCGTGTAGAAGGCTCGCCATGGACGTATCAGCCATAGAGTCTTATACCATGTTAATTAAGCCCACATCTTATATTCTGTAAGCTCAGATCGATATCATTCTGTATTCCGGTTAGCACGCTTTTTAAGTGGAAGAACAAAGTGTTCTTCCTCAAGGCCTTCCGAGCACAATTAAGGGCAAATAATATTCAGCTACTTGACAAAAATGAGAACTTGTACTGCAGCAGTAAAGGGAGATGGACAAAAGGTTACACTCCGCCCCAACGGTGTCTCGAAACGTATTTCCGAGTGTGGTTGGTACATCCCACGAGTGTAACTAGGCTTTACCATTGCCATCAGTGCAGCCGTTCACTGTTCGCAAAATTAGTGCCTTGCTGTGCACAAACCCACAACTGCAACAGGGCTGAAACGCCCGTGGACACACAGGAGGTGGCATGTGTGGCAAGCACCTGCCATCTGTCCAGGTCGGACTGGACGCAAAATAGGCTTGCATCAAGTGCCCCCATTAGGAAATCAAATAGCTAATAAAAGTGGCATGTTTGTAAATTGGGGAAGTTTTGAACTTGTAAAACATGCTGTATATGTGGTTTGCATGGTTTGAAAGACTTCATGGATTTTTGCTTGCTGCAAGCAATGTTTGTTTTGAAAATAAACGGTAAAAAAAGGCTAGCAGACCATTTACCAGGCCCACATACAGCCCAAACAAGCATTTCCAATGCAATAGGTCTCGCATGGCAGGCTGGATGGCGAATAATCGACTCCAACTCAATGCCTCTAAGACCGAGGTCATCATTTTTGGTAGGGAAAGTGGGCTATGGGGAGACCAATGGTGGCCATCCGAGTTGGGCCCTGTTCCCACTCCTGTAGCTGAAGCTAGAAATCTTGGGGTGTGGCTCGACGACAAACTTTCCTTCACTCCCCACACTAAACGTGTAGCTGGTACATGTTTTGGTGCCCTGCAGTGCCTTCGACCTATCTTCAAATTTTTTGATGCGGACACCAGACAGATCATAGTCCAAGCTTTGGTTCTCACCAGATTGGACTATGCCAGCTCTCTGTTTTTGGGCGTGAATCAGGCAGAACTAGCTCGCCTTCAGCGGGTTCAAAATGCGGCGGCCAGGATGCTGGTCGGCCTTCCGAAGTTGGTCTCTGCTCGTCGAACCATTCAAGATCTCCACTGGTTACCTGTAGGTCAAAGAATTAAGTTTAAAGCTCTCTGCTTAACCTTTAAAATTCTTAAGTTAGCCTCCCCTCCTATCCTCTCACAGACAATCCTTCACTATGCCCCTTCCAGAGCCCCTCGATCCTCAGGGTTAAATCTAGCCATTGTTCCACGTTTTAAAAAAGCAAGAATGGGTGGACGTTCTTTTTCAGTGTTGGCGACAGCTCTCTGGAACTCTTTGCCTGCCCCACTCCGTTCCATCCCTGACCTGCTCCCTTTTAGGAAGGCATTAAAAACCTTCCTATTTTCTGCAGTTTAGTCCCATTCCTGCCTGGTTATCTCTGCTGTGTTGTGTTTCACTATCTCCTAAAGCGCCGGGACGCCTCTTGGCTGCGGCATCTGCGCGCTATATAAAATAACATAACATAACATAACATTTACGCGAGTTTAAGCCAGGAAAATGTGCTGCATGGCTAAACACTTATAAGGTCCCAAAGGCTTTTGCTGACGTGGACCTAGCTACACGCAGTAGAGTAGCACTTTGTTTATCATATGGGACTCTGAAGTGAAACAAAGCACTGGAAAAAGCATCCATAAATATGTAAGTCCAGTCTAGCAATTGATCTCAAAGTTGGGGTGCTGGATATAAAACCATAGGCGGGGATGAATTTAGTTGAGACTGAATTGAGAGGAGCAGGTCGTTCCTTTTTGAGCCAGCCCTTCATCACAACTAAAGCAGCGGGTGTGTAGCGCTACATTAGTGTTCATTTGTTCTCATGAGCTACATGAGTGGGGCAGCGACTTGTTCATGTCTGGAGGTCCAGCCTTCCCACTCACCTGGGTAAGATGCAGGTGCTTCTGCAAAGGCCTTAAGTGGCCCATGAATGACAAAAATAGTGACGCTGGTGCCTGACGTATGCCCTCCCTCATCATCAACACTCTAGCAATGCATGACGCTTGTATGTGCTTTGATGTATGATGCCCTGCAGGGCAGGCAGAAGACATAACGGTTGCCAGCCTGCACTGCACCTTTCCCTGCTAGAGCCCTACACCAGGTCAGGTGTCCTGTGCAGGAAGTGGAGGTGAGTGATAGTGCAGGTTTATGACTGTATCTTTTTTCAAACCGAACTAGTCTCAATTTGACCACCTGGAGGCCGGACTCCACACGAGGGGAATGTCCCGATCAGCTCTATATACAGCTTTGTTCACCATGAATCATTCATCCTTGCCAGTTCTAACTCTGATCCTTGTTCGATACACTACATTAACAGACATTGGCAAAGCCAATTGGTCTGGCTACTGAACTAGCGCATGCAAATGCACACACATGCCCGAATGGTATATGCATGCGTTAGTATATTAAACCAGACCTGTTGTCTGTGGCAATGGTTGTTTTGTAATGCTTTCCATCCCACCCACTCTTTCTGCCGCCCACTCTTTCTGTCTAACCGCTCCAGTTCTATGTGTCAGTCTCTGAGGATAGGAATGAAATCAGCCAGGAAGGTGGCTGCATTCCACACGCCTCTTCACCATCCAAAGACTGAAGCCCGGGAATGCACACACCCATTACAGGGTCATTCAGAGGCTAGGACAGTGATAGCATAGAAATATTCTAAGAGCGGCTTTGGTTCCCAAGAATAACAAAATACAAAAAGTGCATGAAGTTAGAACACACATCCTAGTGGTGGCTGACTTATTTTCATAGTGCCCTGAGCCCCTTCACTACGTGGCCGCACACAAAAACGAAACCTATACTGCAAACAATATGTCTGTTAATTAAAACATGTCCTATCAAACATTCTGCTTGATGCACACGGTACCCTGTCTATATGCGGGGATATGTGCCAACATTACGCCTTCTACCTGTAGCCTGCAGTAGACAATTTGAAGAGTCCAATCGAGACATCTCAGCCTTTCATTCTTCTGTAATATATAAACCAGTATTGTTGAACTGAAAAAGACCACGTATTATTTATTTAGAGTGTTACATAACGGGGGGAAACTGTAGTACGTGCTATGTAAACACATGTTGTTATAAACTTAAATTGAAATGCCCCCTAAATTTTAGTGGAAGCGATGGCTGCAAAATGCAACACACAAAAGAAAATGTCTTGTATCTCTTAAAGTACTTGTATCAACAGGGAGGAACACAGGGTTAGGACAATTATTTAAAGGGGTCCAATGTATGTGTCCTAGAAAGACTATCAACAAAAAGAAATACAGAGTTCCCCGGTTGCAGTCAGCTAAAGGACTGTCATTGGTCTCTCTCTTGTCGGGTCAAACAGTAAAAAGGTGAGTGTAGTGAACCCTCTCTTGGAATTTTTGGGGTACCTCACACAAGTCGCCGGTTGGACTACACTTGTAATCCCACCCGGTGATCGTTCAGCGTCATCATCGGTACCCTGCCCCTGCGCCAGGCTGGCAGTGCAATGCCTGTCGGGCAACAATACTTGTTGCTCTTTGGCGGGGATCTTCTATTCCTTCGCCAAGGGTGTGTGGATGTAAGGGGACCATGCAAGGAGGTAATATGTGAGTGTGCAAAAGTGAGCGTGGGTGAAATAAAAGGAGTCAGTGGAGTCCAAAAATTGAGATTTTAATGATATGGCTCACTGCTCTATTAAAAATACAAGGGGTATAGAGGCAGAACTATCAAGGTAGTAAGCCTCATTCAACCCTTGGTGAGTGGATGGTCAACATGTTTCTTGCTTATAGAGCAATTCGTCAGGACCAAGGGGTGCTCATATGATTTGCAAGGGCTCCCCCGTGATCAGGGGGCCCAATATACGACCTGGTAGGTGTCGTATGGCAGTCCTTTCCTCAGGACCCTTCCCAGGACTAAATGGGAGAGAGAAGAGAGAAGTGTACTGTTAAGGAGAGACCAGAGAGACATCATGGACAAACGTGGAAACATTCGCGTTTTGTGACTGTCATAATATACAGTGGGTGAGCATGCCTTTGGTTTGCTCAAGGAAGATCGCATGCTTAGTGGTATCCAACAAAGTTGGTTGGAAGTTTGTCATGCAGTAAAAAACCTGTGAAAATCAAGGGCTATTACTGTGCTATCAGCATGCGCGATAGCTAGTGGAAATTGAGACAACATTTGTGGGGAGAAAAACAGACTTCAAACATGTCTTTGTGAAGTTTCAGAAAAGAACACTAGATGGAGTCAGTGTATGGGTAACTAACCCTTGGATTAAACCGTAACACCAGCCGCAATAATACAGTGATGGTAAAATTTAGAACAACCTTACCCGTTTGTTACACTACGGAGGCTTCCTCGAGCTGACCGGGTGGGACCAGGACTTGGTGGAGACCACCTGTTAGGAGGAAGTATCCCCGCCATGTTATCGATTGGCGGTCAATGCGTCTCCCCATTCAACTGCTTAAAGCTTGGTCCCGCCGTGGCGCTCAGAAAGAGGCGCACGTGGGGGCGCAGAATGGAGCATATGTGCCTTACCTCGGAGTTCCTGGCGTAGGGCGTCTAGTCACCTACCCTTCCCACTGCGGACGGTGCCGCAGATCAGCCGGTAAAGCTTGGCGTCCCGGGCGCACTACTTATGACCCGTGTGTGTGGCCAGTTTAGTGGGCGTGGCCCCGGCGTGTTACCAGGCAACGAGTGGTAAATAATGGACACAGAAGATTCACTCGCTCCGTGTGTTGCCGGTGGTTAACAACGAAGACGGCTTCGCGTGCTAACGAGGAGGGAGGGAAACGTGAGTGCCATCTTGAGAGGGAGGTGGAAATAGGCAGCTTAATGGTTATGGGCTGGGTTCGGCATAGTAAGGACAATCAGTCCATTGGTCAGCTATCTAGTGAGCATTGTCCAGGGCACCGCATCGTTGAGCCCGTTTTCATCTGTGTGTAGACGGTGTACCCATCTCTGCTCCAGTCTGAAGAGGGATTGCTGATTCATACCAGGTTGGCATTCTAGAACTGTCCACTTTATGTCCTCAGTGGTATGTTTGTGTTCCTTGCAATGTTCATACAGCCCGGTGTGTGTTTTGGAGCATCGAATATTACTGTTGTGTTCCATTATCCGTTGTTTCACCGGGCGCATTGTCATCCCGATATAGAGCAATCTGCAGGGGCACACCAAGATGTATATACATCTCGAGCTGTTACAATTGGTGTGTTTGTGAAAGGTCCAGGTGAAATCTCCTGGGAGTTCGATTGTTCTGCCTTGGATGGTTTGGGGGCATACCACACAGGAACCACATTTGTAGTGTCCAGTGACAGGGGGAAGATCCCAGAGGGTCCTGACTGGTCGAGTTTGTAATTTCTTAGGGCTCTTGATACAGGTCTAAGAAAACCCTCCACCTTTACTCCCACTGACGGGATGGTACCACCCGAAGTCCTGACTTTTGAGCGGGCGGTCCTGAGGAGCATGCGTGAGATACCTTCGAAGAAAACCTTCCACAATCTGTCCAATATAGAACGACTAGCAGTCAAAACACTAGGCCAAGACGAGTCGATCGTCATTAAACAAGCAGACAAGGGGGGCGCCACGGTCATTCAGAACTACGAAGACTATGATCGTGAGTGCAGAAGACAATTGACAAATACCAACCATTACAGACCTCTCCTTGAGGACCCAACTAAAAGATTGACAACTACCATCATGGGCCTTGTGATTGAGGGGGAGACCAACGAGTGGATTAGTAGAAAGGAAGCAGATTTCTTGATCACTCCGGATCCTGTTATCCCCTACTTTTATACTCTCCCGAAAATACACAAGGGCACGTCTCCTGTCCCTGGGAGACCCATTGTCTCTGGAATTGGATCTCTACTAGAACCACTGTCACAATTTTGTGATGCGTTCTTCCAACCTTACGTCAAACAGATACCATCCTACCTGCAAGACACCAGGGATGTACTCCGTCTAATTGCAGACATAGATGGCAGAGAGGACACTGACTTGCTTCTTACCCTCGATGTGGAGGCACTTTATACTAATATCCCGCAACAAGCAACCCTGGAAGTAGTGGATTCGCTGATGCGAGAAGAGGAATGGTTATCCCCAACACCAATAACATTCATTATGGAACTGGCCCACATCGCCCTGACCGAGAACTTCTTCAGGTATGAATCCCAGTTATACCATCAAGTGCGGGGGACTTCGATGGGTTCTACCTTCGCGCCGAGCTTGGCCTGCATTTATATGGCTTCGTTCGAGAAGAGGTACATCTACCCTCCGGAGCAAAACCCCTACCGAGAGAACTTAACTCTCTGGCGTCGCTTTATCGACGACATCTTGATTCTTTGGAAAGGGGACCGTCCCAGCTGTGAAGCCTTTTGTGACTGGATTAACTTACAAGACCCCTTCCTTAAATTTACTGGAACCATCTCGGAGACGTCCATACCATTCCTCGATCTCACCATCAATCTGGGACCCGAAGCAATAACCACCACGCTATACAAGAAAGATACTGACAGAAATAGCTTGCTTCTCTACCAAAGCCACCATACTAAAGCCCTGCGAGATAATTTACCCTTTGGGCAATTCCTTAGAATTCGGAGGAATTGTAGCTCTGTCCAAGACTTCAGACAAGAGGCCCGGACCCTACAGCATAAACTCCAGGACAGAGGGTATCCCACCCGGTTGTTAAAGAATTCGTACAAACGAGCATTGAACAACAATAGAGATGCCCTTCTAGAGGTCCACCCTAAAGAACCAGATGACATCATCACCTGTGTCACCTCCTACACCAGGCATTCATCATTTATCAAGAAAGCCGTGATGACACATTGGGGTATCTTGAACTCCACTGGGATGGAATTGGCACGACCACGGTTCGCTTTCAAAAGGACTGCCAACCTCAAGGACACATTGATCCACACTCGCCCTAAGAAATTACAAACTCGACCAGTCAGGACCCTCTGGGATCTTCCCCCTGTCACTGGACACTACAAATGTGGTTCCTGTGTGGTATGCCCCCAAACCATCCAAGGCAGAACAATCGAACTCCCAGGAGATTTCACCTGGACCTTTCACAAACACACCAATTGTAACAGCTCGAGATGTATATACATCTTGGTGTGCCCCTGCAGATTGCTCTATATCGGGATGACAATGCGCCCGGTGAAACAACGGATAATGGAACACAACAGTAATATTCGATGCTCCAAAACACACACCGGGCTGTATGAACATTGCAAGGAACACAAACATACCACTGAGGACATAAAGTGGACAGTTCTAGAATGCCAACCTGGTATGAATCAGCAATCCCTCTTCAGACTGGAGCAGAGATGGGTACACCGTCTACACACAGATGAAAACGGGCTCAACGATGCGGTGCCCTGGACAATGCTCACTAGATAGCTGACCAATGGACTGATTGTCCTTACTATGCCGAACCCAGCCCATAACCATTAAGCTGCCTATTTCCACCTCCCTCTCAAGATGGCACTCACGTTTCCCTCCCTCCTCGTTAGCACGCGAAGCCGTCTTCGTTGTTAACCACCGGCAACACACGGAGCGAGTGAATCTTCTGTGTCCATTATTTACCACTCGTTGCCTGGTAACACGCCGGGGCCACGCCCACTAAACTGGCCACACACACGGGTCATAAGTAGTGCGCCCGGGACGCCAAGCTTTACCGGCTGATCTGCGGCACCGTCCGCAGTGGGAAGGGTAGGTGACTAGACGCCCTACGCCAGGAACTCCGAGGTAAGGCACATATGCTCCATTCTGCGCCCCCACGTGCGCCTCTTTCTGAGCGCCACGGCGGGACCAAGCTTTAAGCAGTTGAATGGGGAGACGCATTGACCGCCAATCGATAACATGGCGGGGATACTTCCTCCTAACAGGTGGTCTCCACCAAGTCCTGGTCCCACCCGGTCAGCTCGAGGAAGCCTCCGTAGTGTAACAAACGGGTAAGGTTGTTCTAAATTTTACCATCACTGTATTATTGCGGCTGGTGTTACGGTTTAATCCAAGGGTTAGTTACCCATACACTGACTCCATCTAGTGTTCTTTTCTGAAACTTCACAAAGACATGTTTGAAGTCTGTTTTTCTCCCCACAAATGTTGTCTCAATTTCCACTAGCTATCGCGCATGCTGATAGCACAGTAATAGCCCTTGATTTTCACAGGTTTTTTACTGCATGACAAACTTCCAACCAACTTTGTTGGATACCACTAAGCATGCGATCTTCCTTGAGCAAACCAAAGGCATGCTCACCCACTGTATATTATGACAGTCACAAAACGCGAATGTTTCCACGTTTGTCCATGATGTCTCTCTGGTCTCTCCTTAACAGTACACTTCTCTCTTCTCTCTCCCATTTAGTCCTGGGAAGGGTCCTGAGGAAAGGACTGCCATACGACACCTACCAGGTCGTATATTGGGCCCCCTGATCACGGGGGAGCCCTTGCAAATCATATGAGCACCCCTTGGTCCTGACGAATTGCTCTATAAGCAAGAAACATGTTGACCATCCACTCACCAAGGGTTGAATGAGGCTTACTACCTTGATAGTTCTGCCTCTATACCCCTTGTATTTTTAATAGAGCAGTGAGCCATATCATTAAAATCTCAATTTTTGGACTCCACTGACTCCTTTTATTTCACCCACGCTCACTTTTGCACACTCACATATTACCTCCTTGCATGGTCCCCTTACATCCACACACCCTTGGCGAAGGAATAGAAGATCCCCGCCAAAGAGCAACAAGTATTGTTGCCCGACAGGCATTGCACTGCCAGCCTGGCGCAGGGGCAGGGTACCGATGATGACGCTGAACGATCACCGGGTGGGATTACAAGTGTAGTCCAACCGGCGACTTGTGTGAGGTACCCCAAAAATTCCAAGAGAGGGTTCACTACACTCACCTTTTTACTGTTTGACCCGACAAGAGAGAGACCAATGACAGTCCTTTAGCTGACTGCAACCGGGGAACTCTGTATTTCTTTTTGTTGATAATCTCTTAAAGTACACCTGTTCTGGCGCGGCTTCAGAAAAGCTCCTAGTCCTATACAAACACTTCGACTCACCCCGAATGAGGCAAGGTACCAGGCCGTGTGTTGTGGTGCATTGGTGCTCCTTAACCATGTTCAGGGGCTTTTATAGCACTATGGTGTGTTTTTAATTTAAAATAATTTTAACTGCCACATATTTATCATTTGGAGAGCTTTGTAACCTGGTAGTCGGTAATCATTGTACTCTTAACTTCCACTGAAAACTTCGTATTCGTGAACAACGTTGATTGAGTGAGCAGCATAGAGCTATCCATCCAGACTATGTATCCTCTGCGTGTGTTTGGAGAGGTGCTTGTGCCAGTATGCAAACTTGTATTAGTCCTTTAACTTCGGGTATGTGTAACTGACGCCTGCTAGTGTGATTTAGTGCATGTTCTGTGTGGTAAGTAATCTAGCATTTGTGTAAGGCACAACTGCCAATAGTGTTGGCTTGTGTCACTCTAAATGTCCAGAACGATTACAGGCTGAGCTGAATGTGTAATTGGAGAGCTCTACTTTCTTTGATAAGATGCCAGTGTTTACGAATAATACTAACGATGTTAGTATGGAAAGTGCTAGAAAAATGATCCAATCTTCAATATCTGAGCGTGTTTAAGGTGCTAGTAGTTGCTCTGTTCGAATACCATGCACTTTTTCTAGATTGTTTTAGTAGTCTAGGTGGACTAGCTAGTCTTTAAATTAGTAATTCAGATTCGCTGAAATAATCTGCCTTTCTGGTACAATTCTTATATAACCTTGAAAATTGACCATGGGTAAGGTTGTCTCCAGACCTGTCGGATGGTGACTGGAGTTCATGAGTAAAGAATTTCTTTCAGCTGGTTTCCTAAACAAAGTGTTGTATAATGTACATGCAGAAGAATAGAGTGAAAAGTCCGTGATAAAGGAGGAAGGAGATGATGTGTGAGATATGGGTAAATGGGACGAAAAAGTTGTCTAACAAAGTGAGAGATAGCAGAGAATAGTGATGTGAGGCAGAGGTGACTCGGAGACTTTGAAAACCACTACCCCTTCCACAGATCTTAATAATGTGTATTTTACTATCTCATATTTTCAGAAGTTAAACTTTTCCAGTTACAATTTTTCAGAACAGTAGCATTGGTGTTACTCATTTATCTAATAGTGCTAACAAGCATTGGCAAAGCTGAGCGGTCTGGTTTGTTTTAAGCATATGTATGTCGCTGTGTAACATTCCTGGATGCAAAACCAGAAGGGCTAAAGAGACCCCACATACTGGTCAGGTGGAATTCTATCGGAGTTGCGGGATTCCAAATCACATGTTTCAAGTCACACTCTTAATCACATGGGCTATGTCTGTTGTAAAGGATTCCTAGCTATGCTTCTTTGGCAGGCTTCCTTTCGGAGGCCCCCATACCTTAATCGTCCTACTTGAAGCACTGAAAACGGCCTGCATCTCCATTGCTATTTCAGCAGCAGGGGCGGCTCTAGGCTCATGGCGGCCCTGGGCAGAGTGCGTGGGTAGGGGGCCCCCGGAGGAACGCAGGCGTGGAGGCCAGTGAAGAGGGGGGTCAAGGTGTTTGGAAGTGGAACAGAGCTGGAGGCTGCCAAATCCCTGCCAGGGGCCGCCACGCAAATATGTATCCATCCTCAGAGGATTATTATATTAAGGATGTATATTGGCGTGGCGGCCCCTGGGGTTTGGCGGCCCTGTTGCACATGCCTAAGGCCACCCCTGCCAGCAGCAACCATTCCGTCTTTCAAACATCTGAACCAAGGTGGCAGAGGTGGCTTACCTCAGGAATGTTCTTGCGAGAAGTGTGCATGCCAGGTGTAGTTAAACATTTATTTATTTTAAACATTTGTAAAGCGCGAAACGAAGGCCCATGGGCATCTCTTGCTAGTCCCATACACATTCTACAGGTATTAAGTACAAAATGTCTCATTGGCAGGTCATACACAGTTTGGCCAAGAGTTCTCCGAAACCCTGTTTGCTTAAACCATTGATTTCCTGATGCTGTCAGTCGCAGCTCCTGCAGGTAAGCGCCCTGGGGTGTGGTACAGGTGGGGGACGTTAACAGACGATGGAATAGGGAAAATGAAATCCATAAATCCAATTCCGTCGTCTGTCGACTTCCCCACCGCCTGCCCCTCTGTGCTTACCTGCAGTAGCTGCGTCTAGTAGAACTTTAGCACCACTAATAGGAAATAGTCAGATTACAAAAGGCGAAATGTATGGCAGAAGTTGCAAGAAGATTCACTTATGGTTTTGATACTCACTGCTAAAAGTAATATCTGGCTTGATGGTTACTGGTACAGTGAATGGGCTACCTTGTCTACACCAGCTGTTAAAAGTGTATTAATGTCTCTCATTGGATTATGCCAATTCCCTCTTCCTCTGCTTACCTTCTATGATTCTGAACAGGTGGTAAATAGTTGAATTTACAAAATACAAATACAAAATGATGTGATCAGACTGATTTTAAAACCATCTAGACTAGCGTCTGCTCCCATTATTAAAAGTATTGCTCTGTCTTCCTGTTTCGCAGATACCTCAGTTGACTACCCTTTGCATGATACACAAAGCTCTTCATGGTTCGGCCCCTGATTTTATTTCCAGCTGTCTGAAGAGATATATTCCTAGCTGATCCTTACGCCCCCGCTGGCCAACCTGCTGGTTGTCCCTAAGATTCTACAGTCCAGATGTGGTGGACGCAGCTTCTGTCTCTAACCTGAAGTCATGGAAGAAGCTGCCACCTACATGTAGAGTTGTCTGATCTGTTAACTTTTTGATGTGCACTTAAGGCTTGCCTTTTAATACTAATTTCTTTGTTGTTGCTGTTGCCCAGCATGCGTGCTTTACAATTTAACTGGCATAATAAGGTCTGTGCTCTGCCATTAAGTGCTTCTGTTACTTTGGTTGCAAGGCACAATGCACAGAGGTGGCGCAGTGCAGCCAGGAGTGTGAGGCCGTGGTACCCTGATAATGACCGTCTTTTAATATCACACTGGATGAATAAGTGGAAGAGTGAGTGCTAAATATATTTTGCTTGCCTCAGTGTCTGTGGCATCCTTGCTGCTCCACTGCCAGCGCAGAGTGATCTAAGGTCAATGTAGTGATTCATGTTTCATGATGATTGTTGCTTCCCCGGTCTTGGAACAGGAACAGCTACATTCCAAAATACAAGAAGAAAAGCAGTGTTCCCATCATAGCCCTTTTCTTTTGAAGACTAATGCCTATGGCGTGATGCAGAATGACCCCCACCACCCACGCAGAATGTGTTGAGGGGCCCTTTTGTATCATATCCCTTATCTCACAAGTAGTCATTTGTCTTGGGCTGAATAGGGTCCCACAAAGGTCTGCCCCCCCCCCCTTGCCTCCCCAAGGGGCCGCAGAGACCTGCATACACTCCTGACTAGTGTGGTAGAAGTGATGCTCTGAGCTGTACAATGCATGAGAGGAGGGAGGATGCTGGCTGAGCTGTGCAAAACCCTCTACAGGTGATGGTGGAAGAGGCTTAGGAGCACCGAGGCTTTTGCATTCAGCGTCTGGGTCCTGTGACAGACGCCAGCCTTTGCTAGGATCTTGTGTGTAGAAAGGAGCATCCTACTTCTTGAAAAAGGGTCGGATGGCCAAGGTACAGTTGTGGAGTGCTCCACAAGTGCACAGTATGATAATGCCACCAGGCCAGACACAGTGGGCTCTGCATAGCCTGGCTCCGTGCTCAGACCTCTACTGAAAAGGCACGTAACTTTTTCCTCCAGTAATGCACCGTTTGGCTCACTTTTGTAATGCTCCGTTTGCTTCCTCTTGCTCACGATTTTCATTTTTGCTTCATTTTTCCGCCGCTCACCGCTCCTAAATAAATAAATAAATAAATAACCTACCTCATCCGCCGCTCACTGCTCCTCCCCGCCTCCCCGCCGCACCTCCCCGCCTGTCCGCCGCTCCTCACCGCCTGTCCGCCGCTCCTCATCGCTCCTCCCCGCGCCATGTCCGCCGGTCCTCCTCGCGCTCCTGGACGCCGCTCCTCCCCGCATTCAGCACGTCGCGGCCGGCGCTTCTTCAAACGTAATAAATATACGTTATTTAAAAAATTTACCGATGTCCATCTGCACACCCTGACGATTACAACGATGTATCGGGTGTGTGGATTGGCGCTGTGGTTCCCGAGTTTACCCGCCTCAAAGGTTCAAAGTTCTTCCTTTATAATAGTAGTATAGATACAATTATAATCACATGTACACTTTTTTGTGTATGTGTGTGTATATATATATGTATATATGTGTGTGTGTGTGTGTGTGTGTGTGTGTGTATATATATATATTATATCGGAAAGCACAAACATAGAGAATCTATTGATCTATAAGAAAAAATGCATAATAAAAACACATTTTTGGCACTTTCGATCCATTCATGTAAGATCTCTAAAACTAGATGTGACAAGAAATGAGACTTGTATTACTTGTCGACATGTTTCAGTGGATGAACTATATTGGAAACCACCATCTTCAGGACACTTAAAATATGTATTGTTATCTTGATAAACAAAATTTGGGATAATGAAATTAAATTGAGTTATAAATATAATCACAATGTCTTCTATGGGACAAACCTAATTCTCACATAGGTATATCCACCTGGAAATTGCTATTATGTATAAGCACATGCAGGTATACGCTTCATAAACTTGTTCGTACTAGGTTTCTGCCCACTTGTAAACCACCATATTCTTTAAAATCCTTCCATAGGACTAACTCTGGAACACCAAAGCCCCAAAAAGCTCGTCAGATCACTCAAATGTGGGTTGCATAGTTTAAATTAAAGATTACGTCCTCGATAAGGGCACATATGATGCTGCGTTACCATTTCATGCTAGAAGAATCAGTCGATACACATTACTTTATTTTGCTTATGTGTAGGTGGAAATTGAAAGCTCTGCATGGCCCAGCTCTGTGTGCAGGCTTGTTAGAAGTTAGTTTGAGCGCCTGGGGCCAAAAATTAAAGCAGTGCTCCGTGGATGCTTCTTCTGTTTTGGCCAGGTGTGCTAAGCAGCATTTTTCAAATTATTATAACAAAATCCTGCTGGAAAAGAGAAACATTTGTGTCTGGTTTCCTCTAATGGCCTTACACAAAGTCGCCTCATTATTATTGAAGACGACAGGCTTGCTTGCTGAACAACAGCGGGGCCCTGGAAAGCGTTGGGGTGGGTCATAATTTCTCCTTTGTCCCCATGTTGTGATGGCCCAGTCTCTGTGTGCTGCTGCAGGGTGAACACTAAAGACAAGAGCTCAGTTTGTCCTGGTGGGCTGGCACTACACATCTTGCATGGCTAGGGTATGTGTTGGACAAAGAATACGAACTTAAAGCGCATTGACTTGGGACTGATTAAGAAATCATGGGCCTGCAGTTCAACGCGATAGAGGGCCTCGGGAAAGCAGTGACAAGCGCACACGTCACCGCAGGAGAGGTGTTCTGCAGCAGTCTTACTACTGGAATGTAGGGTAAGGGAAGCATTTGCTGACATTAAATCCCTCTTCTGAGAAGAAAATGCCTCTGTAAAAAAACAGGATACTACTTAACCCAGTGAAGGAAGGAGAATGTTTCTAGTGGTTAAGCAGACGTCCTTTCTACATCAGTCTCCCTCACTTGACCAAGTTGTTTGATACTTTGCCAATAAATCCCTGCACCTCACATCGCTCTTCAGCAAAACTGCATGTAATAAACAAAATAATTGGCATAACCAATAGGTCTGGGTTTATTGTGACAACCATACAAATAGCGACACGCTGAAATGTTTACATGCAATAGCACAATCCGGTAAGACCTATTGGCTTTAGGGCAAATGATGGTAAGAGTACTGTTGGTGGTATTGGTGGTGAAAGTGGCATTGGTAATGCTACTAATATTAGTGTTATTGGTAGTGGTGGTAGTAGAGGTATTGATATTTATGATGGGGATATTGGTGGTATTTGATGGTGTTATTGGTGACATTGGTCTTATTGTTTGTAATACCAGTTCAGGTGCTGTTGGAAGTGTGACCTCTAGTACACCTAACTGCTTTTTGTGTTGCATTGGATGTCCTGACCTCAAGATGGCCATCCAATATGTTAACCATAAGCCAATGAGAAGGTATGTTATGCACAGACTTGCACAAACACTTATAAAAACACCTGCTTCATTGAAAACTGTAAACAATGTATGTATGTCATACAAATTGAATGTGACCAAAAATGTGTTGGTTGAGTGTATTTATATAGATGTAACATAGTCCCTCATGCATAACAAGAGAACCGTTCCACAGGAGGCACAATCATATTACAGCAACCATCAGCTTGACAATAAGAGAGAAATAATGCTCTGGGATAATCCAATATTTTATTGACCATGTCTTTAAAAAAAAAATCTTTTTATTAACACGACATTTCCATTCACAGTTTTGATTAGATAGTTCGCAATACATATTCAAGATGACAATAGTCACCATTCAATAGTTTCTGTCACTATGGTAACACACATTCTAAGGTGTTGCAGGATCTTCCAAAGGGAGAAGTACACGGGGTTCACATATATTACCACAGTAATTATTCCATTTGCCCCATATGTCAATCCATTTTTGGGGGCACCCTCTAGAAACATACACAAACTTCTCACGCAGCATACACCAGTCCATGTCTACTTTCCAGCCTTCAACCGTGGGCGGAGCCCCGGCCCCCACACCTGTGCCAGGTTTCTTATTACGACCATTAACCCCATTGTTGCCCAAATGCGGTCTTTCCTACCTAAATTTGTAGGCTCCCAGACATTCAACAGACATCTCCTGATATCAATCACAACTGTGAGTCCAAGGACCTCCCCCAGACACCTGTGCAGCCCCCTGCAATACCCTTGAATATGTTCACACTACCACAAGATATGGATGAATGTGCCCTCCTGTCCACACTGTCTCCTGCACATGACATCGCCCACTCTACCCATACGGACAAGCGGAGTCCCCGTAACATAAATTCTATGTAGGATCTTCCGTTGGACCAGACGTAACGTGGATGAAATAGCCACTTGTCTTGGAGAGGCCACTGCCTCTTGCCACTCTTCGTCGTCAAGTTCCAACCCATCATTACCGCAGCGGTCACGAAGCACCAGGAGGGGGTCTAGTGTGTTGTTTACCAATTTCTTGAATGTCAAAGACACCGCCTTTGGGCTTATTGACCATGTCTGAAGAAAATGCATTGAAGGTGCTTATGCAAATAAGTCAGTGGCCTAATTGGGGCTGATCATACTATCTGTATTGTACGCAATAGGTCTTAAGCCAGCAGCACTGTCAAGCCAGACTGAACAAGATGCACGAATATTAAAAATTCTTTAAAACAAGTTTCTATGGTTTCCTCTGCATTATCAACGTTTGTTGTACAAATACGTTTTCAACATTTAAGAATTGACTGGAATTTTAGTGCCAATGCCATGCACAGTGCTCTCTGTTAGCGGCGTCTGACATCGCCTACCTTGGCTGTTGTTAGGGTCTGATCGGCCTACAGGGCAATCGGGCATTTCCGATGGGCTGGTCTGAATGGTCCATGTTTGGGCAGATTTTTTTGTGCTGTTTCTGGGCCTGTTTTGTGGACTGCTGGGCCCGTTTTTACTTTTAATGTATTTCATATTAAAACAATTATTCTCTGTAACAAGCTCAAATCCATGCAGTCTTCCATACCTTGCAAAATAATTAAACCACGCGTCTTTATAAGTTCAAAATGGCACCAATTTGCAAAGATGGGCAACTTTGTTTGCTATTTAATTCACAAATGAGGGCCACTTTTATTTTGGTTCTCTGGACTATATTCTGTCCCAGTCTAACTCTGGCTGCTGTTGCTGGTACAGTCTTGCGTCGCTTCATTCTTTTTTACGTGTTTGGTAGTTTAAGACAGCCTAATGCTTCTGAATCGCTTTTTTTCCCCTGTTCTGGTCTGCTGATCATACAGCAAATGTTTGTCCTGTTTTGCTCACGGGCGTCTAGGGCATATTTTGAAATATTGACATTACATGGTAAACCAAGTAAGTGTTGCAAACTCATAAATTAGAACAACACCCACTGTCTGCAGTAGAAAAGGTGTGCACCCCTTCTGCCTGCATAATGAGCCTGTGGTGATGGGTGGATGATGGGAAACGTACACTTTCCATTGCCATAATATTCTAACGTAAGCATGAGTCTGCACTTTCTTGCCTTCACTGCTCTGCTGCTCTCTTCATTTGTGCTCTTTTGTACTCCTCTTTCCCTCCCTCCACTGTACACTGATTTCCCCTCCCGCCAATGGGGTGCACCTCTTCCGGTTCTTGATCTAAGGCAGTGGGTCTTAACCTGTTTGACTCCTGTAGACCCCCGATGAATCATTACTGGAGTCTGCTAACCCCAGCCTAAACAAATAAAAAAAAATGTGTGTGGTCAAAACACGACTCAAAAATACAGAAACGAGTGTACATCAAACAAATACACAAATTATAAAAAATGTATTCAATTCCTGAACAAAAACGTGAACAAATCGAAATTTTAATAGGACATTTAAAGCTTTTCAAAATGTGGTTTTATTTCTAAAAGACAAAGCGATCAGGTAGACTCTAGCATATCGGTTTGTCTTTTTTGCTCCAAATGCGTGCCTTTTTTTGTCAATGCATACCAGTGCTATTTCGATTGATGCCACCAATTCATACTAGATACAATTTGCCGCACTTGTGCCTCTCCCAAAAATCAAGATCAGAATATTAACTTAAAGTTTATCTTTCAATGTAAATTTCAGAGCATTTTAAGTTTGCATTTTTGTATATATACTAAATTAATTTTCTAATATTTAATTTTCGAAACCTTTGTGAACCTCCTGTGTAGGTGTAGCAGCCTCCAGCTTAAGAACCGCTGATCTAAGGGTAACTCGAGATGTGCGTTTAGAGAACTGCTCCTCCCGAAATGTAGATCTTCACTTAAAATGAGATGTGAGGAATCAACAAACCTCCTGAATTGAAATTCTTTTGTGAAAGGGTCGCCAGGGAGGCTGGCCAGTGTGGTCAGATTTCTCCAGAATGAAAGTGCCTCACTGCTGTGTTTTGTATATGGTGAAGTTTAGCAAATCTCTCTTTGGGGAGCCCTCGGTAACAGGCCCGGACTGGCCGTTGTGGGCACCGGGCAATCCCCCGGTCGGCCGCAAGGGTGGGGGCCGGTTTTGGGCCCTGGGGGCCGTTTTTGTTGCAGAGCCGTTTTTGCAGCAGAGCCGTTTTTGCAGCATAGCTGCAAAATCGTCCCTGTAACAAAATTGGCTGAAAAGCGGCCCTGGCAAAGCGCTCGCCCCCCTCCCGCCCGGGGGGGCCGGCCGAGCACTTTGCCAGGGCCGGTTTTGGTTCCCAGTCCGGCCCTGCTCGGTAAACCTGATGTCGAAAATCAGCACAACTTTACATACATTTGTCAATCGCGACGACTCTCTGTAGAAAAGATGAGAACAGACCCTTTTTAACCTACTAAGATGGAGGTCGCATACTTTGGAAGAACCATCTACCTGCTGTGATGCAGAAGGCTTAGCATCGGACTAAGTAGCTAGAGTTCTTGCCATCTGTGAGAGCCGCAGATGGGATCTTCAAGCAGGGGCGTAGCTAGAGCTTGTGGCGCCCGGGGCAATCCTTCAGATTGCCACCCCCCTCGGAGGGTGCTCGGGGAAAAAGGACGGCGAGCACCTGAAAGAGGTCCGAGAGACACGTAGTATCGCCGCTAATAGTTACCTCGATCATGCAAGTGACATGCACATACATGACACGGTCCGGGTCTAGACAGCCCCGTCCCCAAAATAGTGCCGCCTGAGGCGGACCGCCCCCACCTATCTACGCTCACACTCACTCTTCTCTTCATCCATCCTTATCTCCATCCAGCTATTCATCTCACACGTTAATACGTCAACACGATATGGAAAGCAACCTTTTTCTTCCTCAAGACCCTACTGAATATAAACCTTACATAAATTTCCAGGATTAAGATCTCCACATATTACCCAGCATAGTGACAGAAATAGAAGAATCCAGTGGACTGTATGTAGGCCTTGCTCTGTTACTCAAGTGCAAAACCCAGCATGTACAAAAGGCAGCAGTAAGACTTCTTCTACATCTTACAGCCACAGAGCTTAGTAACGTTGTATGTCACACCTCCAATGGCCCAGTTTCTCAGAGGATTTCCTTCGAAGGGCTTGGCATAGTCCACAAAATCACCTACTGAGCTTACAGGAGTAGTGAATGTCCCTGACCAAAACCTAGGGTCAGTATCTAGACACCTCCCCTTTCCACAAGAGGGGAAATAACTGAACACCCTTCTCACTCCAAGCAGCTAATACCATGAGACATGTTTCCTACATTCATTTACAACTTTTTAGAATACTTAAAAGATCTAGGAACGGAGAAGAAAAATTGCGTCTCCAAGAAACTGAAAGCGTTTAATGTGTTGCTATTTTTTAAAAGGTAACGTGTTGTTGTAATTTGTGCTTTGGTGCTCATTTCTCTGTTTGCTAATATTAAATATTGTCATGAATATAAAATACTCATCAAGTCGGTTTCTCTAAGCATACCAGCATAATCTAATTATGAGGTTTAGGATATCAATATTCTGCTCTCTTACCTGGGGATCATTAAAAAAACAATTACTTCCTTAGATAACTGATGACTGAATTACTCTTGCTGTTTGCTTTGACAGTAGCCAAAAGGGTGCTTTACATTAAATGAATTAGATCTGGAAGGTAGACCGTAAAGAATGATAGAAAAGGAGAATTGAAGGATGACGAAAGGACTGACAGGGTGAGGGAATTACCGGAGTAGAGGATGGTAACATAGAGCTAAGTTATGGATGCAAAGAAAAAAGTAGGGAACTGAATACACACGGAGGGAGAGGAGACCGCAAGAGAAACAGGAAGAACATTTGAAAAACACAGAAGGGGCTATATAGGTGAAGAGGAAACAATCGGTAGGGCTACAGAGGTGAGAAGGAAACAGGCGGTAAATAAGGGAGCGAAAGGAATGTTTGAGAGAAGAAATACGAGGGGAGGGGAATCGAAAGGGATGAGAATAGAGATAGAGAACGGCCAGGAGGCACAGACAAGGCACAGACAAGAGGATGGAAGGAATGAATGAAAGGACCAGAGGAAAGAGTAAAAGGATGAGAGATGGAAGTGAGGAAAAATGTAAATATAAAAGGATATATGTATGCATATTATGCCAGAATAGACGATGTTATATTGCACTTTCCATAGGCAATTGAAACCCAGTTTTGAACCCAAGCGATTAAGAGTGTGACTAGGTTGCGTACCTCATTAACCCCCCTGCCCTCCCTTTCCCACATATTGGAGCAGTGAGATTGATAGATGGCGGCGGTCATGTCATGTCAAAGGTTCTTATATAGCGCCTTATCACCGCAAGGTCTCTTGCTTTGGGAACCCGTCCTGGCTTTTCCCTGTGAGATAACCCCTACTGGGCATCCCCAAGGTGAAAGCCAGGCATCCCGCCGCGGGGGGCCGTACTGGAGATTAAGCAAGCTATTGCCCAGAGTGTGAACCCGTGATTCGAGTAGGCACAGAAGCGAGAATTATCGAGTCCGTGGACATTTGGGCTCAAGACCCTGCCGCGTCAGGAATTGAACCCTGGTCCCGGGTCGGACCTCTGCTTCAGAGTCTGCCTCCTCTAACCAGTGAGCCACACTTCTCCTGCGGTGGACTCTAGGCTGCATTCTGGGCAAATGCACTCAATGTGCCTCAGTGAACAAGCCCGAATTACCAAAAGGCAGCCTGACGAAGTTGGACCAGCCCAAGGTAGGAGGACCAGTAGGGTCGTAGCCCTAAGGCTTCAGAGCTTCACTGCATACATCAGAGGAATCTGAGCCCCACTCCCATCAAGAATTCCATCATATATGTACAGTCGACCCTGTTAAATGACTTTTTGGTGTCTAAAACCAGTATCAAGACATTCTTTAATCTTGTGCATTTTCAATGAGGGTGAGCAAATGTTTGGAACTTTCTCCACATTGCAATCCTTGTATGAATCCAGATTGATCAGCCTCACCCAACTCTGGGAAAATATGTCCTAGCCAAGCCGCTAAAATCCCTGCGAGAAGTTTAACATCTATATTTAACTGAGATATACGAAACACCATTTCTCTGATATCATTGAAGAGTCTAGTGGGAATTGGTGCAAGGTTTGTCAAATAAAGCTTATAAAGTGCGGCAGTGTACCGATCGGGGATTTCCCTGAAGTTTAGATATTGCAGTTATAACTTCCTCTGTAGATATCTCTACTGGCATGGTGAGCAAAAAAACGATGTGTTTAGGCCCAGATCGCTGACTGGGGGTGAAGCGTTTGACACTGTTTAGCATTCTGTCCATCAATTGTTCTTTTTGCATTTGTCACTCTGAGTGGGACAGGTATGTGTGCCTCATGCTCGCCATGCCACTGGATTCAGGCTATCCTGGCTAATGAGGGGTAATACCCAGAAACCGTTCCTAGGATGCTTGTTTCTGCCCCAGGGAGGACCTGGCAAGGCAGTTAGGGCTGGACTGTTCCCATGGAGAGCAGGGTCAAGACTGATTTGCATATATTAGGATCCAAACTAGAATGGCAGGGTGAGCAAATAAAATGATGGATTTAGAGCCACGTCTCTGACTGGGGGGTAAGTGTCTGACATTGTTCAGCATTCCGTCCACCAATTGTTCTTTTTGCTCATCCTGTTGTGACTCGCGGGGCAGCTCAACCAGTCTTCATGTCTGTTTATTGCCTCCGCATTTGGAAGATGTCAGTTGTGTTTTTTCACCCTATTTCCTACATGGGTGCTCTGGTGATGCCATATTTCTTGTTTTTACTGGAGAACCCCCATGACTGAGAAGTGAATTACTGTAGATTGTACTGCCAGGCTACTCCAAAGAAGCTTTTAGAATGTCCAGCTCTTCAACTGTCTTGAGAGAGTCTGTCAATTCGTTATTAAATCAGTAATACCCCCAATCTGTCAATCTTACCTGATCACTATGCCATTTTAATATGTTCTCAGCTCCAGCGCGGGCTCTTTTATTTACCATGTTTGGGACACCTCTGTCCAGGATACCTATCCTCTTGGGCTCTTCTGCTGTCCAGCTGGGCTCCATTCCCTTCATCATCCTGTAGGGAGATTGGCTCCAGCCTTCCACCCTTGGCCTCTCATGATGACATTTTAATAAATACCTGCAGAACGGGTCGAAAAGGACTCCAGGGTGTGCCCTGGGCTGCGAGGCCGCTGCGATCCTTCCTTGGGGTTGGCTCGGGTGGGTCCGGTCGCAGCCTCGCAGGAACACATTTTTAAAAATTATTCTGAATCCTCTGTGTGTGGCGCGCTCATTGCTGCCACTACTTCCTCCTCGCTTTACGCATGCGCATCAAATCGGGTACAAGGAAGTCACGTGACGCGCTTGCACAAGAAATGGCGGCCGCATCACTGGCCTGCGGCGGCCCTTCATAATTTATTTAAGGACACTCTAGTGTCCTCAAATAAATTATAAAAGGCCGCCGCAGGCCAGTGCTGCGGCCGCCGCCCTCAAAATAGTGCCGCCTGGGGCGGACCGCCCCCACCGCACCCCCCCTAGCTACGCGGGTGATTTGAGGACACTCTAGTGTCCTCAAATAAATTATAAAGGGCTGCTGCGGCCGCCGCCCTCAAAATAGTGTTGCCTGGGGCGGACCGCCCCCACCGCACCCCCCTAGCTACGCGGGTGTCTCCAAGACTCTGGCCAAAAATCACAACCACAAAATGTTTTTGTTCACCCGATAACAGAGGAACTGAAATGCCTACGAGATACGTATAGAAGTATTGGGATTTTGATCTTACAGATGTAGCAGCACCAGAGTATCATCTGCGTACAAGTAGTGCTCAAGTTTAACACGTGCAGCCAATGAGTTGAATGACCAAGATACAAGTTAAAAAGCAAGAGTGAAACTGTAGTCCGTGAGACTTTGAACGGCCAGTCCCTCGCTCAGTAGGACAGAACGACTAGGTTAGGCCTAGCACACGCCAGCTACTGCTCAGCTTTAGCATGCAGTATTGGTATAGCACAAACCTAGCCGAAAGGCAGCAGAACATGATAAAGGGATAAGGGCAAGGATACAGTCAATGAGTGATTGGAGGAGGAGCTGGGTTCTGAGAGTGGAGATGCTTTGTCATGATGTAGTGTTCTTTAAAGAGGTGTGTCTTCAGCTCTTTCCTAAATTCAAATATGGTTGATGCAGTCCTGATGGATGCAGAGATGTCATTCCAGACCATGGGTTCATTGTTTGTTTACCTTTAAACTTCTTTGTCTTCAGTCCAATGGTGTCCTAATTGTGAGTGCTCAGAGAGCCACTAGAGGTGACGAGCTTTTAATCCTTACTTGTGATTAACTCTGCCTATGTCTGTATCTACCGTTGAGGGCTTCCTCCAGTTCTCCATCGTTGCGGACTGATTCTGCATGCTTCTTGCCATCAGTTACATGCTCTGCCATGGCCATGCATTGGGGTTCACCTCCAAAGCAACTTACCGCAAAACAACTTATTTTGCAGACAGTTAATGCACGATACTAACTGATTATATTGCACATTATTCTTAAAATGTAGTTTAATAATGACCTTTCTACTTTATTTCTGTGAGAGGGAAATGGGTCACTTCAGTATGTTAATAGGCATAGGCAAAACAAAGAAGCTGATGATAAAGTAAGCTTTATAGATTTTTTTTTATTATTTCCCTTTTTTTTTTAAACGTTGTTCATAATTTAAAAAAATCCCAATTTGCAGCACTGGTGGTGGGCAACTGTGCATTTCCTGAATTACTACTAATTTTTGTGACGTACCCTCCTTGGGCGCCATTACAGCAGCTGGGTCTTACTTCCTTCACCATAGTCACAAGCCTCTCGTAGTTCGCCTGACCGGTGGAGTCTCCCAGCTCTATATGTACACCAGGAGCCCAGGCTATATTCTGTATGTTTTGGCTGCAGGTGGCACTGGGAAAGCGGCCTGACTTGGTCAGTATTAGGGTGACTCCGGTTATGTTTGATAATGCTGCCTTGCATTCATGTGCAGATCCCGTCCAGGCAGATGAATATGCTCCTGCTTACAAGTGGTGCTAGAAAAATTGTCGGAGTACGGTGCTGCCATCAGAGTTGCACCACAGAATTTTTAGGGATTGTGAAAATCCAAGCATTGTACGAGTGTAGCAAATGAGCCATGCCCATTCAGCAGAAGAGTGAGAGGCAGTGCTTAATTTCAGCCAGTGGTTTCCGGTGCTCGGCACCAGCACCTAATTGCTAACACCGGGACTTATGACAGTCTGCCACATGATGGCGTTGTCTGGCTAATTTAGTTATGAGCACAACAATAGCCATTTATTATTTCAATTTCCATTTACAATGACTAATGCCTGCCTCCCAAGCCATTCCTATAGCTCTGGGACCTGAAATAGTCTAAATGGTCACACTTGAGTGTGATGGTTAGTAGCTGTCTTTGTACTGTCATTGGCAGCTGGCAGGGGCAATGTGTGGTGTAAGCTGCAGTGGCTTCCCGACAAGAGCCCTGGCACTTATTCTTTTACAAATTAAGTACTGGTGAGAAGGGTGTACAATATACTTGGTTGGCTTTTTGGAGCATACTGTCACAAATGTATTATTAAAGCATGCTGTGGTAGCACATTAGTTTATAGTCAGTACATTTTACATTGACATGGCCACACCATTTGCACTCGCATAAAGCTTTACTGATATAATATATACTGCACAAACGGTAATGTGTGGAAAATGGGACTCAGCAAATACATATAATTTGCGCATCACAAAGTACAGCTTCTTGGATTGTTTTGACCCACGTGACCTTTGTTTCCATCACACTTCAGAATTGACACTTTTTCTTTTGTGCTTTCTTAACTGCTGATATATTAGGAAATATTTGTGCAGTTTACTTGCAGCTGGTAAAATGTGTTTTAGAAATATGTTTTTATATCCTACAGCATTTCCTTTCACACTCCATAATCACCAGCAGGATTGCCACATTGTTCACTTTGCAAAATCCTCACTTGGCAGTCAGAGAATGAAAAGTAAAACCAATCTTAATGTTAAAATGAAAAGCAGCAATTTGTCAGAGGACATGGCCTGACATTTGACCTCCATCTTTGAAAGCACAGCAAATGTGAGAAGATGCAAACAAAACGTAAAGGCATCATTATTGCTCATTGATCTTAAGAACTCCAGTATAGTTTGGTTATTTTGGGGGCGCTGCAGCACTATTACCCCACCCCCATACTTCCAGCAACCTTGCTTGTTATCTCTTAATCAACATGCATCACAGTGCTTCACAGTGAATGTTGGGGGATGGAGAGGGTGTTGATGTGCCAGTTATAAGTTAGTTGCTGAGTCCAGTGCTCATCTCACCTGCCACGGCTTTTAATGTCTCTAACATCTGATATTGCACTAGGATGCTACATCTTTAGAAGAACCTAGTAACTGGAGAGTACACGCGTTGGTGAAGCCAATAGGTCTAGACTTGATAACTGGTGTGACTGTTATTGTTGACCTTTTTTACTGCAAGCATGTGCTGTGATATGCTTACAATAAAAACATTAAAAAATAATAACCATAGCACACACTTTTAATGGAGCGGTACAGGTGCTTCCTAGCAGGGAGGTGTAGCTAGAATGGGTATAGAAACCCGTTTTAGTGTTACAGCAAATCACAGGAAAATATCATTCTCATTTGGGCAAAGAAAGGTTACTATTGGCTTTCAGTTGCTGCAACCTGACAACATACTTTAAACACACAAGAGGAAAGACTGAAACAAACAAAAAAGGATGAACAACGGAAGGAAAAAAGCACTGCCAAAGTGAAGTATTGGCCTACTAGCCCTGGCACTGAAGTGCACTTTTTTTTTAAGCAGTTGTGCACATTATGAAGTAAAATGCTGCCACTCGTAGAGCACATCCGTCAGTGGCTGCGGTGGACTTACCCATTGACACATGTTGTATTCTGCAGTGGGTGGAACCAAAATGTGAATGACGGTTGAAAAGACCACTGGATGAGAGGGCTGACCTAAGTGAGCATACATTTTTCATTTTTAAAAACATTTATATGAGGCGGTCAGGGCAACTAAAGCTGTTCCTAGGCCAGACTTAAAAGTTGCACCCTGGAGTTGCAAGGCTCTAAGAAGTGAGAGATAGATGAGTTTGCCCAGAGGGTATTGAGTCCTCTGGTTTATTTACAATTCACACACTAGAGCAAATATGCTTCACGCAGTAACTTCAAGGATGGACTATGGCAACCTTCTCTATTTGGGCACCCTGGAGAAGAATCTTAACCGCTTACAGGTCCTACAGAACGCCGCTGCCCGACTGGTGCTTAGACTACCCAGAAGAGCTGCTTCTGCAGCGGCTCTCCGTTCTCTGCACTGGCTCCCAGTCAGAAGCAGGGTAGAATTTAAAGCACTTTGCACATGCCATCGGATCATCAATGGGAGATCCCCTCTCCCTTTACAAGAACTTTTGACACCTTATGAGCCTCCCCGCTCCCTGAGATCTTCCGGTTCTGGACTCCTGGCGGTTCCTAAGGTGTCCAGAGCGCGGATGGGGGGAAGATCTTTCAGATGCCTTGCAGCCGCTAGATGGAACAAGCTGCCTACGGCGCTTCGACTTGAGCCATCTGAATCAATCTTTAGAGCTAAGCTCAAAACTGCTCTATTTGCTTAGTTGATGCGTCGTTTCTGTAGGGTCCAGTAATGAAAGTAGCTCCTTAGCGCGGGGACACGCCGTTGTTGCGTCACCATGCGCTTTACAAAACTCCCTAAATAGAAATAGAAATAGAAACTGTGTGCGCACACTGAAGCGATGCCATGTTTGCAGAGATTTTTTTCAGAGAACTCAAAAAACAGACAAAAGCAAACCGTTAAATTAGCACTTATGCAAGTGCTATGCTTATATATTTCCAACAAAAATACAGCATAGAGGGTAGAGGGCATGATGCTTTTACCAACCAATAGGCTTTAGGCTATTCTCCCTCCCTGCTTAAGGGCACTGGGCATACTCCTGGGATGACACCGAGGATAACCTCTGCACATTAAGATAGAAACTTGCTAATCTTGATTAACGGTGACCATGTTTTGTGAACTACCAGGTCGAGATCCGGACCTTTCACTGCAAGATGACTGGAGTATTCTGTGCTGGATTTTCCTTAGTGTGCAAGTATTTATGTATGTTTGTATATAGTATTTCTGTAGCGCAAACCTAGCCAAAAGGCAGCGGAGAGCTGTACATGGTCGAGTGCATTGTTAAAGTCCGTGAGTAATAGGAGAGGAAGGTGGGTTGAGGATGGTGGATGCTTTGAGATGGTGTGTTTTTTAAAGAGCTGAATCCTGGGTACATAAATACAAAAGGTCAGGTTTTTTTTTTGTAGATCTAATTCCGGAGCGGGCCCAGGGCCAGAACCCCTGGTCAATTTACCTCATTTTCATATGGTAGGTCTGAACTATTAGCACTACGCCCAGACAGGTGTGTTCCGCACTGTTTTTACCGCCTCAAGACATCACAGAGAGGGAGTTTCTGTGTAAGACATGTCTGTTCACAGCATACCCTATACCATGCTCCGGCTCTTGGCCTGAAGTCAGTATTGGAGAAGGGCGCAAGGGTAAAAAGTCCATCAATGAGGGAAACAACGAACGGGGCAGTAGATGTCGGGTGCTAAAAGGGAAAATAGGACCCTTAGCAATACGAGTAAAGAGTACATCAAGGGTCTACTGCTTAACGCCCGATCGATACCCAAGCACAAACACGAGCTGGAGGATTTAATCCAATTTACCTCCCCTGATCTCATTTTCATAATGGAGACCTGGACAGATATCACTTCCACGCCCGACTGGAATATTGCTATACCAGCCGGGTATGCATTGTATCACAGGACAGAGGGACAGGTAAAGGGGGAGGGATAGCTATCATCTACCGGGAGCACTACAAAGTGCAGATAGATAAGATTACCACTCTTCCCGCTGAGGCTCTGCATTTTTAAATAAAACCAAATAATCTTCAGAGCTTCCAAGGGATTCTTGTCTACCGACCACCCGGCACCAAAACCACTTTTCCCCAAGCCCTCCTGACCCTGTTGGAAACATAGACTGACTCCCAGGACTTTACAATTCTGGGAGACTTCAACTATCATCTGGAATCCAAAGATAATCCCGATACCGCCAGACTGGTGGATTACTTAGTGGCCTTAAATCTCAACCAGATTGTAAAAGAACCGACTCATCTGGCAGGGCACACGCTAGACAGGATCTTTACAATTTCCAATTTAAAACATTTATAAAGCGCATCGTTCACCGTACGGTTTCTTGGCGCTAGCGAGAGGTCCGGCAGCTGAGGCAGAATAGCAGTCTAATGACAGGAGTGGGCGAGTTACACGGAAAAGGCCTGTTTAAACAGGAACGTTTTGAGGTCTGTCCGGAAAGAGACATAATGAGTGGCAGAGCGTAGGTGGTCGGGAAGAGAGTTCCAAAGAGTGGGAGCCAAGGTAGAGAAATTGGCTCCACCCCACTTTTTGCGCTTAAATCGTGGGATTTGAAGGAGAGACTTGGAAGAGGAACGAAGCTCTCTGGAGGGGACGTATTCGCTTATCAGCGAGGAGATGAAGGCAGGGGCAGTGCCTTGGCGGGCCTGGAAGGTCATGCAGGCGGTTTAAAAAAGGGAGCGTTCCCTGACAGGCAGCCAGTGGAGCTCCCTAAGGAGGGGTGAGGAATGATGGTAACGTGGGAGACCATAGATTAGCCGGGCCGCCTGGTTCTGCACCATCTGGAGCCTCCGCAGGCTGTATGCCGGAATGCCATTGTACAGGGCATTGGCATAGTCCAGCCGCGAGATTACTAATGCGGCCATGATCAATTTAAGTGCCTGGGGGGAAAAGAAACGGGAGACAGTGCGGATTGTTCGGAGGGTGAGGAAGCAGGAGGAGACTACGGAACTAATTTGTGATTGAAGGGTAAGATGGCTGTTCATTTTGACTCCCAGTGTTTTAACCGAGGCAGATGGAGTGGGGGCGGGACCAAGAGTGGGGGGCCAAAAGAGGGGGTTCCAGGGACTGGACGAACCACCAGTGAGAACCAACTCGGTCTTATCCGGATTCAATTTGAGATGGTTGTGGTTCATCCAGTCCCTGATAAAAATCATAATGGACTGGAAGTTAGAGACAGAGAGAGAAGAGGAGGATAGATCAAAGATGAGCTGGAGGTCATCTGCATAATTGAATACGGTGACCTCCAGCTGCTGAAGAGCAAAGATAAGAGGAGAGATGTAGAGGTTGAATAGTAGGGGAGAGAGGGAAGAACCCTGGGGGACACCACAGGTGACGGGGAGTGAAGTGGTCGTGAAGTCTCCTAGCCGAACCGCCTGGGTGCGGTCCCTCAGGAAGGAGGAGAGCCAGACCAGGGCTGTTCCCTGAATTCCAGCCGCCCTGACACGGGACAATAGGATGGTGTGGTCCACCGTGTCAAAGGCGGCGGAGAGATCAAGGAGCACCAGCGCCTGGTGTTGGTTGTGATCCATTCCCTTCCTGAGGTTATCTAGGACCGATACCACGACTGATTCGGTCGAGTGCCTGGGGCGAAAGCCAGCCTGGCGGGAAGCCAATCCCCCATTTGCCTCTACATGGGCGCTGAGTACCGTGGTGATATGGCGCTCCAGCACCTTGCCCAAATAGGGCAGCAGGGAAATGGGGCGATAGTTGGCTGAGATGGATGGGTCAGCGCCAGGCTTCTTCAGGATGGGCACTATAGTAGCTGATTTGAGTGCAGGCGTCACGACTCCCTGGGTCAGAGAGCTATTAAGGAAAGTGATGGGGGGTTCGGGACAAGAAGAGTAGATTTGTTGTAAAATACGTGCCGGACAGACATCTGCCGGGGAACCCGATTTTACTTTAGGGAGGATCTCCAAAAATGCTTCCTCAGTGAGGGGGGGAATGGAGGTAAGATAGCATTGGACGGTGGGAGGGGAAGGGTCAATAAAAGCAGACGAAGGGGGAGGGATGTTAGCCTTGATGGTTACAATCTTATCTAAGAAATAAGTGTTTAGTTGGGCGCATAGAGCCTGGGATGGGGGAATTTGGGGTGAGGCTCTGTCGGAGAAGGCTAGGTCGTTCACTATACCGAAAATCTCCCTGGGTTTATTTTCAGCTGACGTTATTTTAATAGAGAAATAGGTGGTTTTGGCAGCGAGAATTGCCGTTTTATATTCGGCAAGTGATGTGAGATAAAGGATTTTTAGTGAAGGACAATAGTCTTTCCTCCAATGCCTCTCTGCCTGTCGGACGGTCAGTTTAAGCTTTTTTAAGTTGTCGTTGAACCACCTATTTGAATCCTTGGGTCGACGGGTGGAAATACGACGCAAGGGAGCTTCTGAGTCACAGCCTCCAGCTAGCCAGGCATTAATTGCCTTGGCTTGAGAGTCGGATGAGAGGCCAGACAGGGTCGGAGTGGAATTTCGGAGCAGAGAGGTTAAAGAGGGGAGATCAACTCTATTCCAATTTAGCGCCCAGGTGTTTTTGACGTGTGGGACTTTAGACACCGGTTTGATAGAAATGGAAAAGGAAATGAGGGCGTGATCAGACCAGAGACACGGAGAAACAGTCACCGGGGAAACTGGAAGGTTAAGGGACCACACCTGGTCAAGTATGTGACCGTGAGAATGGGTGGGAACAGAAATGTGCGGAACAAAATTCAGAGAAAGAAGAGATTCTGTGAATTCTTTTGAGACAGTACACTCAAGAGGGTCAGAAGGCCAGTAATTGAAGTCACCGAGCACCAGGACCGAAGCATAGTTGACCACCAAGTTGGCCAATAGGTCTTGAAAAGCTGGTAAGAACAGAGACGAAGACTGGGGTGGACGATACATCAGGAGGCATGTGATGGGTGGAGAAAAGGAAAGGGAACGGGCGACAAGAAATTCAGTGGGGGGGATAGGGGGAGCGGAGAGGATTTGAAAGATCAAATCAGACAGAGCGATTAATGCCACACCACCGCCTGTCCTGCCCGCCGGGCGATCAGCGCGTAGGGCAACGTAGGAAGGGGGGAGGGTGGCCAGGAGAACGGGGAGGGATGAGTCACAGAACCAGGTTTCGGTCAAGAGCAGTAAGTCCGGCTTCTCGGAGTCGAGAAGGACAGACAGCTCATGATGGTGTTTGACCGCAGATCTGGTGTTGAGTAAAAAAACGGATAATGGAGGGGTAGAGGTGGGGGCATTGGGTAAGGAGGGGAAATGCGACGGTAGGGCCGACAGTGGCGGCGGCAATATAGAGGAAGAGAAAGAGGTAAGCTCTAACGAGGCAATGCGCCTACGGATGGATTCTGAAAGTGGCCATTGGCCTTGGAGGGAGGTGATCTCCTCAGAGGAGTAGCAAATACAAGTGGCATGGGGACGTGCCCCTAGCCCCGCTCGGCCGCGGACGGGCGCAGACGGGCTTGCCTTAGGCGCGCCTTCGGCGCGCAAACGGCGCGCCCCGGCGCACGTCCGCTGCGCGTTCTGGGGTTGCACATTGATATAGGAAATCTTAAGGGCGGAAAGGGGGCGTGGCCTCTAGGTGGGCGTGGCCAGCCGCGATGGAAGCCGGAGGGAGGGGGTCACGTGAGCGCTAGGTCCGCTACACGGCGCCCTCGAGGTGCAAAGTGCTGTGGCAGTAAGATAGTAAGTTTTTAAAAGCACATAATCATAATATCACAGTTTTAAAATCACTACTCCCGGCTATTTTGCCTCAGGAGACTCGAACCAACCGAGCGCTAACAGGTCAGCGTTTAAGAAGGGTGGGAAGGGGGCGTGGCCTCTAGGTGGGCGTGGCCAGCCGCGATGGAAGCCGGAGGGAGGGGGTCACGTGAGCGCTAGGTCCGCTACACGGCGCCCTCGAGGTGAAAAGTGCTGTGGCAGTAAGATAGTAAGTTTTTAAAAGCACATAATCATAATATCACAGTTTTAAAATCACTACTCCCGGCTATTTTGCCTCAGGAGACTCGCAAGCAGCCCCAACATCATTCTTTCTAGTTTGATGGCTCTTCCTTGGACAGACCATAAAGCCATACACTTTGGTCTCAAAATAGAACAACCACACTCCGATACACAAGTTAAAACAGCCAAGATACGATCTAGACGATGGGGAAAACTGAAAGATGGTGTGTTTGAGTCAGCACTTGACCCCTGTCCCGTCTTCTCGGGAAACAACAATAGCGAAGCTTCCCTCCAGTTTAACAGCTGGCTGTTGTCAGCTGCAGACCAGGTCGCACCAGAAAAGCTGGTGATAGTCAAAAAGGCAAAAAAATCATCACCATGGTATACGCCTGAGCTCAAGCGTCTAAAGATCCTTTGTAGGGCCGCAGAACATCTTTGGAGACAGGATTATGACAACCAAAAGAAACTTCTATATAATCACACTATCTTTCAAAATAAGGAAGCTATTACTGCTACAATAAAACAATTCTTTACTACCAAAAAAATTAAGGAGGCGGGAAACTCCACTAAAGAACTATTTAAATCAGTTAACATGTTAACAAAACCGCAACAAGAAAACACTTTCAAGCCTGATCAAGCTTTTTGTAACAGATTGGCCAAACACTTCCAACAGAAGGTGCAAGGCATCTGTAATGATTTTTCCATAAATACAACATCCCAAGTCAGGAATTTAAGGGTGGCTGCCTCCCCTGTACACTGACATGCTTTCTGCCCCACACAAATGAAGTGACGTATAAACTACTACTCTCCATAAAATCCGGGGCGCCCACAGATCCCTGCCCACCTTCCATTATGCACCAGGCAGCTCATACTGTCTGTGAGAATCTCACTCCGGTCCTTAACCAAATTATAACATCCGGCTGCTATCCAGCAATCTGGAAGACAGCATTCATCACCCTTCTTTTAAAAAAAAACAACTTAGATCCCACTGACCCTCAGAATTACCGGCCCATTGCTGGCCTGCCAATAGTAGCCAAAGTGCTTGAAAAACACCTAAACACGGCTCTAACTAAACATCTCGATGAAAAAAGACTACTGGACTCCTCCCAACACGGCTTCCGCTCGCAGCATTCCACCGAATCCGCCTTAATCCTTGCCACCGAAAAAATCCGTAGAGCGGTAGATAAGGGAGGGAGAGCGATTCTCGTGCTTCTCGATCTCTCAGCCGCATTTGATACCGTGAATCACACCACTCTGGTAAAGCGGCTGGGAGATGCGGGGATAGGGGGGACTGCCTTAGAACTCCTGTCCTCTTTCTTGGAGGCGAGAGAGCAGCGGCTGTTTTGGGATGCGCAGTTTAACACTTCCTTGTGAGGCTTCACCGTAAAGAGTTACCGCCTCTCTTTTTTCCACCCCCCACCCGATCCATTTATTTAAACTCTGCATTTCGCCGCCTTTATTTCATTCTCGGCGAGCGTTTGGACAGGGGTAGATGTACTAGAGGCTACACCCGCATTACTTAGTAAGTGCCATTTCAATTAATTCCATCTTACTTCACCGGTACTTTTTCCGTTGTGCTTATGTACCTGGTATTTGTCTATTGCTTCCACAGCCCGACTTTTCGCGGGCATCCATTCCCTTGACCACTGGAGGAGAGCTTTAATTAATATTTGGTAAGCACTGTGATGTGAACTACCCACCTCACGGTTTGGTACTTTTCACCAATTTTCAACATTGGCAGATTTCTGCCCTATAGTTGTTATACGTTTAATCAACCTTATACAGCCAAGGTTAGTTGCCTTTTAACACCATTATATGCGTTATTTTGAGCCTAAGGGCTCCTTGAACTAGCAGCCCCGATCTACTGTGGACCAGTCTTGTGTGCCCGCGTAATCTTTCTATTTGAAGCGCTGTGTACACATAAGTGACACTTTGTGATGCATCAAGTCGTTACTGACGCTCACATGCGGCTTACTTTGCTTTTTCTCTTTCTAGGTATCATCCAGGAGCAGCTTCTATGTAACAGCTACAACCACATAGTGGGGACACAGGTCTCCTGATCCGCCCTGGATGAGATAAGAGGGTTCTCATTTTAACTTTTATGTATTTTACTCACGTGCACTTCACTTTGTTTTTGGTCCTGACGAAGCGCCAATGACCTACGGGCGATAGAGGCGCGAAACATGTTGACCTTGACTAGTGACACCCAGGCATAGTGGGCCTTGTGGGGTCAGTCATTTTTAAGCAGTACTTTTAACTGCCAAGGGTTACCTAGACAATCTTGTCGCTGCTTCCATACCCTTGATTTAATCACACTATCATGTTTGCACGTAATTGATTTACCCTCCCTTACCCTTCCCCACACACCTGCATGTAACATCCGGCTAATCCTCTAAAACATCTCCGATAAAGTGACCCTTCGGGGTCCCGTAGGGAATTGCAGCGCCGGCCCTACGAGGAGCAAAATTGCCCGATGATGAAGCATGACATCCTCCAGGGTGTGTGAGGGCAGCAGAGGATGTAGTATGTCTTTCCCTCTCCCATCAGGGTATTTTTTACCTAGGATTACTTTTCCCCATTCTTCCCTGTTTTTAATGTATGGGGGACTATTTGCACTCGGATACGTGGGTGCCTTTTGCACCCTGGTATAGGAACTTTGTCCTCTTTTTGTGAACAGATTTGGTTTAGGAGCATGGACACTGGACCTTTATTGGCTCCTTGGTCCCCCCCTCTCTTTTGTTGAATTGATTATGCACGGCTGTACGGGCGCGGGACCTACCCTATTTCCTTCCCTTTTCAAGTGGGCACACGAGACGGGTCCTTGGGGTCGTTGGGTGCTGACTTTATGTTAAGCCTTGAATTGGTAACTTCGGATAATTCCGGGGGATTCATTCTTTACATTAAAATACGTGAGGACTTACATTACTGTCCTTGGTGTTAGGCAATTTGGCTGTATTCTCTTAGTCCCCATTTTATGGCCTAAGCGTCAACTATATGTTGATGGTTGTGAATTTGGAAACATCCATAAAGATTTAAGTTAATTTTCAAGGCGTGGTCCAGTCACGACATCAGGACATGTCACAAACGGGAAATTCCTACATAGATTTAAGTTATTTTTCGAGGTGTGGTCCAATCATGATACTAGGACCTGTCTTATACGGGAAGGCCTGAACTAGTGAGGAGTAACTTAAACCGGATTCATTTTGTAGATTTTTGTGAACTCTTAATCATTACCGGCATTGTTATTTTCCTTGACTATGAAGCCAGTGCGCAGAAGCGAGGGAGCAGTGTGCACGGCTAATACGCATGCGCCGCTGCTGCGTTGTTTCGCACATGCGCAGTTTAACACTTCCTTGTGAGGCTTCACCGTAAAGAGTTACCGCCTCTCTTTTTTCCACCCCCCACCCGATCCATTTATTTAAACTCTGCATTTTGCCGCCTTTATTTCATTCTCGGCGAGCGTTTGGACAGGGGTAGATGTACTAGAGGCTACACCCGCATTACTTAGTAAGTACCATTTCAATTAATTCCATCTTACTTCACCGGTACTTTTTCCGTTGTGCTTATGTACCTGGTATTTGTCTATTGCTTCCACAGCCCGACTTTTCGCTGGCATCCATTCCCTTGACCACTGGAGGAGAGCTTTAATTAATATTTGGTAAGCACTGTGATGTGAACTACCCACCTCACGGTTTGGTACTTTTCACCAATTTTCAACATTGGCAGATTTCTGCCCTATAGTTGTTATACGTTTAATCAACCTTATACAGCCAAGGTTAGTTGCCTTTTACCACCATTATATGCGTTATTTTGAGCCTAAGGGCTCCTTGAACTAGCAGCCCCCGATCTACTGTGGACCAGTCTTGTGTGCCCGCGTAATCTTTCTATTTGAAGCGCTGTGTACACATAAGTGACACTTTGTGATGCATCAAGTCGTTACTGGCGCTCACATGCGGCTTACTTTGCTTTTTCTCTTTCTAGGAATCATCCAGGAGCAGCTTCTATGTAACAGCTACAACCACATAGTGGGGACACAGGTCTCCTGATCCGCCCTGGATGAGATAAGAGGGTTCTCATTTTAACTTTTATGTATTTTACTCACGTGCCCTTCACTTTGTTTTTGGTCCTGACGAAGCACCAATGACCTACGGGCGATAGAAGCGCGAAACATGTTGACCTTGACTAGTGACACCCAGGCATAGTGGGCCTTGTGGGGTCAGTCATTTTTAAGCAGTACTTTTAACTGCCAAGGGTTACCTAGACAATCTTGTCGCTGCTTCCATACCCTTGATTTTATCACACTATCATGTTTGCACATAATTGATTTACCCTCCCTTACCCTTCCCCACACACCTGCATGTAACATCCGGCTAATCCTCTAAAAGATCTCCGATAAAGTGACCCTTCGGGGACCCGTAGGGAACTGCAGCGCCGGCCCTACGAGGAGCAAAATTGCCCGATGATGAAGCATGACATCCTCCAGGGTGTGTGAGGGCAGCAGAGGATGTAGTATGTCTTTCCCTCTCCCATCAGGGTATTTTTTACCTAGGATTACTTTTCCCCATTCTTCCCTGTTTTTAATGTATGGGTGACTATTTGCACTCAGATACGTGGGTGACTTTTGCACCCTGGTATAGGAACTTTGTCCTCTTTTTGTGAACATGATTTAAAATCTGACAGCTTCATCCTTCCATGTGGTGTCCCTCAGGGCTCCGCCCTCTCCCCCACCCTGTTTAATCTATACGTCTGCCCGTTGGCAAATCTCGTCAGAAGGCATGGCTTTGATCTGGTCTCGTACGCCGATGATACGCAACTTGTCATCTCTATAAGCGACCGGCCAGAGACCATAGCAGCCAGTTTTCACACCTGCATCTCCGATATAATGGCCTGGATGAGCCAGAATCATCTGAAAACTAACACCAATAAAACGGAGGTGATGGAGTTCGGGCCGGGACAATCATTGTGGAACCAGTCCTGGTGGCCCCTGGAGGCGAGAGACCGTCCCTCCTGAGTAGAAAAAGTTAGGAACCTGGGCATTATTTTCGACACCAAACTGAACTTTGGCTCACAGATAAACAGCTTGATTGCATCATGCTGTTATCTTTTTAAAACTCTGAGGAAAATATTCCCGTAAATTCCCAAAGACTCCAAAAGACCGTAATGGTCGCTCTTCTACTATCGAAGCTGGACTATTGTAATGCCCTGTTTCTGGGAATAGATAAGTACCAGTTGCAAAAATTGCAGTCTTTGCAAAACGCCGCAGCAAGACTCCTACTGGGTATTCCCAGAGGGCAGCCAACATCAGCCAGCATAAAAACTCTACATTGGCTGCCTATTAAACAGCGTGTTGAGTTTAAAGCTCTAACTGTGGTACACAAAGCAATCTATGGTGGAGGTGCCGAGGATCTTCCAGCTCTTTTTACGCTCTACATTCCCAACCGTCCCCTTATCAGCCAACCAGGGCCTTATTGATACCACCAGGATAAGACGGGCAAGATGGGGGGGGGGGGGGGTAGAGCAATTACGCACTGTGCATCCAAACTTTGGAACAAAATGCAGCTCCTTCTGAGGACTCAATCCAACCTTCAGCTTTTCAGAAGGAGCTTAAAGACCTGGCTGTTCACAGCTGTATAAGATCTCACCCCCCAGCCCTTTCCCTCTATACACCTCAGCACCAAGATGCCTCGGCATTCGAGCGCTTTACAAGCATACATAAACATAAACATAGTCTGAGGGTGTCCTAACTGCAGGTGTTCTGAGAACCACCAGAGATAGTGAACTTGTCTGCAACATCAGCGGGTGTCCTGGTCTTTATGGCTTTGGAAATGATGCAGCTAGTTCTGAAGATAGTTTGGGCTGTCAAGGGGAGCCAATAAAGTTGCATCAGGATGGGGCTATGTGATCATATTTCTTCAGGCCCTGGATGAGACTTACATCAGCATGTATAATGCCCCTAGCCTTTGCCAGTGTGGAGTCTGGGAGGCCGGGCATTACCATCAACTAGATGCAAAAGTACATGGGCTTGCACAGCAGTTCTGAAGTATTTGTTAAGAAGAGCGATCTGGCATCAGGCGGTTTTTGTTTGTCTGACAGGGTTTTCCTTGAGGGAGAGGTGATGTCCAGGGTGAATCCAATAGATTTGGCATTCATTGAGCGGTTGGGATCGAAAACATCAAGGTTCAGGTCATTGAACCTTGATAGTTTGTACTGTATCTCGTTTGTTGTTCTTGTCAATAACAGGAATTCTGCCTTGGTATGGTGTTGAGCTTCAGGTAGAAGTTGGATAGCCGGATCTGGGTGATGGGATGGCAGTATTTGAGGCATTGCATGTCTGAGGCAGAGGAGACTTTCAATTCAGAAATCAGTTGTGTAACATCGGCATATTGGTGAATCTTGATGCTGTTATCTGTGAGTAGAGCGCCAAGTGGCTCCATACGTAGGTGTGCAATGACAAGAGGGCGCTTACGTGGTGATGGACTCTGACTTTGTCAGTCAATTAACATGACTGTCCAGTCAGATTGTGGTGCTTGTGAAGCCACCCATCTGAGCGCCCCAGGCCGTATCTGGCCTTATTGCACAACCAGTGTTTCCTTGGGTGGGGGGAAGGGGTTGTGAAGCAGCGAGTGGTCCTTGTCCCGACCTTCACGCAGATTTCTGACGATTGGTCTATAGAAGGTGGCCATGGGACTACCTCTGTCACTTCTTGGCATTCTAGACCCATTTCTATCTGTAAGAACGGAAGTGCAGAGCAGCTTGTTATTTGTTGTCTAGACTCTGCTAAATAAAACCAACAAGAGTGAACTTTTCATTCTCCTGACCTGACCATGGAATGCTGGCTGGCTTTGTGGCACTTTATATAGATAGGGGGACAGTATTTTCACTGTAGCTCAGAGGTGTAGCCCTACTGATTCTCAGCCCCCCTCCACCACCTCCCCAAACACACTCCAGTTAAATTCTTGCCATCTCCCATTACTGAGCCCTCAGCTTGTTTGTGTGTCCGTCTGTCTGTCTGTGTGCCTATCTTTGTGTGTGTGTCTGTCTGTGTGCGTCTGTCTGAAGCTCAATTGTGGTTAATGCATGCCTGTGACCCCTATTTGAGGGGTGGATGCCTTGAATGGAATATTATCCCCATTTATTAGGTCATCGTGTGCACATGATGCTCCCAAATTCCAAGCGCGGTGCCAATAGCCAGTTCTCCAAATAAGGAGTTTTCACCAAATACTTAGTTTGGGGGCTTGAGTGGGCATCCTTCCCCAGCTCAAGCAAGCTCGCCTAGTTTTGCCTGGGAATAAAACCACCTAGCACGCTTAGTCATCAGTACTTTGAGCCACACTGTTCTGATTGGAGCGGTGTCTCTTGTCTGCTCTCAGAACTCTAAAAAAAAGTCTATAGACTCCCTCCACCCCTTAGTTCAGAAAGCTGAACAATTACACCTCTGCAGAGCAGACTTTATGGATTTCTGCCTAGGGTGAGGTCCCTTTATACTAGCCTCTCCTGCTGGCTACTCAAGAGGTATGAGAGCTCTCATGTAGGACTAGGACGACCAGCCATGTTAGTGCCAAGGAAGGCATTTACGATTGAGCAGTTATGTAGGAAAATTTCAGTATTTTCAGTAAACACATTTATATGGTTCACATCTTTGGATAAAAATACACTACTGAAAGTGCATTCAATTGCCTAGTAGCAATTGACATGGAATACAAAATGAAACCACAAACGTAGAAATCAATCACTACTACAATGTGCAAGCACTCAAAACACAGAAAAACTATTTTTGGTCAATACTCTACAATGATCATGAATGCTTTTGAGGTACAACCTTTTGGAAGTGCAATTATGCCAACAAATGACAGTACACATTTGTCTAGGGATAGTAAAGAAGAGGCTGTTCAAGGTGTGTCATAGGAATACCAGCTTTAACAAATGTAATTTGCCACTAGGTTAAATGAGGTTCATCTAAACCATTAGTCCTCTAGGGAATAATAATGGAAGACTACAAATATCCTGCACAAATGCGTAACTTTCTTAAGTTTCGCTACTTACTCAATCATAAGTAGGTCCCAGAAGGCTCTTTTTTCTACTTACCCTATTTAAAGGATGTTGGGCCATCCATCACCCACCCAAGAGTGACATGCTTCATCACAGGACTACTCCTCAATTGTATGACAATATTTCATCATAAGTAGGCTCACCTTCTTCAAGTAGCGAACTGTTATGCCTCAAGTATTAGCCAATGAGGCAATGACGAGAACACACAAATTCTAACAACTACAGAGGTACAAAGGAGCAAAACAGAAAAGAGGGAATATATTAAGATTATTTCCAGACTGACACCACCAATGTCTTTCTTGTCGCTAGTTGTTAAATTTAAAATGAATACAGGGGGATAATTGAACAATTGTAGAAAATGTCCTTTACTCCTGCTACTTATGCCTCAAGGCTTATCCCTAGTCCTCAATATCTCACAAATATTCATTAGCTTTGGGTGACTGGACCCCAATGAAGGTGTGGGGGCACCTCTGCACTGCAGGGGCTACAGGGCCTACCAGAGCTACAGGGGCTTAGGTTACGCCCCTGGAATGGTGCTCAGAAATTTCCTCACAGTAGGAAATGCTTCTATCTTGACACTTGGTAATGCTGAAAAGCAGCAGTTTATGCAATTTGCACACGCTAATCTTGTCTGAACATCAGTTGAGTTGACTGAAAGGCTGTGCCATCAGTCATTTCTGATTGTATGTTCACTGGGGACAGCACTTTGCATGCAGGGGCACTATCCATTGGGCGGAACGAGTTATAGTTCTGTGGTTTGGGAAGGCTTCTTGAAAGGTACCCGTTTTCAGGTATTTCTTGAATGTTGTCAAGCTGGATTGAATCCTGAGATGTTCACAACAGAGCTGGGCTCCTGTAATTCACACTGACTTCCCACCATGGGATTTTCGGTTAAATACGACCTAGCGAGCAGGCAAGATTACTTCTCTCAGAAAGAAAATATGTACCTCTCAATCAGAATGCCTGTTTGCATGTATTCCACCTCACTGTGTTTGAAATTCTCTGCTCCTCCTATCGAGTCTCAAATCAGGATCTCTGTAAAGGACCATTTAAATTCACTGCTCCTCATTGGTGAAACCGTGTAGTTCACATTGTCCTTTCTACTGATATTCTCAATACCTGAATATTTTATGTCCACTGTTTGAGTTTGGCGATAAAGGTATAGATGTACATTGACTTCTGTTTGAGATTTCCTAATAGTGAATTTTTGCAATTCGCTATTAGGAAATAGCAAACCGCTATGTACAACAGTGTGCATTACACTGTATGCGAATTCCAATGTGTCGCAATTGACCTACCACATTAATATTCATGAGGTGGGTCGTATTTTCCGACCCATTGGGAATCGCTAAAAACACAGGGATGGTGGTGGCCTGCTGGGACTAGCAGACAACCATGTATGTTCCTTTTGAATTAAGCAACATTCTTTTCTTTGAAATGCAGCCCGTTTTCCTCTAGGGAAAATGGGGTGTTTCAGAAACAAAAATGAGAAATTTTCTTATCATTTTTTTTAAGAATAAGCCATAGTCCTTTGGACCACTGCCTGCTCTTAAAAACGTTTTTGCATACATTGACAAAGGGGAAGGGTTCCCTCCTTGGGAACCTCTTCCTGTTTGCGAATGGGTTACCGAATGGTTACCACCAAATTGAATTTGGTGGTAAAAAGCAAATGTTTTACCACCGCATTTGGGTCACAAAACATTTATACATACCACTGCAAGTTTGCTATTAGGAAAGGATGCCCTTAACATGCCCCTACCTAATACCGAATTGCTAACCTTTTTTAGAATTTGGCAATTTATTACCAAATCACATACTAGGGTTTGACACATGGTAAAATGCTTTTGTCTGGTTGCAAATGGCACATTTCTGTGAATCTGGTCGTTAGTTACCTGAAAAAAGCTTCGTAAATCTGGCCCCAAGTACAGGGAAAAAGTGCTATACGTGCATCTACATGGCCATATGGTGACATTCATACCACACTCTGTTAAACTCCAGTAATCTGATCTTCTCTTATGGTCTCATACCCAAAGTGGTAAACTTTCATATCTCATAATAGCACCATTAGACCCATGCGTTTTCAGCAATGTACCGTGCTCCAAGTCGAAAGTATTCATATCTAAATATTGGAAAAAGTTTTTGTCTGTCAGAATGGCAAAACTGTATGATTTCCAAAACAATGAAATAAACTTTTTAGGTTCCTAGGTTAAGCCCTGCTACACTCTGCGTAGTAAGTAAACCGTAAAAGCTTACAAATTTTGGAGCAAAGCAGCTTCCTCAATGATTGTTTAAGGAATTTTCAATCCTATTGTTGTGATACCTCGTAGCCCTGATCCTAACAGGAGGGCTCTAAAAAAATCTTGATTGTGACATCGCCCTGTACTCCAAATCCTGAGCTCCCAGCAGCTTTAGGGCTCCAAAAAATCTGACATTAAAACAACCTTTTGCCTACCCACTAGTCTCATCCTGAACCTCCAACCGAGGTTGACTCCGGAGCACGGGCTCACAACCCCAAAGTTCAAAAGCCTCTAACTCCGTTGACTGTTTCTAAATATAGTAGTAATTGCCGAAGGTCCTATTAGCTTGTGAATATGGATGAAAAATTATTGATTGTCCTGATAACATAATATGCTCAAAATATTGACTACCATAATATCGTAAAGTAAGTATACATCAATACATCTAGATTTAGGATTCTCCGCTCTATATCTACACACCTTTAAGTATATGTCGTCAAGGGGCGTGGCTTGGACGCAAGGCGGAATGGCTGCTTGATCCCGCAGCTCCGCCGACCGAGCACATAAATCCGAAATTTATACGTTAATCTGGTGTGCTACCCCGGACCTTCCCCCTCAGCAGTACTGAATGTTACAGGGAAGCTTTCCGGTGGTGAGAAATCAGCGCGGACGGAGAGATCGCTTGCTCTTGAAGCGGACTGCCGTCGGACGGAGCAGCGGCCTGGTGACGCGACGGAAGCCGGGACCTTGCGTGAATCCGGGCCCAGACGAGAGCGGCGAGGCGCAGAGGGACTCGGGCGCCGGATACAAGGGGTCAGAGCGTGGGCTCCGAAATCGAGTGCCAGGCTGCGAGAGACATCGTGGTGAGAGGCTGCGCGCTCTACAGTACCGGAGGGAGGGTACAGAGCGGGACTGTCCCGAAGCGGAGACCCAAAGCGTGGACGAGCGCCCGGGAGGCAGCTCTGACGGTCCGCTCTGCAGCCGGCCCGGTGAGAACTATTGCGGGGACTGCTGGAGGTGAGATTAAAATCTGACGGCCCCAAAGAGGTAGTGACTGTGTTGCTGTCACGGTGCAGGGCTCGGCATAGTGGCAGGGCGGGCGGCCATTCTCAGCGCCAGTGTAAATTGCACAGGACCTGAACCCTGGAAATATACTTACTCGCCCACCGCCCCCTGGGGTTACAGTACGTCCGCGGGAGTGGGAAACGGACAGTGGCATAGCCTCAGCCCTGGCCGCCGCAAACAGTGGCACGGGGCGTTGTGTTGAGGCGCAGGCCGCCATCTTGTGCTATCTGAGCCCTGGCGGGATGTCCCACAATCAAGGCCTGTAGGCAAGAGAGAACGCCAGGGGCTGAATCGACCCTACACCACTGAAACAAGGGCCGTTTCCACTGTGTAACCCTGCAGAGACGTTGAGTAAGGGTCGGATAGGCGCAGAATCTCTGGCAGCTGTTCCCCCGGACGGCGAGGGGTGATTTGGTAATCCGCGGGTGCCCTTGCGAGTGACCTGAGGTGAATCTTACGCTCCCTCTATCGCGGCTGGCAGCTACGATGGGGAAACCTGACACGAGGCAGCCGAAGATCACATTCGACAAGACTAAACAGAGGACGGCCGGCCAGGAACAGTCGGAAGAGGAGGCTGCGAAGAACGATCAAGGGGGCTCGCAAGCGTCCGAAATAAAGTCCATGTTTCAAGAACTGAAAACGAGTCTCCAAGGGATAGATCACAAGATGGACGACTTGGCAGCTCGCATGGACAGTCTGACCAGGCGGATGGACAAGCAGGACGGTAGAGTGGATGTGCTGGAAACGCGTGTGACTGACACGGAGGAGGGTCACACTGCCATGGAAAAGAAACTACGAGGCATGGACAAGATCCTGACGCTGATCCAACAGAAGAACGAAGATTTGGAGGCCCGCTCAAGACGCAACAACGTCCGCATCACGGGTGTGGCGGAATCGACCAATATAGTAAAAATGGAAGTATATGTAGAGACCATGATGTCGGAACTCTTCGGGACGGGCCTCTCACAAATGTTCCTGGTTGAAAGGGCGCACAGGACATTAGGCCCCCAGCCCAAGCCTGGCGCACTGCCGAGAGCAATAATAGCGCGAATACTGAACTATAGAGACCGTGATACTATACTACGCATGGCAAGGGATGTGAAAGATCTTCAGTATCAGGGCAATCACATATCGATCTTCCCGGACTTCACCATGCAGGTACAGGCAGCAAGGAGAGAATTTGTACCGGCCAAGAAAATATTCCAGCAAATTGGGACCAAATATTCACTAATCTACCCTGCCAAGCTGAGGGTGCAAGGTCCAGGCAAACCTTCCTTTTTTGTGGACGCGAAGGCAGCGTTGAAATACGCGAAGCAACTGTCACGAGACCAGAAAAATCAGACACCACCCGACGAATCGGAAGCACAAGCCAGACTAAGTGACATTGAGTGACAGAGATGCGGACGGTGGATTATCGGCGGTGCCAACAACGATGTGGAAGCAGGAAGAGCCAACTGCCGGATTGAGACACTGCTAATCTTCCCTGTACAGATAAGTGGACTTATGTAGTTACATATGGAGAGCGGGGGGAGGTCCTCACGGGATCACTGCCGGGCTGGCGCTCGGTCGCCCTGGCAAAAGTACAGGGTTAGTTAGCGTACGACCCGCGTTCCCCGAGGGATGATTCCCACTGAACTAGTTCTATTGAGATACCCTACAGGGAACTTGATGTCTGGGAGGGAGGGGGGGTGGAACTGCACGACCTGATTGGGGGGTTGGAGCGGGAGGGAGTTGGGGGGGTTTGGGATTGAATTGCATTGTTGATTTTTGTTTTGTTGAGAGCGTTGAGACACATGCAGCGAATACCAACACAGTCAAACACACTTGGCCTCGATGGTCGCTTGTTGACCGGAGGAGTCAGGTGACTGATCGCCCCAGATTGTACCCGGTCCTGCTGTATGTAAAGCCGCAGAGAATACAATTACCAACCTGTCACTGCAGATATGGCACACATTAAATTGTTAACCTGGAATGTGCGCGGTTTGAATGACAGACGTAAAATCAGACTGGTCCAGGCATTCTTGCAGCGGAAGGCTATAGACATATGTTTTCTGCAAGAGACCCACCTGACTGCTAATGCTAATACGTTGCTCCGACATAGTAGGTGGGGGGAGGTTATACATGCACACTACTCCAACTACTCTCGTGGGGTGGCGATCCTGGTTAGGAGAGGCCTCCACTGGAAAACAACTGAGGTGCTACTGGATAATGAAGGGAGGTACATATTACTGGTGGGGAGTTTCTGTGGCATGCGGATGATATTGATAAATGTGTATGGACCTAATGATGACAATCCTGAGTTCTATAATGACCTTTGGTTCAAAATACAAGCCCGAGGGCAGGCCGCGATTGTGTGGGGAGGTGATTACAATGTGGTATTATCAGATACATTGGACAGACAGGGGACGACCAGGGAACATCACCCCAAGGCGGCGGCAGCGCTCTGGGACATAATCTCGGAGGCGCAGCTGGTCGACTCATGGAGGGTGCTGCACCCAGAGGTCCGAGAGGGCACATGTCTAACAATACATAGGGCCGCGTGGTCAAGATTGGACTACTGGCTGCTATCCGGGGATGTCCACGCACTTACGACTGATGTGACACACCTGCCGAGGTCACTCTCTGACCATGCGCCAGTCTGTCTCACACTATCCACCCCAGCACAGTACATCCAGCCTTTCAGTTGGAGATTCCCCTCCCGGGCGCTTCGAGACCAGGTATTCAAGCAGGAATTGAGGGAAAAACTGGAGGAATACTTCGAACTAAATGAGGGCTCGGTGGACTCCCCAGGCACACTCTAGGAAGCATGTAAAGTGGTGACGAGGGGATGCTGCATGTCTCTGAAAACAGGGGTACTACGTTCCATTAGGGGCCCCTTGCAAACATTAGAAACTGAACTGGCAGCGCTTGAGACAATACTACAGGAGGCGCCAATAGATAGGGTCAGGGCCGAGTTTCGTGCGAAGCTCACGCAATACCAGGAAGAGGCGGACAGGGAAGTGTCCTTTCTAGCGAAAGATGGTCAGGCCCGGAGATATGGGGAGGGGGACAGGGCAGGCCGGACACTAGCTAACATGCTTAGAACACCAAAGGGGGCGACCTATGTACTAGAACTAAGAGATGAGGGAGGAGACATGGTGAGGGAACCCCAGGCCGTCCTCAAAGTCATGACTGCATACTACCGCACACTCTACACGTCCAAGATCACGCCGGATGACCAAACACTTATGGACTACCTAGACACAATCGCACTGGCTTGGTTTAACGATGGGGCCAGACAATACATGGACCTACCGTTCTCACAGGAGGACATACGGGCAGTAATAGCGAGTATGCTGCCTGGTAAAACACCAGGACCAGACGGTTTGACGTCAGAATTCTACAAGGAGTATGCCGATATTTTGGTACCTAGACTATACAAGGTCTTCGAGGAGGCGGTTGAAACGGGGATACTTCCGCAATCCATGCGTGAGGCACTGATCATTACCTTACTCAAGCCCGGTAAGGACCCTACCGAGCCGGACTCATACCGTCCCCTTTCGCTCATCAACGTAGACGCCAAGATATATGCGAAACTGCTGGCGGACCGGCTCAAGTATATGCTGCCACAAATAGCACTTTCAGACCAGTCGGGTTTCGTCCTAGGGAGATCCACATCGCATAACCTGAGAGTACTGTTCGGGTTACTCCACTATCTGGTCCCTGAGGTGAAGGCTGCTGCTGCGCTACTCGATGCGACTAAAGCATTCGACTCCCTCGAATGGAAGTTCCTAAACGCGCTCTTTACCCGAATGGGATTTAGCCCACTATTTGCCAGGCGCATAGGCATTCTATATAATAGCCCGACTGCAAGGGTGCGTGTGAATGGTCAGACTTCAGACTCTATCCGAATTACGAGAGGGACGAGGCAGGGATGTCCACTCTCTCCCTTACTATTTGCCATAGCTACGGAACCGCTTGCGGCACGAATGAGACAGCACCATGCCCAGAGAAGCATCGGCTTCACGACGCGTGGTCTGCTTATTTCCTTATACGCGGACGACGTTACAATTTATATGATGGATCCGGAGGAGAATTTCGACCCATTGATGAGGGAGGTGCTTAGATATAGCGGCCTCACTGGGATCAATATCAACTGGTCGAAGTCAACCATGCTACCGCTAACAGACAGCACGGTCAAGTGCCATACTGAATTTCCGATTGAATGGGTCATGGAGGACGTCAAATACTTAGGTATCAGAGTGAGCCGCACTATACATGACATCTGGCTTTCGAATTTTGGTGTGGCAATGGACTGGCTGGAGGGCAAAGTTAAAAAGTGGAAGACGCTCCCGCTTTCGCTGACGGGTCGTATTGCTATAGCCAAAATGGTGGTGGTCCCCAAATTCTTATATCTATTCATTAATGTACCCCTGCCGCTCACAAAGGCATTTTTTTGCAGGCTTCGGTCTGCTATCATAGAACTGGTCTGGGCAGGTAGGCAACCTAGAGTGGCCTGGAGCCTCCTTACTCTCCCGTTCCGCCGGGGGGGTCTGGCTGCACCAGACTTTGAGCTTTATGCGTATAGTGCGCAGGCCCAGTATCTATACTACTGGCACCACCCGATCCCGTACCAGCCACACGTGGCCATAGAGATGGACGTGGCAACTCCCTACCCCCTCAAGGTGGCGGTGTACAAAAAGTATAAACGATCCCAGGAGGACATTGACACTGTGGAGGTGGTGCGCTGGGCATGGGCGGGTATTGCCAAACGTGCGGGAGTGAGCGAGCTGTATGCACCGAGCATGCCACTAGACGGCAACCCACTACTTGAACCGCTCACGGACGCGGCAGTGGTCCGCAGGGCGAGTGAGCGAGGCCTGAAGGTGGCGGGTGATCTGTACCCAGATGACATTTTTATTGCCCTACAAGACATGACTGAATCCACGAACCCGACTGCTTCGGAACTACTACTATATTACCAACTGCGGGCTGCGTGCAAACGCAGATGCCCGGTCTTCCCGGAGGCCCCTCCAACACTAGCGGCATTGGAAGAGGTACTGTCGAATGCTTCCCCGCATAAATTGATAACGAGGATCTACAGGGCTGCACAGACCACGATACCTGTCCCGCACACTGACTCGAGGACGGCCTGGGAGAGGGAGGCGGATATACATATATCGGAAAAACAGTGGACATATTGTTGCACGCAACTAGAACACCTATCGCCCAACTACAGGCTGAGGCTCATACACTTTAATTACTTGCACAGAACGTACCGCACACCCTTGCAACTGGTTAGGATGGGACTGATGGCTGATGCCTCTTGTTGGAGATGTGGTGAGAGAGAGGCTACATTCTTTCACTTGTCTTGGAACTGCGGCCAGATACGCACATACTGGGAGAACGTCTTTCGTACTATAGGTCAGATGGTGGATCTACCCATGGGTCTCGACCCAATCGTGGGACTACTGGGATTTGTGCTGCCTGTGCCAGGCACGTCTAGAAAGCTGGTGGCTCTATTGCTCCTACTTGCCAAGCGACAGATAGCACTTAAATGGAAACAGAAGCCCCCGCCTACGATATCTGGTTGGATAAAATCTGCAATGTACTGCAAAGACCAGCTGTCGGCGTATTGGGAATTGATGCCACTCCGCTCTAGGCCTGCTGATATCTGGCAACCAATGGTGGACTGGCTAGCTCGTTCAGGAGGTGATGTGAGTGACTGAGGATGGAAATTGGGGCACATATTGATGAAGAGAAGGGGGGGTGGAGGGAACGGCTCCATACATACTACTAGAGATTGCGGGCAGCGGGACTTGGGGACAATTAATCGGAATTGAATATGCTGACTTGTGACAGTCTCTCACGTATGTTATTGTTAATTGTTGACTAAGAGAAATAAGTTGATTATCTGCGCAAGTGTACAAGACTTGATACCTTGGTGTGCTCAGATGTAACCTATGCTGCCTGCCTCCGGGTTGTTGGCTAAATAGCGGTGTACTCTTTGACGATACAAATAAAGGTTTTTGAAAATTAAAAAAAAAAAAAAAAAAAAGTATATGTCGTCAAGGTACGTACATGTGGAGTTAGGAGTAGTACTTCTTTATTGCCTATACATATTTACCTTACCAGTATGGTGCTAGTCCGCATTTGTCCACAATATTTTGACAGAATGATATTAAAAACTTAATATTCTGGTAAAAAAAAAAAACTAGTGCTTCTGAGGGACAGTAGACTCTGCCCCATAGAGGAGTGTCTGTGTATTCAAAGTGTAGGCTGTGGTCACCATTTGTTTATTACACTATGTGAAGTATAACCTACCTGGGATCATAATTCCCCCTCCCCGTCCCATCCGGAAATGCCAGGCCCTTCTGGTTTTCAGTTTTTAATTTGATTTTAGTTGCACTTTCACTCCACCTCTAAATCACAGATATATGCCTTTTTGAGAAATACATCCAGTAAACAATTATATTTATTACGTGTGATAATGTATGTGTTATTGTGTAAAAAAACAGAAGTAACTTAATTACTGAATTGGATTGAAATAGCATTGCAGAATGTGAAACCAGAAAACCTACTGTTAGTCCCGGCTTCCCCACTTGACCAAATTGTGTGATTCTAGGCAATTGTTTTATTTCACTTTGTCACCCTTTTCTTCATTATCACATAGAAATGGACATTGAAATATATATGTTTAGGGTATGCACTGTACAATGCCTTCTTTTGTGATTGATTTAATAAACTATAATGTTTCTCATGTATAATGACAAACCAGGCCACCCAGAGGGGGTCTACATGACACCTGACTTAACTCTTACCTCACTATTGGAATTGTTGTCATGGAGGTAAGAGGCATGAATGCTTTTACGTTCATTATTTGAAAACTATCACTTCTAAAAAATAATTCTTAATGCACTGATCTAATTTGATGTACTAAAGTGAAACATCTGTGCATGTTCATGGAATGAATGCTTTTGAGTTTTGAAGAGGCTTTGTCATTTTTATACACGTTTGTTGCAAGAAGTCTTAAAAAATGAATGTGTTCCTAAAGTTAGTTATCTTGTAAACAAACGCTTGCCCCTTTATTTAACATCCTTCCTAAAGTTAGTGCTATCTTTCCTAAACAGCGTTCCAGTGCAGTCCTTCAGCAGAGGGCCGCATGTCAAGGTCAGAAGGGACACAAGTGTTCCCCAGCCATACTTTGAGTATCACTGATGCTGAGTGATATTGTCCTATTTACCAGAAGGCTTGCTACTGCGTTTTTTCTTTCAAATGATGCCCTTGTGCCAGACAGAGCAGTTTTAAGGCACGGGCAACATAAACAAAGTTGGAAGTTTCCCAGAGGCCCCTGGTAAATTAATTGGAACACTCAGTAGTCCCACCATAATAAGAGCATGCTCAGAAAGACAGCCTATTTTTTGTTCTCACCTAGACAGCGCTTGCGCTGTCTCTTCGAGGCATGCTGTACCTAGGATACCGGCTTGATAAAATGCCCATCTTTTTAATTGGTTCCTGGTGCTGTCCTTTAGAAATGCTGGCTTTTCATTGGTGAATACACCTAGTAGTCCCTCCTTTTGGAATTGTGTTTCCTTGGCCCTCTTACATGTGTTCTTACACCTCCCAAGGCATTCCAGGACAAGGTACAGGAAACAAATGGGGTTTTAACTGCACTTATGACTTATCCGCATCCATGCACAAATTGTTTGTGTTCAGCTTTAGTACACGTATATTATTGCATCTTCCCTCCTGCCCCCTCCTTCCCACACCTCCTGCTCCATTGTTAGTTTTTAATTGTTTTCTGCGCTCCGGACGGACCAACTTCTCACACACGGTTCTCAGGGCCACTGTAGCCTATCTGTTTACCATACATTTTTTGTAAAGTTTATGGTGGCCTGCACCCAAGAGTGACATCTGAAGTTCTTTTAATGGATGAGCACCATCCAGTCAATACTTTCGTTGGCCCTTTCATGGCGACGTGACGAGGAAGCTGGAAACTTTTGTTTTTGAACTTTGAGCATAAAAGATCCCTGGACATGCACTTTGCTGCAATAGACTCAGGGTTTGTTGCATTTTCTGTTGGCTTATTCCATTCCTGTCTGAGTGCACACTCTAGTCTCTACTTTTATAGGTCTGGTTCAAGGAATCCATTATTTGGACCACGTGCTGAACTGGCATTTTACCACATTGGTGCTTATGCCCGTTGTTAAATGGGGTCATTACATTGCATCCACCTCGTTCTTCCACCCCCAGCCAATGACACCTCTTCCCTCTAGTTTCGTGCCAACACTGGATCCTCTGGCTTTTAATAGTTGGTGTTGTCCACCTGTGGCAGCTGTTGCCGTGAAGCTTTGTTTTGTTTGTTTTACAGTCTCTCTTCATTTCATACTCCCATTCATGCTTCATCACACTTTTTCTGCCTTTATACTTTACTCGCTCTTTCCTTCCTCTCATTTCATCCTTTCTCCTCCTTTTGTGGAAACAACCCATCTCTCTTCTCGTTGTCACTACGTCTCCCCATTCACCGTCTACTCTTTTATCTTCTCTCCTTTCTCATTATTTCTTCCCACTCATCACAGGCTCTCCTTCTCACACCTTCTCCTCACTCACCACACACTGCCCTCCCCTCTTCCTACCCCTGAATGCTCTCCCTCCCCATCTAACTCATTCACTGCAGCTCGGATAGTCACAGACTACTCTCCCTCCACTCATGACAGCCCTCAGGTCCCGCCTCACTCTGCCCCTTCATTCTCCACAACGCCTCTCTCTCTTACTCAGCCATCACTTCATCAGAGGGTCCTAACTCTCGCTCTCACTGGCTCGCAAATCACGTTAGACCACCGGGTCCTCAAACTCTATCTCCCATCGCTTTTAATGACTTCTCTCCAACCCGTTGCAGATCATTCTCAGTTCTCCCTCCTGCTTCAGTAGCCAGCAGCAGGATACTCTAGTCTTCTTGTTGACTATATTACTTGGGTTGTGGATCATACGTTGAATCTTGCCTACATGACTTACACAAATCGTGTGACCTTGAATAAAAGATCATCTATACTTTATCCCCCTTCTGTTACTATTTTGGAACACTTAAAAACTTTAAGCTGTAAGGAAACAAGCCAATAAAACGCACACCACTGAAGCAAACACCACCTATATCTTTATTGACTGCAGTGGTAAAAGTTTCTCATCGCCAACTAGCGGGCCATACATGCTCCCAATCGCAATATACTTCAAAACCTCAAAAGTTCCACACACTCCACCCAATCTATGACCAAGCATCCCTTATCTCATAAAAGCCTCCAACGAAACCAGCCAATGATCAAACAATACTACCTTCTCAGAAGATGCAGAATTGGTTTCTTAGATTGTGCACACGGTGAAGCAGATAATCTACACGTCGCTGAGTGACTAGCAATGAATTTTTATTGGATAACACAGAGGACCACAAAGAACATTTTAGAGGAGCAAGGCAGTACATTGCATGATGAATATACATGCCATGTTAAAAAAAATGTGGGTTTCCATTTTGGTACCTACATTTTTATTAACAACTTTTATTCTCTCAAAGTTAAAATAAAACTAACGTTGCATGGTTAAATCGCTATATGTTCAGCGCATGCAACTGTAAGGAAAATGATAATCTGGCTGAAGAAGCAATTGAAGTTGTTTGTTTGTGGAAGGTGAGCACGTTTGATATTGCTTATGTAGGTATTGAGTTATTTAATTAAACTCATGGTTCTTTGAAGTGTCACTCCATCATTGTTTATATTTTCTTTCCACGTTGGTTACAGGAAATGCTTTGGTGCCACCATTACATATTAGTGGGACATTGTTGACCTTACATCATATAGTCATGTGTTCCTCATTTCAGCTTCTTATTATGGAATGCTTTGGTTGTATATCACGCCTCCCACTGTAACAAATACAACAATACTGCTGTATCAAAACACTTTTTACTCAAATTTTGCATGTACTGCACAATCACACTGCTGTACAAAACAGCTAAAATAGTCTAAATCAATAGATCTTGCAGAGGCGAGACCTACTGGCTTTGCCAAAGCTTGTTTCTCTGGCCAGCCTTCTATAATAAATCCCTTCACCTCCTCCAAGGTGACATCTTGTTCACTTGCTTGGGCAATTCTACTTCTGAAATGACAACCCTCCTTTCACAGTGTGTACAGTACCCTTTCGTATGGCTTTACACTCAACCTGAAGTTGCACACTGCACCTTCCAGTGTGAAGTCTGGGATTACAAAATTTGCGCACATCATTGTCACTGCTGGGAGTTATCACACTAGTCTGCAGTGCACAGTGGAATACACCTCGACAGTGGCAGAAAAAGTATACAAATTTTGAGCACATCAGTGGTACTTCTGGCAGTTTTCACGCAAGCCTGCATAGTGGATTACGCCTCTGCAGCACTTAGTGGATTATTATACCTCAATGGTGGCAGAGAGAATACGTGGAACAGACGCGGAGATCTTTGGCACAGTACAAGTGGATTACATTCTACCTTATTATTGGGGCATTTTTAAGTGATGTTCGCCTAAATAGGACACAGCAGTGTTGGTTTCCATTTATACCGATCATTTGTATTTTGTATGGCAATTCACAAAGTGTAGTCTTTTACAGTGGGAGTCATTTGTTGAGTTGTGTGCCTCACATACATTTTTTACATTCCTCAAGTGATCCAGTCATTAAATGGCATCAGTGAAAAGACTATTGTCTCAATTATTTTGACACCATTGAAGATGAAGTGTTGTTGCATTTGAGAACAAAAAAAAGAAAAAACGTGTACACCCCGCAAAGTACTCAAGAGCTCATAGTCTACAATGCCATGGAGAAAAAACTTTGTAGTTGAGGTGACTCTGATGTATTTCAACATGCGTTAGAGGATATGGATAAATATTATTCTACATCTGTGTGTATTGCGATTGACTAACACCATTATTTCCGGGGGAAACAGAACATATTGGAGCCTGTGGAAGACTGTCTCAGCACTAAAAAGGCTAGCCCCTACATCTAGATTTGGGACTTTACACGATGAGCTCATTCATGACCAGATCATCATGTATGCCAATAACTAGCGTTTTCAGGAAAGGTTGCGGATATATGGGGAGGCATCTTTAGCGGATGCAATTGCCGTAGTTAAGAAAGCTGACATTTTGAATAAGTGTGCAAAAGCGACCGGGACAACTTCAAAAGGAAGAGTTTTAGGATGTGGTTTGTAAAGTTAAACAGAAAGTTGAAATAGATAAACCTAAGGTTCAGGAGGATACCAAGTAGAGCACAAGTAAAAATAAGGAGAGCAGATGCTACAGATGTGGGAGTAAAGACCACTTGGCGAATAGCAAACAATGTACTGCGCAAGACCAAAAATGTAAAGAGTGTGGTATCACAGGGAGCTTTTCTAAAGTGTGTAGAAAAGGGAAGGCAGGTGAAACTGTAACTAGAGTGCAGGATGAGCCAGACTCTGATTCTGGCTTGGAAGGGTCTGAATTAGAGTCAAACCACAAAAGCAATGATTGTGTACTTGGTATCAACAAACATTTTGATGGCAGTGATGCCAATCTCCTCCGTAAACATTCGAGGTCAAAACCAGTGTACGACATGAAGATTGGTGGGGTGGAAATTTCGATTGTGGCAGACTCTTGTTCTCCCTACACAATTGTGGACAAGTGGGTGTGGAAGGAGAAATTTGTAGAAGTTTTAGAGAATTCCCTATCTGTACCTGATGTTGCCCCTGAGAGTTTTACGGGAGATCCCATTCCTATGATTGGGTTCAGGAGGTTGTCATTTGAGTTTAAAGGGAGTAAATCAATGTGCAAACTTTGTGGCAGAAGAGGGGCCTTCAGTTCTTGGTTGGATTGGCCAGAGGGCCTAAACCTCATTTTGGACCCTAATGGTGAGGAACAGGTATTAGTGGTGAGGGGTGATGAGCAATGGGGGTTAGCTTATAAAGAGAACTACCCAGATGTGTTTATTGGGAAGATACACTCAAAGGGTTTCTGCACAAAATTGTGCTCAAGCAGAATGCTATCTTCAAGGTACAAATGGTCAGAGAAATTCTGTGGATTATGAGGGAAGAAGTGAACAACGAGATTGAGAAACTGCTCCTTGCAGGGGGTCTTTGAATCTGTGGATGCCTGTGAGTGGAAAGCCCCATTGATGATAGCCAGGCACACCAATGGAAATATCCGCTTGTGCGTGGATCTCGGGTACCTCAACAGTAACCTTGTGATTGAGAGATTTCCATTACCGAAAAGTTAGCAAGCTGTTTATGGTGACTAAGGCATAGAATGGTTTTCTTCAATTGATTTGTCCTCTGCTTACCACCAGGTAAAGCTTCATGAGGAAAGTAGACCACTAGCCACATTCATGACCCCCTTTCCCCCCACAAGGATGCTGTCAGTTGGAACGCATGCCGTTTGGACTCGCATTAGCTGCTGCAGTTTTCCAAAACGAATGCACAAGTTGTTCAAAAACAAAGTGGGAACTGTATTCTTCCAGGGCGACATTTTGGTCATGTGGAGAAAACGGGGACCAGCATGACTGCAGGTTGCGAGAAGTAATGGAATGGGATTACTGCTGAGCTTGGTAAAAGTTTGCGCTGAACGTGTTTGACTACCTAAGACATGAGGTCATGTCAGAGGGGATCAAGCCAAAAATAATCTCCTTAGTGCTGTTAAGGAGGCTCCAGCACCCACTAATAAGGAAAAATTGCGGTCCTTCTTAGAGCTGGTAGAATTTTATGCTAAGTTCTTGAAGAACTTTTTAAGAAGACCTATAATGTACGCCAGGTTTTAAAAAACAAAGACAAGTTTGTTTGGTCCGACAACATACAGTGTGATTTTCAACAAATCAAAGACAGAATTTATATTGCTGGAAGTTTGCAAGTTTTGATGCAAAGTTGTATTGCATCTTGACTACTGATGCTAGCAATAAAGGTACAGGAGCTGTACTGTCTCCGAAGAATTCCTGAGGGAGGGAACACACAGTGGGGTTTGCATCAAGGGCTTTCTCGCTAGCTGAGGAGCGCTATTCAGTTATAGAGAAGGAATCACAGGCCATTGTGAGGAGACTGGAGCATTTCAGAAATTTTGTGTGGGTGGTACGAAGCAGAGATGAGTTGTGATCATAAACCTTTACTTAAGGTGTTGTCAATGGAAGGTTTATTTAATGCCACACCTAGAATTGCGAGATTGTCGGTACGCCTTTTAGATTATAGATGCACCTTGAGGCACCTCCCAGGTATTAAGAACAAAGTAGCCGACTGCCTTAATAGATTACCATTAGAAGAGAGGGTCACTAATGACAAAGATGAAGTGTGTGTAGCTTGGATGAGTGATGAAAGGATTGCTGCCATTTCAGAAGAGGAATGGCGCAAGAAAAGTGAACAGGATGTCACCTTTGAGAAGGTGAAGGGATTTATTATAGAAGGCTGGTGAGAGAAGAAATGGTTGGATTATTGTTGTAGAAATTTTTGGGAGGTTTATAGTAAACTCAAAGTTATGCAGGAGAATGTTATGAGCAGGATGTATGTTGTTGCAGCTAAGGAAATGAGGGAGTATGTCCTAACATTTTGCCATAATGGGCATTTGGGTAGTGACCAAAGTAATAGGAGGATTACAGAAAATTATTGGTGGCCTGGCATTGATGCTGAAATTGAGAGGATTCTCAGGGATTGTTACATATTCATGGATGCAGAGAAGTTACAAGTGCAATTAAGTTTAAACCCCAATTAATTCCTTACCTTGTCCTGAAATGGCTTGGGAGGTGTTAGGTGTGGATATCATGGGGTCTATAGAGGGTGAAGGTGGAGAATCTTGGTATACCTTAGTAGCTATTGATTACGTCTCTTGGGGCCAGATGTAGGTAATTCCGATTTACCTACTCTTAAATACCGAATCATACCAATTCGGTATTTAAGAGTAGGTAAATTGGAAGTAGGCAGATGTAGGTAATTTTTCTTTTACAATGACCTATTCTGTAAGATTCGGTATTTACTGATTCGGTAAATACCGAATCGGTATTTCCCATTGATTCCTTTGGGCCTTGAAGCCCTTAGGAATCAATGGGAAACCTGGCAGGGGGAATGGGGTGTCACTTTGACACCCAGTAGCACACCAATTGCAGGCTTGTGTGCCATGTGGCACACAGACATGCCCCAAGGGCATGTCTGTGTGTCACATGGCATAGGTGTACATGCACAGATTTGCATGTACACTGGAATTCGATATTTTACCACCTAATAGGATTGAGTGGTAAATACCGACTCCTAAAGGGCCTGTGGCACTTTTTGAAGTGCCACCTACATATTGATTTGCAGAATCGGTATATTTACCGATTCGGTATTTTACCGATTCTGTGAATTTACCGATTCGGTAAATATACCGATTCTGTAAATGAAATGCCCCCTACATCTCCATTTGCAAATACCGGTCGGTAACGGCCGAAATCGGCCGTTACCGACCGGTATTTGCCGACCTAAATCTGGCCCTAAGTTGCCTGAAGTGGCATTTGTGAACGGGGCTGGTGCAGAAAATGTGAATAACAAAGAGACCCGCACAAGGAAAGTTATACATACATTATATTTCTTGCTAGAGTATGCAATAGTATTTACAAATATACAGGATAAACGCTTTCCAAGAAGAAGTGAGGTCCAAGTCTTGAGAGTTATGAAGGAGGACTTTTTATTCATGAACAAGCATGTTGAAGATTCAAAAAATTGCTAGCAGCCAACGCGTTTCGTCACCACTGTGACTTCTTCAGGGCTCTAAGGTCAGTTGAGCTGTGTTAAATAGAGCTTGCGTCGCTTGAACAGAGATACATCAATGTAAGCACAATCAAAATCCTCTCTCCTAGTTCCTTAAGTATTTAGTCTGACTTCTCAGTTTTTCTTCTAGTGTACAGCATTTAACGGTGTTCCCATCTGTGTCGCAAGGATAATATCAAGGGTAATCTGATTTATCCCCAATAGCGTCTTGTTTGTTTTTTCTGTGTATTCAGATGTTGTAGTATTATGGGACCATCAGAAATTCTTCAATAAGTAACGGGCATTTTCAGCGTGCTGCCGGATTCGTGTGCATGGTCCCTTCCCAGTACTGGGACCATGCACACGAATCCGGCAGCACGCTGAAAATGCCCGTTACTTATTGAAGAATTTCTGATGGTCCCATAATACTACAACATCTGAATACACAGAAAAAACAAACAAGACGCTATTGGGGATAAATCAGATTACCCTTGATATTATCCTTGCGACACAGATGGGAACACCGTTAAATGCTGTACACTAGAAGAAAAACTGAGAAGTCAGATTAAATACTTAAGGAACTAGGAGAGAGGATTTTGATTGTGCTTACATTGATGTATCTCTGTTCAAGCGACGCAAGCTCTATTTAACACAGCTCAACTGACCTTAGAGCCCTGAAGAAGTCACAGTGGTGACGAAACGCGTTGGCTGCTAGCAATTTTTTGAATCTTCAACATGCTTGTTCATGAATAAAAAGTCCTCCTTCATAACTCTCAAGACTTGGACCTCACTTCTTCTTGGAAAGCGTTTATCCTGTATATTTGTAAATACTATTGCATACGCTAGCAAGAAATAGAATGTATGTATAACTTTCCTTGTGCGGGTCTCTTTGTTATTCTCATTGTATGTGATGTTTTGCATCACGTTTTAGGGGGTGTTTACGGGTCACGCCCTCGACCTACACGCACAGGCTTTTGAGTACTAGATACAAGACTAAACATAGTGGAATAGTGTGCAGGCAGTAAATAGCTCTGACCCAATCTTGTTGTGTTATTTTGGTGCAGAAAATGTGGTTAAGTTTCTCGATGACATCTTTCACAGGGGAGGGCTACCGAAGGAAGTCATTGCAGATAATGGAGTACACTTTAGGAGTGAGATGATGGAAGGATTCCTGTGTTTTAATGGAACTGAACACAAATTCACCTTGGTATCTCATCCGAGTGGCAGTGGTGACGTTCAGAGGTTTAAAGGTGTGACAAAAGGAACCTTGCAGTCGGCTAAAAGCAAAAGGTTAAATTGGAAACCTTGTATTAAAAGAACAGTGTGGATGTATTCCCCCACACCCTCTGTTACTGGGTACAGCCCTTTCACTATTATGAGAGGGAGATTGACATTTTTGAAGGACAACAAGGATGATGACTCAATCTCAGTTACAGCAGTGATCTCCGGAGATTGTAAGAGAATATTGTGAAGGCACATGGTAAATATAAGAACTGTGCGGATAGTATCAGAAGCAAGGATGTGGCCTAACAAAAATAATGTGTCCTTGTGTAATGCAACTGGTGCTCATGTAAAGCACTTTAATACCTGATGCCTTCAGGTCAAGTTTGCGCTATATAAAACTAAAACAAAATTTAAATAAGTAAGTGGTGGAGTAGAAGGGAGATGTGGTATGTTGGAAGTTGCCTTGGAGAGTGAATAAGGATGAGAATAAGTATTCTGACCTATTAAATATTACAGAAGTATAAAGAAATTCTCAAAAGCTGTATGATGGACGTGTGTGGTACTTGAACAGAATTGAAAGGTGTAAAGGAAGTAGGAAGGATGGAGGTGTTGGAAGTAAAGAAGCATGTGGTTTGTAGGTATGTAGGGAGCTGAGTGAAGGAGAAGGAAGTTTGAGTGCAGAGAGGGCTACTGGAGCGAGTGAGGTAGTGGTGCATGTGGATGGTGATAAGGAAGAGTGATCTATTATTAGATCCAAGAGGGAAGTCAAACAACCAGCATATTTGAAGGATTATGTTGTATAATAAAGAAAATGAGAATTGTGTAATCTATTATTTTTAGATTGTGTTAATAGTTTTCCGCAATTATGTATTTAGAAGTGTTTTAATTATAGGTTTGTATTTTATGCTAACTGTGTATAAATGCTGATATGTGTTTATCTTTAAACCACATGTGCCTGGATCACTATGCACAGCGCGTGGTGGTTGTTTTGATTAGAATATGGGAATGTTGGGTTAGTGTGGGAGTTGCGACAGTTACACCGGGAATTCCAACATGAGAGTACAAGCAAGAAGAAAGTCCAACACGTCCTCTCTCGTTGGAAGTCCCGATGTAAATGCCATAACTCTTGCCCTAATCCAACATTTCCATGTACTAACATAAACAACAACCACGCGCTGTGCAAAGTGATGCCGGTGCTAGTGTGTGGTTTAAAGATAAACACAACAGCAAGCTTGTTGTCAACTAGAGCTCCCAGGTTCCTTACCTTCATAACTGGAGTCAGGAGAGTTCCTAACTCATTAGGCCACCACGACGGGAACCAAAAAGAATTCATTACCAAGTAGGAGGACCTCTGTCTTCCCAGAGTTTAACTTTAAGCAATTGTTGTTCATCCAGTTATTCACTGCCCACATACAGTTGTAAAATCTAGTTCCAGTGGTGTTATCATTAGAGAGCGAGACTACAATCTGGGTGTCATCAGTATAGGATGTCAAGGAGAAACCAAATGATCTAATCAAAGAGGCCAGAGTGGTGACATAGATGTTAAACGGCTTTGGGGTCCGCGAGAACCCCTGAGGGACCCTGCAAGTTAGAGAAAAGGATTCTAAAACTAACTCCTTAGATGCCACAGTTTGTTCTCGCCTATAGAGAAAAGATCTTCGAAGGGCAAACGTGGCCCCTCTGATCCTGATGTGAAGTAGATGATTCTGGGCAAATCACTTAATCTCCCCGTGCCCTCATGTAACGTAAGTGGTGCTATGTAAAGCGCTCTGATAAATGGTTCGGTTGCGGGTCAAGTTCGCGCTATTTAAAACTGCAAAAAAAAAGCAAATTCTGATTAACCATATCAAATGCTGCTGATAGATCCAGTAAGACAAGGTGTAGGAAGCTTGCTCTTTATGTGATATACCAAAAATCTGATATACATTGTAAAAGGTCCAGGAGTTCCCTTATGACTCTGAGGGGCTTGCTATGCTATCCCAAAGTGCTCTGCAAGGGAGTAGTGTGGTCGAGTAGCCTTAGGCTTAACACAGAGGAGTGCAAGACATTTTCAAATTACAACAATTTATAAAAATGCCAAATATCTTTCATATATGATTTGGCTTTAGAGAAAAATCTTTCAGTTAAGTACATTTTTAAATATAAATTGTTAAAAAGTGGCCACTTCCATTCTGGAATGTTATCCTGTGGAAGGAAGTAACAATTCTGCAAACAAGTGCAGTAGAGTGACTTACAGGACCAATCTGCATGAGTTAAGGTGAGTGGTGGGCAAGGTCCAAGACAGCACCAGCATTACTGGCATTGGGGAGGCCGGGTGCAGGGTGTAAACAAGCATTGGAAGCTCAATACAGTGCCGAATTTGAGCCAGTGGTTTCTGGTGCTCGACACAGACACTTAATTGTCAATGCCGGCACTTATGACAGTCAGCCCCATGGCGGGCTGTTTGGCTAATTTAGCGCAACAGCTGTTGTTTAATAATGCAATATACATTAAAATTGGCTAATACCCAAGTCCGAAGCTATTCCTATAGCTTTGGGGACCTGGAATGTTCTGAATGGTCACACTTGTAGGAGTGTGATGGTTAGTTGTTGTGTTGGGACTGTCATTGGCAGTGATGTCTGGGGTAAATGTTGTTGCAAGCTGCAGTGGAGTCCTGACGAGGGCCCTGGAACGTATTTTTTTGCTTAACAAATTAATCACCGGCCCAATAGGTTTCTTTGGAGATCGGTCTCTGTGAAAAGAGGCTGCAGGCTCTGGCTGGAAGTCCAGTCAGGTTGAATCCACAAGGGGCAAAGGGGTCTTTATCGAAGGCAGGTAGTCCTCCCTGGGTTCTGGAGTCAAGAGTGGCAGGATGAGTTGACTTTGGCAGAGTTTTTGACAAGGGATGCAGACAGGACAGCAGGTTTGGTACCAGGTTAGCTGCTTCTTCTCTCCTCTCTGCTTTTGTGGTTCTTAGGTGTCCTTTCTCTTCTTAGGTCATCAGGTTCTGCTTCTCTGGAGCCAGGGAGGGACTCCCCTTAATACTGAATTTAGGGATGTTAGGGGAGTATAGGGTAGTAGCCAATGGGTTACTGACCCTTGGGGTCACTATGCCCTTTATCTGACCACCTCCTGTGGGAAGTGGGCATAACCCTATTCCAGAATTCCTAAGTATGCCATCACAAAGATTGCTACTTCTGAAAAATTGTGTCCACCTTGGTGTAGGCCCCCTTAGCAGTGGTGCTAGCCTGGAGGTGGCACGCCTACCTAAGTAGCTAATTTTCCTACCGGTCCTGGACAAAGGGGGGCGGCTTCCTCTCCTGTGAGGGGAATCAGATGTACATTTCAAAGGTGGCAGGTCTTTGAAGATTGCCGCCCCAGTAAGGCTAATCAGCAAATCATCCTGTGGGAGGGGGTGTTACATCTTCCCAGATAGGCTTTCATGCCGGGCCACCTGAGAGCAGAGGATCTCACCCTAGGAGGTCAGAACAGCGTCTTGGTTGGCGGGCGTGCAGAAACTAGCCAGGGAGCACAGCAGAGGTTTTCGAGGGGGCTCCTCTTAGGTGTCCTCTGGGTGCATGTATTTGAGATCCATCACTAGAATCAGTGTGGATTTATCAATAACACTTCCGTATTTTCAGTGAAGCCATCATGTAGCTGGGGAACTCGTTTTCACCAATGTTAAGTACATGTTTTAACATGGCTTCTCTATCCACTCACACTGGTAGTAATAGGAGCGACCAGCACTGGGGCATATCTGCTCAATCAGGTAGGCCCTCATATGTAATATGCAGCTCCCTGCCTTAGGGCTGTCAGGCCTGCTGTAGGGGTGACTAACAAATATCACATCCAGTGTTAGGGGACATGGTACACAGACATGTGTGACATGTTGTATTGCACTTTTGTATGCGCCAAGACATGCAGCCAGCAATGAGAGGGGAGAGGGGTTGGCCTAACGGCTAAGGCGCTCGACCTCGGACCTGGGGATCTGGGTTCGAGTCTCGGTAACAACGCCAAAAACCCCCTGTGATTCTGGGCAAATCACTTAATCTCCCCATGCCTAAAATGAAAGTGTGTCCTCATGTAACGTAACTGGTGCTATGTAAAGCGCTCTGATAACTGATTCGGTTCGGTTCTAGTTCGCGCTATATAAAACTCTGCAAAAAAAAAAATGACAGATTTGCATGTGCTTGGTGAGGAGTCCCTTGGGGTGGCACAAGTAGTGCTGCTGCTCTTAAGGCCAGGGGTAACATTTACTAGGGCCTTACATGGAGTGCTACAGTTTTTGCCAATTGGGGAAACAATTGTTCAGTTTTGGGAAAGAGCTTTGGCACTGGAGACCTGGTTAGCAGGAACCCAGTGAACTTCCAATTGAAATCACATCCGTTACCAGGCAAAATATGGGGGTGACAATCTCAAAAAGGGCTACTTTCCTACACAGGGGCTGCTCTCCCTCCATTATCAAGAGCCACCCTTATGTCCTCTGTCACCACAAACAAGGCAGTTTCGGTGCTATGGCCACTTCTGAATTCAAACTGAGCAGAGTCCAGAAGATGATTTTCCTGTATCAAGGAGGCAAGTTGCAGATTCATGGCCTTCTCCACAATCTTAACCAGAAACAGGCGTCTGGAGATTGGGTGATAGCTGTTCGGTTCCATAGGATTGAGATTTGATTTTTTTTTTTATAATCCTTTTAGGGGAATAGCCTGACTTTTGCATATATGATGAGCTTTCTATCAGCTCGCACCCAGATTGTCAACTTAGGCCCGTAGCATTCGGCTCCACCAGAATTGTCCAAGGGAGTTCCTCAGGGCTCATGTTTGAGCCCTACATTGTTTAACATATATAATACTCCCTTGGCCAATCTTCTGAGTATGCATGGGTGTATTCCCATATCCTATGCCGACGACACTCAGCTGCTCTTTCCATTCGACAAATTTACCACTTCTGTGCAGTTGGCCTTGTCTAACGGCATGAGAGCTATTTCCCACTGGATGAAGAGTAATTTAGTCCAGTGCAATGTGGGAAAAACAGAGATTATGCTCTTCAGAGAAGCCCCTTCCCTATGGACACCAAAATGGTGGCTGATTGATCTGGGCCCCCTTCCTGCTCCCAAGCTCACAGTTAAAAATGTGGTTATCCGTCTGGATCAAGCCCTCACCTTGAAAGAGCATGTTGCTCAGGCAGCTGGTTCCTGTTTCCATACAATAGGCCTGCTCTGTCGAGTCTTCCCTTTGCTCCCTGACTTAACCCGGAAAACTTTAGTCCAGGCTCTTGTATTAAGCTGTCTGGACTACTGTAACAGCCTGCTGATCTCCGCTCATGATGCCACGCTCAGCAGACTGCAGGTAGTTCAGAATACAGCGGCGCAATTGGTCCCCAATGCCCCTTCTAGGACCCCTTCTCGCCCTCTTCTTATGAAGCTGCATTGGCTTCCTGTCCGCCAACGGGTCCGATTTAAAATCTGCTGCATTATTCAGAAGTCACTGTTTAACTTAGGCCCCTCTTACCTCTCAGAGAAATTCACGCCATATGTACCTTTCAGATCTCTTCGCTCGGGTGCCAAACGTCTTCTTGTGGTGCCTCGAGTAAGAAAGGCTAGATTAGGAGGAAGAGTCCTCTCCCATCTTGGCCCTCGATATTGGAATGAGCTCCCCATGTTTTTGCGACAATGCGTGATCACCTACAATTTAGGAAGCTGCTCAAGACCATTCTTTTCCGCACCTGATTCTGCTGTAGCTGCAATACACCCTCACGGCCCGTCCTAAGCGCAGAGATACCCCTTCGGGGGTAGATTCAAGCACTATATAAGCAAATAAATTAAATAAAATAAATAAATCCAGGAACCACAGGTCAATGGTTTACTTCTTTGGTGCATGGATGACTTGACGGGTGCAAGGGAATTTACTCAACCAGTGGGAATAGTTAAAAGTTAATTGGTCTAAATCCTGAGCCTGTTTGGGTTGTATTCCAATTCAAATTTGATCAGTTTGAATGTTATGCCAGGAGCGTGATGTTTGAGTACCATGAGAAACATTAACTAGTAGCGCCCCGTGGAGATGATTTATTTTAAACATCACTGCCTTCTAATCCGACCAAATCAAATGTAAGGAGCTTGTTACAGTTAAAAAGGAGTTATTTGTGAAAACTCCATCTAAAGTATGTCAAGTCGTCTAACTCTTGAGTAAGTCCTAGGCTTGACATAGTGTCAACTAATACCTCTGTGTCTTTGTCTGTGAGAGCATCTAAATGAAAATGAAAGTCTCCTAAGACTGTATAATCAGTGGAGAACAGACAGGATTCAAATAGAGAACTAATTGCCTGTGTAAAAGTGGTCCTAGGATCAGGTAAACAGTACACCAATAATCCATTAAAGGACTGGGTCTTAAACAATTCAGTGTTAAAAGATAATGCTTCACACTCTGCGCAGGATACTGGTAGAAGCATTGCCGACATATTGTTGCAATGGATAATGGCTAACCATCCTTCCCTCTTTTAAGTCCTGTCGAATCTATAAATGGAATAACTGGGGGGGATTGCCGAAACCAAGTCTGGACCGGAAGTAGAATTGGCCCAAATCTATTACATAGACAATGTGAAGTCTGTGTTTATCTGTGAAACCTGCAAATTACATTTTATTTTTTCTAATGACCTGGCGTTGATTAGGGCATAGGTAACTTTGCCTTCTGTGCAATTCAGCCACTAGATGGATATCTCTATTGCATTAAAACTTAATGCTTTGTCTTCAATTCTTGGAGGATTAGACTAGAGTGTGGATTATGGGCTGGGTCTACATTGCATTTTTGTACGTTTTACATAACACTAACCTTGCCCTTGCCCAAGGACATAAGAGTGCTTCACAACACACAGGCTATGTAATCTTTTTTCTAGCACAGAGATTGCCTGTAGTCACAGGATGCAGAGTTGAGACCGGATTCGATCCCGGCTCCCCATGATGCATTGTGGGCAGCTGGAGCCACTAGGCCACGTAGTCTCGTGTGAAAGCTCGTCTCATTTTGGGCTTGAGGTTCCAAGAGGACTTTGAACTGAGCAGAGCCAGGCATCTGGCGGAACCTTTCAGTAGCTTGCCCACCTATATTAGCATGCAAAAGAGAGAAATGAAAGACAGAATCCATTAAAAAAAATAAAAAAACGTTTCACAGAGTGGGAGGGTGGAAGGGAAGAGGTGGATGTAAATTAGAGAACAGCTGAAACAAGATGAGACTAGGGAGAGAAGAGTGGTGAAGAATAGTGCATGGAGGGGCTATGAGTATGTAAAAGGGTCAACGCCATCAAGAAGAGGCTGGAAAAAAATGAGAAGTTGATGTAAAGGGACAGAACCAGCAGAAAAAAGTTGAGGCTGAAAGTAAAAGAGAAAAGTAGAAGCAGTGTGTGGAGAGAGAGAGGTAGATAGAGGAGGCAGAATTATCAAGAGGACTTTAGTGAAAGGGAGAGGGGATTGTGACGGGTGGATGCAAGAGGGCAGGACCACCAAGAGATGGTAAGAAGCTGAGGGAGCAAGGCAGGGGAGAGGTAGATGTTAAGGGGGTAGAACCAGCAAGCAAAGGTTAGTGGCTAAGGGGACATGAGAGGCGACGACTATAGCAGGGAGATGAGGTGGAGGTAATAGTGAGCAGAATTCCTGAGGAAGGTAAAAGTCTGGGGGGTGGGATGAGATATAATGTAGAGCAAGGAAGGGAGAGGTGAATGTAAGAGAAGCTGAAACAGTGAGACAATATAAGAGACTGGGGGTGTAGCAGCAAAAAGAAGGTAAGAGATTGAAGGGAACGATAAGAGGTGAAGGGCAGGACATGAACAGAAGATGTAGATGTAAAAGTAGCAGAACCATTGGAAGAACGTCTGCAGGCGGAAAGAGAGAAAATGGTGATGGAAACATGTAGAAGAACAGAATCAATGAGTAATGTAAGAGGCAGGGAAGAAATTAGATGAAGTGTAGAGCATGTAGGAGAGAGATGGATATAACCAGGACAGGACCAGAAAAAGAAGTGACAAACCTAGGAGAGAGATGGATGTGAAAGATAAGGTTGGAGGCTGGGGAGAGATGAGAAGAAGCATGGAGAGAGAGATTGGGTGTAAGAAGGACAGAATCGGTGAGAAAAGAGAAGAGGCTTTGAGAGGATGGAAATGGAGAGGTAGGTGTAAAGGAGACCGAACAAGTGAAAAAGTTAGTAGGCAGGGCTAGCGGTGGTCAGTATGGTATAGATAAGAGGCATGGATATAAGAGTGGCTTGCTCTGCCATAAGCAGAGTGGCAAGAGAGAGAGATGGTGGTGAGATGTGGATGAAAGAGAACAGAACGATCAAGAGATAGTAAAAAGTTAGTGGGGAGAGGGAGAGAGGACAGGAAAGGTGGATTTTAGATGGGCAGCACCAGCAAGAAGAAGTTAAAGGCTTGAGGAGGGATGAAGAGTAGATCAGGGATGTTGAAATCAACGTAAAGGGGCAGAATCAGCAAAGAAGGTAGGAGGAGAAAGGGGAGGAGGAAGGGGAGAGGTCTATGTAACCGGGACAGAAACAGCGAGAGAAGATGAAAGTAAAGGTGACAAGGAAAAGGTATATGTGGACTTAGGATTGCAAAACCATCAGAGAAGATAAAAAACAGGGAGGAGAGTTGAGAGGTGAAGTGTATGGAAGGGGAGGGAGATATGGATGCACGAGGACAGGACTAGCAAGAAAAGTTGAGGCAGGGTGGGGAATTGAGAGGTAAGGAGAAGAGAGAGCATTGAGGGGAAGATAGATGGATGTAAGAGTGGCATAATTGGAGGGAGAAGGTAAGATGCTTGGGGAAAGATGATAGGTGAAGAAGAGATAATGCAGGCTGAAATCGATATAAGAGGAGACTGAACCAGCAAGAGTAGGTAATAGGCTGGGAAAGAGATGAGGTGAAAGGTAGAGCAGGGAAGGGAGAAGTGGATGTCAGTGGGCAGATCAACAAAAACGTAAGAGGCTGGAGAAGAGGTAAACATGTCTTTAAACCAGCGTGTGTTGCTAAGTCCATTGAGGCTTCTGCTGAAGTTTACAATTCCCTCTCTTTTCTTTCCATGTGAAAAAAAGGGCAATTTTTTAGATGCATGTGTCATCCATTACAAAGGTTGGTGAGCTGGAACCATTCTCAACGTACCTGCTTCCTGTGTACTTTATTAGTCCTCTTGACCTTTCTATTAAATCTCGCTCCCAGTGGGACCCTTTCCTGGATATTGGAGATGTAGTAAAGATCTTAGCATCAGCCCAGACTTCGCTTTACAATATATTATTTGCCTCATCATCAGTTCCTACAATGGAAAAAAACTATTAAAAAAAACTGGTCGTTCCTCTGCTAAAAAAACATTCAGCTGGCTCAAAACTTCTCAGCATCCTATGACACCTCTTTGGTACCTTTTTCTCAAAAGTTGCATAATATTTTTATGCAAAAGGAAAAAGCAGAAGTATATTTTGAGCCCTTTACTTTGGATCAGGATCAATGGATGATTAATTGGCACCAGCGGGGTGGCGAGAGGGGGGGAGCGGTGAGGTGATGCTGGAGGGAGTGTGGGTGGGGCCGCGGGGGAGCAGCGGCAGGGAGCGGGGAGGGGCCGGGGGACAGCTGGCAGTAAGGCGGCAGAAGGGGCGACAACGGCACAATTAACAAGAAGCGTCACAAAAAAAACTTTAAGAAAACGTTTGCAGGCACAGAAGAACGGGCAGCAACAGGTGGAGGGGCAGGGGAGCACAGACGGCAGAGGGAGCGACAATCAGATCAGGAGAATAAAAATGAACAAATACTTAGAACCTGGCAGGCACAGCAGAACGGGCAGGGGCAGGGGGTCAATCCACACAGGGGCAGAACACAGCTAGGCAGCGGCGGCAGCAGGACAAGGCCGGGCTCACTCAGGGTGGGCCACGGGGCGGCGGGAGGAGCTACCGGGTCTGACCAGGTCAGGTCAGGACGCCGTCATCGCACCCCATCTCCGGGACATCATCAACGCCTCCTTCGATATCGCCACCTTCCCAGAGAGCTGGAAACACGCCGAACTCAGCGCCCTACTGAAAAAAATATCAGCGGACCCCACCGACCTCAAGAACTACCGCCCCATCTCGCTCCTTCCCTATCCTGCCAAAGTCATCGAGAAGACAGTCAACAGACAGCTGGCAGCCTTCCTCGAGACGAATGGATCCCTTGACCACTCACAGTCTGGCTTCCGGGCCAACCACAGCACCGAGACCGCCCTCATCGCAGCCACCGACGACATCCGAGCCCTGCTCGACAACGGGGAAACAGCGGCCCTCATCCTCCTGGATCTCTCCGCAGCGTTAGACACTGTCTGCCACCGCACCCTAGTACAGCGCCTACTCAACATCGGAATCCAGGAGAAGGCACTAGAGTGGATCACCTCCTTCCTCGCCGGAAGAACCCAGAGAGTCCGCCTCCCCCGTTCAGATCAGAGGCCACCAAAGTCATCTGCGGCGTACCACAAGGATCATCACTCAGCCCCATGCTGTTCAACATCTACATGAGCACCCTCGCGGCCATCGCACGCCAACACAACCTCAACATCATCTCCTACGCCGACGACACCCAGCTGATCCTCTCCCTCACCAACGACCCAGCCACCGCCAGAACCAACCTACACGAAGGGATGAAAGACGTAGCCGTCTGAGCATCCCCAGTACACTTTGTTGTGTTTGCAATTACCGCTCTAAGTGTACTGGGGATGCTCAGACGTGAGTCCCAGGCACTCCACACCACTGGAATCAAGCTAGCCGGGCTGATGAGAGGTGTTACCTCGAAACCGGGCCGGTCCTCGGATGCTTGTTTCCGTTCTGGGAAGGACCTGGCTTTTGTAGTTCGGACTGGACTGTTCCCATGGGGCACAGGGTCAGTGCTGATTTGCATATCGCCATTGTCTAACCCAGGGTGGTGTGGAGTGGAAAAACGATGGATTTGGGCCCAGATCTTTGGACTGGGGTGAATGTGTGACATTGATCCACATTCTGTCCATCATTGTTGTGTTTGCAATTACCGCTCTAAGTGTACTGGGGATGCTCAGACGTGAGTCCCAGGCACTCCACACCACTGGAATCAAGCTAGCCGGGCTGATGAGAGGTGTTACCTCGAAACCGGGCTGGTCCTCGGATGCTTGTTTCCGTTCTGGGAAGGACATGGCTTTTGTAGTTCGGACTGGACTGTTCCCATGGGGCACAGGGTCAGCGCTGATTTGCATATCGCCATTGTCTAACCCAGGGTGGTGTGGAGTGGAAAAACAATGGATTTGGGCCCAGATCTTTGGACTGGGGTGAATGTGTGACATTGATCCACATTCTGTCCATCATTGTTGTGTTTGCAATTACCGCTCTAAGTGTACTGGGGATGCTCAGACGTGAGTCCCAGGCACTCCACACCACTGGAATCAAGCTAGCCGGGCTTATGAGAGGTGCTACCTCGAAACCGGTCCGGTCCTCGGATGCTTGTTTCCGTTCTGGGAAGGACATGGCTTTTGTAGTTCGGACTGGACTGTTCCCATGGGGCACAGGGTCAGCGCTGATTTGCATATCGCCATTGTCTAACCCAGGGTGGTGTGGAGTGGAAAAACGATGGATTTGGGCCCAGATCTTTGGACTGGGGTGAATGTGTGACATTGATCCACATTCTGTCCATCATTGTTGTGTTTGCAAATACCTCAGGGAGTGACAGAGTGGCCCAGAGAAATGGCAAGTTTTCAGTTAGAATTGTCCTCTTGTGGGAGGTGAAGAGAAGAGTGGGGAGTTTACATGAGAAGAGAGCTACGGATAAGTAGGGCAGCTGAGGAGAGAGCGGGGCATTCCATAAAGTACATAATGCACATGGAGTGATCTGCCAAACATTGAGCCTATACAAGTAGATGGGCAGTAGGTTAACGGAGGCAGATCTTCCATTGGAGGTTAGAAGACCAAACGTGTTTGGTTGGATAGCCTGGTGAGTGATTGGAGTGACTTGTGGGCAATTGAAATGGTCTTGCATTTAATTATCTCATATCCAAGGTCCAATGCATTTACCTGAGGGCAGGTGCAATTTGGTTATTTCTTCGCAACAGTTTCATGAGATGCATATCATGGTATATTGGCTGTACGAAGTCAAAACACCCTGAAGAAGTTCAGTGGTGAACCAAACACGTTGGCTGTGTTGTTTTGCTGTAACAGTTGTATCTAAATGTCTAATGTACAAGCAAAATAAAGAAGATATAGAACATTCTACATTTTGATTTGGATTTTTTCCATTATTATTTACTATTGGTGCACCACTGTGTATTTTTCTGTAAGTTTCTGGTATTGCTTTAGCTTTATTTTGCAAGTCAAACTCCACTTTCCCCAAACTACCTATTCTACATTCCTAAATGTCCTTTCCTTATAGCTGTAAACTGCACAGAGTTTACTATAATAAGCCCCTCTTGTTTTGTTACTATAATGTATCCATCTAGTGACTGGTTCCCAGTATAGCTTTTGGCAGTTTTTTTTTCCCTGGCCAGAAACTGTTGTCCATTTATAGCCATCTCTTCTGTATATCTTTAATTCAGTTCATCTCTTTGCAGCTCTTAAGAATAGATTTTGAGAGCAATTGCTGTATTTAGGCGTTCTAATTATGCAAGTGTGGTCCAGCCCCTGGTGCTTCTGCCTGCCAATCTGTTAGCCACCTCACGTGTATATTTGTGTTGTCTCCTCTTATCTTTTGCAGTCTTGCTTCCTGTCCTGTGCTGTAGCACCTGCAAGTCACTCACCTGATCTAGCAGTTTGATTGATGTAATGTATTTATGTTTAATGCAGCTTTAAATATGTACTTATGTTATTAAGATTATTATTTATATTTTTAGCCATTTCAGTGATATCTACACTAGGAAAGAAGCTTCTTGCAAAGCTGCTTTAACAATGCGAGAAAATTAATGTTCCACTGATGTAGCTTCCTATGATGTGGAATCTTAGAGGGTCCTTACGTGTTCCTATACTGCCCGGGGTCCCACAAATCATAGGACTGGCCCTGACTCTGCATCTTATTCTTTTGAGGACAATAAACCAGCCCAACTCAAGATGGAATAAAAAAAAACATTTAGAGTCCAATTTCCTAAACTATTTGTGCATGCACGTTTGATTCGCACACCTAAGCAGGCTTTTTAATTACTGAAAATAGAGTTTTGCTACGCTGAAAAGTTGGTTTTGCACCTGTAAAAGAATTTGCTCATACAAAGATTGTCGTGTGACTAAATGAATGAGCGGTAGTGGGCATAGCATGAATTGGTGGTGTAGTGTGGGAGTGCCCATAAGTATCTGAACACTTGCAAACATACATGTTTGTAGGTATTCACCAACTCATTTCTGTATCCTTATCACGAAGAAGAGTAAATATTTGCTTATACCAAGCAGGAGTAAATCCCTTTCCACAGTGGGAAGGATCATTAGACACCCCTCTCCTCCGAACCACCCTCCCACCCATAAAATAAGTGTTTATGCATGGGGGAAATCTTCTATTGGAAAATAAAGTAAGAAGTTAACAAACCTATTTACACTTAGTAAATTTGTTATGCAAAGGTGCAAGTCTGCTGAGAAGCATAACAAAAAAAGGAATTCACAAAGTCGCGGGTTACATTATAAAACGTTTGAGATTTCCAGAAGTTGGAAATTGACACACGATCGAGTCTATTTATTTCATTTTGACGTGGGTCCCTAATGTGCACCAGGCAATATACAACAGTTCGTCGATTGCTCCCTTTTCATCGTTTCCAAACGTGACGCTCCCCCCAGTGACCAGCAGATGGTGCGCTGTCGTGTATTTCTATAGGTTCTGATTCGATCCCCCTATTCCTGACCCTATTCTGGTTAAACTTACTAGCTAGTTAACTAACAGTCAGCCCATGAGGCAAGAAATTCCCCATGATGCAGATACCGTTATCTGACGCAGTCACACTACGGCACAGGAACGTGTTATCTGATTAGGTCATAACGCTTGAGATCTAATTAGACAAGCGATATTCCTCCAGCCCCTGATAAGGCATACGACGTTCTCATAACAAATCAAACCTATGACAACCTGGATAATCCGTGCGGCCATTGTTTTGATTTCACAGAGAACTTTAGTAAAGAATGTGCTAACGAGCAAGTCGTATGACAAGTCGTATGACATCTTTATTGACGTACCTATGTCCATCCTTACGTCAATCCCGGCACCTTTAAGGTATAAATATTGCCGACCTTGCCCTATGCAAACACACGCGTGGTGACAAGACGGAGCAGCCATACTTGCCGAAGCCGAGAGCAGAAGCAGACCCCGCAGCCAGCAGCCCCGCCTTCCTGACGCGCTGAGAGACGCGCTGCTATCTCAAGCCGAGAGACCCAGCACCGGCGCTTCTGGGCAGCCCTCGCAGGCAGCCTGGAATATCGAGAGCAGAGAAAGAGATACCATTCCTCATTCATCCTAAATTCCAGGTACAGAACTGAATAACCCCTCCTAGAGAATTCTTTAGTTATTCACTTGGCAAAAACAAACTTAAACTAAACTGTAACTTTCTATTCCCGCCCACGCATTAGACTTAGGTCAGGTACACGGGGTAGGCGTATTTAGAAACACCAGTTGAGTACGTTTAGTCAAATGTATATGTGTATGTAAATATATTTTATTCATTTTAAACATCATATGGCTCAGAAACCATATCAATGTTTTTACAGTATTATTTTATACTATTGCTTCTAATGTATGCACTTTACTTAACTATAAGTATTGCAATAATATCGATCCATTTCTCTTGTACGAGAAAAGAGACTGATCAATAAATAACATCTTTTATTGAACACGCCCGTCTCTTCCTTTTCTCTACATTCTGATGAGACTAAGAATGCACGTACTGACTGAGTAAAATAATTGCCTTGTGCTCACACGACTCTCGAGATTGACTCTTGATTAGGGGAGAGCAAAGTTGTCATGTTCTATGGTTGTCAGAAACTAAATCCCTTCTTGTCTAATCAGGGGAGTTAATCCTTCCTTGAACATTCGAGAAAGTTTCTAGCGAACTCTGAGCTTAGCTGGCAAACCCAAAAATTAAGTCTAGTATCGACAGTAGTAGACCTAGTTAACGTCTGGCCTAGGCCTTTACTGCTGCAGGTACTATTCCAATGCGCAGAGCCTATTGGGAAAATAGGAGCTACACTACATGGCGCCCAACGCGTTTGGAAAGGGCGATAAAACTAACGTAAGACATTTAGAGTAACTCAGTCGTGCTTTCTCACTCAGACCCCTTTTCCTAAATACTCCAAAGACGTCTGGAGTGGGTGAAAGGTTATAATATCCTCCAAAACCTCGCAGGAGGGAACTCCTATGTATGGTTCTTGGTCTAGTCAACGTTGAAGGATAAAACAGTTCCAAAATATTGTGCACCTAATCTTTGTTCCATAAAGAAACCTGATCTGCAAACAAAAGACATAAGCCTCCTGTCGGTAAAATGACAGAGAGTGATGAAGAAAGAGAGGCAATTAGATTAGCTACTGAAATAGCAGCAGCTGATACTACAGCACTCGATGCAGACCCGGATATAATACTCATCCAGGTCGCCAAAAGGAGAGCTATAACTCTAAAAACTTATAGAAAATGGACTGACACCTAGAGGTGGCACAGTCATATTCGTAATCGAGGCACACGAATATCGGCAGACAGAGGTATACTATACATGGATAAATTTTCCAGCAGCAAATGCTGTAACAAAGTACTTCCACTATTACAAAGTAGAGGAACCTCCTAATGAGTACACTCCTTTCGAGGAGGTGGAAGTACCACTCAAATTCCAAGAGCATTTGCTCTTATTTGATGGCGCCCTAATACATAACAATCACATTACAAGGCTCGGTCCTTTAGGAAGACCAGGAGCAACGTGGCCGGTCCTAGCCGGATACACACCACATCCAGACATCGAAAGAATGCCTGCAGCAGAGCTGTTAATACAGCTAAAACAACTACTAAAAATTCACAGACAATTAGTTCAGTATGTAATGCGGACTTCAACAATTCAGCCAGCGATTAAACTTCCACAGCTGACCCCTCACCAGGGGAACACAAATAAAATTACACCACAGAACATCCAATCCTGCCTAGGTAAAGTTCCAGCTAAACGGGAACAGATACCATTCTGGTTGGCACAGAAAATTACCCAAATAGAGGCGGTGTTTCCTGACACCACCCCATTAGAAAAACACAGGATTCTGACTATATGTCTCCCAATGGGAATCGCACCACACATTGAGGACTGTGACACTTGGGGTACAGTCTTTGCTTCCATCTATACAAAAACGCACGGTGTCCCATCCATTTCGGTGATACCAGATGTGCTAAAACAAATTCAAGATGAATACGGTCCAGAACCAGCTTTAACTCTTGGTATGAAATTACTAAAAGACTTCAAGCAGGTCTCGGCTATATTACTAGCCAACATAAAGGGTGAAGCAGCAAACGTGGCGATCCGCCAGAGGTTAAAAGAGACAGATATAGCAGACCAACCAGCTGAAATTGCCAGAATCATAGAAAAATCCTATGAAGAACTAGGCAGAGATAGTCTAGGTGGAATACCAGTAAAACCGCAACTGATTACAAGTCCAGAAAAAATATTTTTTAATAATAATTCACCAAAAAAGAACTGGGATGGAAATAAACAATCCAATCCTAAAGAAAAGAAATTCCAGTCCAGAGGAAGGTCTCCTAGGCGAAGAGAGAAATCTCCAAACCCGAGACAAAGGTCACCTCAGAGTGAACCCTCTGGGAATAGATATAACCTTAGAAATAGGGATAATATTAAAAAACCTGATAGATATCAAGACATTGATACACGTCCCTCTCAATCTTTTCAGAATTCCTCGCAGAAATCGGAAAGAAGAGGACGATCAGAAGAGCACGCCAAGTCCAAAGACAAGGAACCTGCTCAACTGAAAAAGAAATCACAATTTCCAAAAAAGAAGGTAGCCAGTATCAAGGTAGTTAACAATGCCGAGAATACTGAGGACACAACTGAAAAACGGAGAATGGGCTCAGACAATGCTAGACAGCGCAGCAGAGGTGAGCATAGCTCGCAAAGTCCTTATGAATCATCTGGAGACAGTGGACACGAATGAATACCTTCAAGTGGAAACTGCAGATACCAGAGTTAGCAAGCCCCACAAAATATACGAGATAACATTACGTATAGAGGGAGATAAGACTAGGAAAATAAGGGGACTATTTTGGGATAACCTATCCAAGGGCTATGACATCCTTCTAGCTGAAAAAGACTGGCCACCAGAGTTTGTCAGGGAGTGCCCTCATGGCGAAGAAGTAATTATGCCTGCCTTCTCGAATCAAATACCGATTCATAAAAAATATACACTTGCTAGAAAGTGGGCAGTGGCCTTAGCACCTGCTTTATATAAAAATCATGTAGGATGGGATGAGGATTCTCCTCCTCACAAAGTCCAGTTAAAATCACAACCTACTGCACAAAGGCAGTACCCAATTAAGCAAGAAGCTAAAAAACAAGTAAATGAAATACTAGATCAGCTAGAATACCAAGGGGTGATTGAAACTTGCACCTCACAAATGAACAATCCTTTGTTTCCGGTCTCCAAACCAGACAATTCGTACCGTCTAGTTTTGGATTACCGACACCTTAACACATGTTGCAAAACTTTTGCAGTGCAAAACTCACACAGTGCTGCACTAATGAATAACATAGTGCGCAAAAAATACAAAACAACCTTGGACATCTCCAACGGTTTCTTTTGTCAAAACATAGCACCAGAGAGCAGATATTTAACTGCATTCTCAGTAAATGGCACTCAAAAACAATTCTGTCGGTTAGCCCAGGGGTACAAGAACAGCCCGGGGGTATTCTCAGCGAGAGTAACAGAATTACTACAACTATATGATGATGAAGCATTATCTTATGTCGATGACATTTACTTAACAGATGATGACTTGGAAACTCACTTGAAAAGAGTGAACACCATAATACTTGGTTTCGCTGCAGAGGGTTACAAATTCAACTTCAAAAAGTCCAGAATTGCCCATCTGACGGTCCTATTCTTAGGATATGAGTTATCAAGTGAAGGCAAGAGCCTGGCAGACAATTTCCTAGAGAAATGTGCCGTAATCCAAGCTCCTAAAACACTAAAAAACCTACAGTCAATTCTAGGCTTCCTAAATTTCGGAAGAACTTACATTGCAAATTACGCAGAAAGGGTCAAACCCCTTTACGATCTAATTAAACCAGACTTTAAAAGATCCAGTTGGACTCAAGCACACACAGAAATTTTGAGATCCTTACAAACAGACATGCTAATTAAAACAAAATTAGAAACCCGTGATAATACACGCAACCTTGTGATCCGAGTCATCCCAGGGAGATACGGATTCACATACCTAACCTCTAATGAGGGAGATAAGGTACCAATTGCATTCAAATCACATTTGTACACAAAAGCTGAACAGAGATTCAACAACAAAGGAAAAATTGTTCAAGCAGTTCAAACCGCAATAGCTAGAGAAAAAGACATAGCTGACGGTAGACATATCACAGTCAGAACAGCAGAATCAGCCTTTGAGGCATTAACAACACCGTGTAATTTACCAACAACAACATTGGATCCAGAATGGTTACAATGGGTAAATTCAATCACAACGGACAAAGTATATTACTTCTTTGATCCAGAACTAGAAGAATTAAAAAATCTAAAATATGAAAAAACGTATCCTCTGCCAATCGACATTCTGCCTCTACGACATTACGCCTGTGTAATCTATACAGACGGACATGCTCAACCCTCCGTTTGGGGAGAACATGCATACAATCCCACATGTGAGATTACAAAAGAAGTGTGGCACGGAGGTAAACTAAGACCTCTATTAACAAAATCACACTCAGTAGAAACTAATCCAGAACTACAAACTGAAATATTAGCTTTGAAAATGGCGCTAGATAATGCGGATCGCGAATTCCCGACACTTATAGTGTCAGATTCATATTTCTGCGTCAAAGCATATAACAAGGATTTGCAGACCTGGATTCAGAACGATTACAAAGATGACACGGATGCACCAATAAAGCAGAGACTGCTCTGGGAACAGGTAGCTCTTTTGAAAAAAGAACTACCAAAGACTCACGTGACACACTCACTGAGTCACCAGCGTGATGGCGTTCACGTTGTAGGGAATTCATTGGCTGAAACAGCCGCAGCGGCAGCCAGTAAACCGGCTCCCGTAGATCGAAAAAAGCGTACATTAAAATACATTGACGGCGAAACAGTGCTGGCAGTAAAAACGTCATCAAAAGGCGACTGCTCGGCGTTACCGATCAACTATCCACTCAATTACACATACATCATAGATGCAAACTCCATTCCTTTTGCTCGAATCCCTGGAGTGGGGGATAGAGTGATTCCAAACATGGACAGGAGAAACTTGTTAATCGCAGACGCACACATGGGCGAGGGTCTCAGACACCTTAAATTAAAAGATTCTCTGGAAGAATTACAATCACGGTACTGGTGGCCAGGCATGAGCCTGCACTACACCATGTTTGTAAAAAACTGCCCAAACTGCAACAGAGATCGCAGTGGGGAGAGAAGCAGTTTAATACCTCGTCGTATCAAGGCAGATAACATCACCACTAAAAAGAATGGCTTGCGATTAACATATACAGGCTAGTTCCCACTTATAATGTAGATCCACAGCACTCGGCTGACGTCCGGACTGTTATACAAGATTTGCGAGTCTAAATGGCATATACGCTAAGAGCATGCTACGTTCGACCATTTTTTTTCTTTTTCTCAGGCAATCCAGCCTGGGGGGGGGAAAGAATGGCCAAATGAGCACAGCCCAGCGGGAATCTTCTCACTTCCTTCCTGAGGGTATGGGATGGTGTAAAGAAAAAACCAAGACAGAAAGCAATCTATAATAGAAAGGATATTAGGTTCGGGAGCTGGGTGGGTCAAACATCTAATAAGTGTCCAACGTAGTCTAAATAACTTGCCAAGAAATTCTCTGAAGGGATTCAGTCCGTACGAATTATTATTCGGAACTAGGATGTTGATCTCTGACCTTGATAGTCAGACTTCAGTGGTAACAGAAAAAAGCTTTGATGTCAAAGACCGTTTGGCTATTTTGCAGGACTTAAACAAAACAAGAAAAGACCTGAGCAACATACAGTTGAAACAACAGCCAACGACCACTGAAGAATCACCACCTGTCCCAGCAAGACCTGTCTGGATTCCAAAAGTCGGGGATCTAGTCAGGGAGAAGATCGCGGTAAAGAAGGAATTTGGGCCTTCTTACAGAAAAGCAGTTCCTGTATTGTCTGTCAACGGGACAAGATCAGTTGTACTACCGCCACTTGCTGGAAAAAAGGAGAACCGAGTTGTATCCATCGACCTGGTAAAACCACAACATGTGGCCGATAACAAACAGTAGGCCAAGTGGACTCCCAATAAGTAGCAGAACACCAAGGTTTGCTACCAGTACAGAGGTCCTATCAAAGAGGCTCATCACATTCGAAACGCCTACGGAAGAACAACAAGGACTATGCAACAATGCAATAGAACTTAGACCTCTGAAAACCCAAATAAAGACATTTAGCAGAGACACACCAATCTATACAGAAGTACCAAGTGAAAATGCAAGAAACAAAAATCCTGAACCAATTGGAACAATTGACAGAACTGCATCCGGTTACTTCATCAACTTCGATGATTCCTCTGAAGGCTTCAGCGAACAAAAGACACAGCCATCATCAAAATCCTTTAAAGACAAAGCGAAGGAACTTTTAAAACAACTGAAAGAAACATATCTAGTTTCTCCATGGATTGAATTTTGGGTGGGTTTTGGTGCATTTATCCTCATACTTTGGCTCATCATGGTATTTACTTTGGGACGCTTCATTGAGGGAAAATATGCTAAAATGGACACAGCAAGTCAGAACATCAACTTGGTCCTCAAACCACACACATCTTCACACGTCGAGAAAAGAGAACTTTCTTCAGAACTTTCTTCAGCCAACTTCACAGCAATTCCAATATCTGGTGGGGTAGCCTGGGACAACACTGACTATGAAATTTATGGTCCGGTCGAGATCCTGAAATATCCACACCAAATCAAGATCTCCTTGAGTGATTTTGCAAAACCAAACTCTTTTGCTGATGATTGGGACTTTGAAAGTATAAACAATATGATGTCTGACTTAGTAATGTCTGCTAAATTTACAAAACATGATTATTTGCAGGGTTCTACAAATTATGACAGCATGTACTGCTATAACCATTATGGTAACCATTTCTTGCATAAATCTGCACAACCTAGAAATGTTTTAAATTTTAATCAATGGGAACATTGTGCTACACCTCCAAAAGGGAGCTCTAGAACCGTATATGGCAAATATTCATATTTTTCAGGTTTTAACATAACTAATGCTGAAACATTTTATTACAAATTGTCAAACAAGACAGGGATGAAAACCATGATAACCAACACAAAATTGATATATTCAGATTCTTTCTTTGAAAAAATGAATACTTTTGGATTTGATTATTGGGACAAACATGTTGATTTGAAAAGTGTTTGGGGTACAAAAGAATGGCAAGTACAGGGTTTAGAAGCTTTGTTTAGAGCCTGCATGATCCCAGAACAAATGATATTTTTAAATGACACCGTTCAACAAACCACCTGTCTTGGCTTAGCCAAAATCAAAGATTTAAATAACCTGTCTATTCCAAAGCCAACAATGTTTAGCAATAACTCTGAAACAGATGAAGAAATAGACATAAACCATATACTTAACCAAAACAGAACACATCCTGATTGGAAACAATGGTTGATCTGGCCCACAGATACAAATAACTGTCAAGATAGATTCCTGAATAAAACACAGGGTTTCAAAATGACCAGGCCAGACCCTAGATATCCCCAAAGACATCACCCAGGGATAATAACAACCTACAGTGTGGGCAAATTATGCCTTCAATGGCTACAAACTTCCACACTGCCTGAAATTAAGCAACACCTAACTTTACTTACTGATGGTGCTGACTTGCGTGATTTCATACTGGGACCACGCAAACAGCGTCATAAGCGTTTCATAGCAGCCTCTGTATATGCAGCATACAATGAGGCCTGGAAGGTTACTCAAATTGAGACAGCAGAAAGAATACGGGAAATTGACCGTATTAATTTGGAAAAATCACTTTCTGTAGTGGACAATGGGTTAATGACTCTGTCCTCCAGAATTTTTTCATTGGACAGCATTGTGTCGTCAGCAATCGATATATTATCGCAAGACTTACTGTTATTACAACATGGTCAGTCACAATTGCGTTCTATTGTACAGCTTGGCTGGACGTTACAAAATCTGCGTTCAGGCTATGTGCCTTGGCGTTTAATCAACACAACGTCACTATTCCAAATCTTTAACCTTACTGATAGACAGATCGGTATGGCGCAGAAGGGTGCTGATTATACAATCTTGAGCATTGAAAAACTAGAAAGATTACCGTTGACAATGTCAGAACGACCTGTCAGTGAATGGATAATCCACGGAATCATAAATATTCCAATCTCAACCTTCAGGTTTCAATACTGCCAAAAATATATACAGGCTGGCATGTACGAGAAATTGGGAAAGGGGTACCTTAAAACAACATGGAACCTGCCCTATTCACATGCATGTGTCAGTAATAAAGGACAGAAAGTGTTTCTTAGTGGCAACAATTGTGTTATGTCACTAAGCGGCACGCTTCTGTGTAACGGAATTAGTTTGCACGGAGCCTGTGAAGGGAATTCATACAACCTTTCATGTCACCAGCAAGGCGCACCTGCAACTGAAATAGAACCATTCTTTCAAAGACTCTATAATGGGAGTTACATTCTTATTGTAGACCGCAGATGCTGTAGTCTTATGCCCGGTACTCCTTATCTCGTCACTACGACGGCGAAGGTCAAGTGCTGTGGACGTTCTTTGTTTCCCAGCTCCTTTCCAGACAAGGAGGCAAGGGTATGGCCCGGATTGAAGATTACTTCTATTCGAATAGACACTTTAAGCAGAATGAAAACAGTGCTTCTTCAGACGCCTACAAGGCTCACGTCATCTAAAGAAACGTATGATCTACAAGTCGCAAGGACGACTGCAGAGATACATACATTATTATCAACTAATTCCCCCGTACATTTCGCGGAAATCCTGAGCGAAATCTTAAATATTTCTGATACCACAGGGGTCTCAAAGGTATTTAAGACAGTATTTTCGATGGCATTAACACCATTCAAAGCCATACTGGGTATTTTTCCAGACTTCGTCCATTCGATTTTTGGCGGACTTCCCCTGATCCTAGGACTAATTGCAGGAATCCTATTCCTAGTCCTTATTTTTCGTTATGGCAACCCATGTCACAGAACAAAATCTCACGACAATGGAAGATACGATCCTAGCCATTGGATACCGGGACCGGATATCAAAAATCCTGGGACTATCCCGGCTTAGAGACCTAAACATGACTTGGTTTCTATCATTTCGACCAATGTGGCAAAGGTGTGTTTTACCTGTACTAAGGTGTCTGCTATGCGGAGAAGAATGCGTGTTAGACACCTGTCTGACGCTACAATCGGATGCGCCAGTGGATGCAGATACACTGTTGGTTCCTACCAAGGTTCACGCACTGTGCTGCCCTCAAAGGCTGCCAATTCTGATGACGGCATTCCTGGAATCTTCACCACTGCGATTGAAGAGTAGTGAAGTTCAAGATGAAAGCAGCATCGAACAGGTACGACCTTCTGTCAGCAATGCAAATCAGAATGTCAATGGAGACAATCATGCGCATGAATGCATGGTTACCCCTATTTCCGACTTAGAGGAACTTTCCCATGAAGCTGTTGACAGTTTTTTCGAAAGCCTGAATGATATGATGTTCTCTCCGGAACAGAAATAGAGACTTTTGAGTAAACTCGCACACGGCGTTCCCTGAATTCGGCCTTCAACTTTAAAAATAAAGTCACATGAACAATTACAATCCAGTTCACGGACAGCAACTTTTTTCAGCAAGCCCCTAAAATATTTTTCTATATATTTTTTCCCGGGACACTGATTTTCTGCTTAAAGTAAGAGACTATTCCTAGAGAACTAAGATTTCTATTTTAGATACTTTATAGACTTTATAGACTTTAGCTGCCCGCTGGTATGTTCGCAATAGATTTTATGTGATGAAATGGTTTCGACTTTTTTTCTGTATAGCCATATTAAGAGCCATTTCATGTGTATTTCTCATATACCAACAATCAATAATGCATAACAATGCGTGTTCACTTTTGCATCTAATTCATAGCTTAAGTGCATACAATATATATGACTGCAATTTTTCAGTATATTTGAAAATTTCGAAATGCATTTATGTATTTTGGGGTGGTAAGGTATACACTATACTCTATAGTATGTTGTACTATGTTATACTATGCATAGATTAGTAGATATGACCATAGTTAGCGTGGAGTGGGTGTCGTGTATTTCTATAGGTTCTGATTCGATCCCCCTATTCCTGACCCTATTCTGGTTAAACTTACTAGCTAGTTAACTAACAGTCAGCCCATGAGGCAAGAAATTCCCCATGATGCAGATACCGTTATCTGACGCAGTCACACTACGGCACAGGAACGTGTTATCTGATTAGGTCATAACGCTTGAGATCTAATTAGACAAGCGATATTCCTCCAGCCCCTGATAAGGCATACGACGTTCTCATAACAAATCAAACCTATGACAACCTGGATAATCCGTGCGGCCATTGTTTTGATTTCACAGAGAACTTTAGTAAAGAATGTGCTAACGAGCAAGTCGTATGACAAGTCGTATGACATCTTTATTGACGTACCTATGTCCATCCTTACGTCAATCCCGGCACCTTTAAGGTATAAATATTGCCGACCTTGCCCTATGCAAACACACGCGTGGTGACAAGACGGAGCAGCCATACTTGCCGAAGCCGAGAGCAGAAGCAGACCCCGCAGCCAGCAGCCCCGCCTTCCTGACGCGCTGAGAGACGCGCTGCTATCTCAAGCCGAGAGACCCAGCACCGGCGCTTCTGGGCAGCCCTCGCAGGCAGCCTGGAATATCGAGAGCAGAGAAAGAGATACCATTCCTCATTCATCCTAAATTCCAGGTACAGAACTGAATAACCCCTCCTAGAGAATTCTTTAGTTATTCACTTGGCAAAAACAAACTTAAACTAAACTGTAACTTTCTATTCCCGCCCACGCATTAGACTTAGGTCAGGTACACGGGGTAGGCGTATTTAGAAACACCAGTTGAGTACGTTTAGTCAAATGTATATGTGTATGTAAATATATTTTATTCATTTTAAACATCATATGGCTCAGAAACCATATCAATGTTTTTACAGTATTATTTTATACTATTGCTTCTAATGTATGCACTTTACTTAACTATAAGTATTGCAATAATATCGATCCATTTCTCTTGTACGAGAAAAGAGACTGATCAATAAATAACATCTTTTATTGAACACGCCCGTCTCTTCCTTTTCTCTACATTCTGATGAGACTAAGAATGCACGTACTGACTGAGTAAAATAATTGCCTTGTGCTCACACGACTCTCGAGATTGACTCTTGATTAGGGGAGAGCAAAGTTGTCATGTTCTATGGTTGTCAGAAACTAAATCCCTTCTTGTCTAATCAGGGGAGTTAATCCTTCCTTGAACATTCGAGAAAGTTTCTAGCGAACTCTGAGCTTAGCTGGCAAACCCAAAAATTAAGTCTAGTATCGACAGTAGTAGACCTAGTTAACGTCTGGCCTAGGCCTTTACTGCTGCAGGTACTATTCCAATGCGCAGAGCCTATTGGGAAAATAGGAGCTACACTACAGCGCTACACCTGCACAAAGGCATTGGCTCGCAAACCCAGTGCCCTGCAAGGCCATTTATTGCAGGCAAGACAACATCTGGTTGCAGCTGAATAATAACCAGGAATCCGGAGGAAGAGGGTGCAAGTATTTGAACGACGTGATAGTTACTTTAAGAAGAGGGTTGTAAAGTTCCCCACTAAAGGTGTTGGGGCCTGCATTTAAAAATGTGTGCAGTGCGTGGGTCCCAGATTCGGAGTAAAAGTCTGAGCTATTGAGCAGTAAGGCGCTCTAACAGAGGTGTGCATGGTGCCCGTACTGCACTAACAGGAGTTCTGCACATTTGAAGTGAAATGCTTTGGCAGAGCTGTGTGTTGGGGTGTACTTCTGGAATATAAGCAGGGTCACTGGAAGGGTGCGGCAGGATAGGGCTCAAATTATGTGGCTGGGTTGAGTAAATTGTGCGGCAAGAAAAGCCAAATTATGTGGTGTAATGTGGAACATTTTGTAATAGTATTGCTTCATTATTTTGTCATTTTTAAACGTGGTAACCCTGTATGGGCATTGGTTGCACCTCATTAGTACCAGTTTAACACCCAAATATAGCAATAAACAACAGGAAGGTGACCAGTCCAGCAGGGCCGGACTGAGAACAAAAACCGGCCCTGGCAAAGTGCTCAGCAGGCCCCCTGGGGGTGCGACCAAGCTCTTTGCCGGGGCCGGTTTTCGGCAGATTTTGTTACAGGGCCGATTTTGCAGCCAAAACCGGCACCCACCCTTGCGGCGCACTGGGGGATTGCCCGGTGCCCGCAACGGCCAGTCCGGGCCTGCAGTCCAGCTTTGCAAAAGGCCTTAAACTGTGCAGCAACACGTGTCGCTGCATTTTAAATTACTTTTGAGCTGTTTGAGCTAGAAACATTTTTTTTGTTGAAATCTCAGATTATGCGGCAGATGGATTATGTGGCAAATCTGAAAATTGCCGTGGCCACACAATCGCTTAATTCCAGTGGCTCTGAATATAGGGTATTTGCTGCAGGCCAAGATAGAAGTGAAGTTACAGTTTTTCATGTGATCTTAGTACGGGAACAGTTGGGGTGTTGAAGGCCAGAAATGAGGTGCACTTTCAGGCTGTGGTTTTCCGGCTGAAATTAAAGTATTCCTCATGTCCTCCCAAGGACACATAATTAGAAAGAGCCTCCTTTTGTCTTGTGTTTGTTCCTTACTGCACAGCTCAGCTCTGTTCGCCTTCCCTTTTCCCTTTCAAGAAACAACAAGCATTGGCATAGCCAGTAGGTCTCGCCTTTTGGACCCATTAGTTCTGCCAATGGTTTTAGGTATGTGGCACAGGATCCTAGATGCAATGCCGCATTGCTCAAAATGAATAATAATAAAAAAAGCTTTTTACGCTACCTTCCTCATCCTTTAGTTAGCCTGTTTTTTTGTAAGTGCATGCCTAAAAATGACGCAGATGCTTTTTAAATTGAGCCTACTAGACTGCGCTGTGTGTTGAGAGACATTTTGTCAACTTAGTGTGCTTAGAGCCTGTCCATTGCTTACCATTGGTTGACTTCATTGTCCCTCTCATTTACTTGCTTCTTATTGGTCAGCTTCCTAGGCTTCCTTCCTCTTCATGATTTTGTTCTTCCCCTGGAGCATGTACTCATTACTTGTGTCCTACCACTGCTTTGTTTTTGAGCCACCACTTTTTCTTTTTATGGAAGCACTCTACGAGCTGTCTTGCTAGACAGCTTAGATACGTCTCCTCTGCGCTGCCCTCTCTCTCTCTCATGTGTTTCCCCCCGTGATGCCCTTGCCCGCCTGTTCTTCCCATTCCGCGTTGCTCTCTAGCAGTGTGCTTCTACCCCAGCTCCATGATTGTCTTTCTCTTACCCATTTGCTTTTCTCCTCCACGCCACCATAACCACCACACTCCTCTCCCTCCACATTGCTCTCCCCCTCTGCTCAGCGGGCGGCAGAAAGGCCATAGATTTGTATTTTTACAAATGAAAGGCCAAACTGTAAAATATAGTTGTCACATTATCAATCTATATGTAAAAAAAAAGGACAGTGATATGCTGCAGTCCCGCAAAATGAATGAGACACTTTCATAAGATCTTGTATTCGGCCTCAGCTCAATGATGCTCTTGTAATCGTTGTTGGTAGGATGAATGGCTGAGTCCGACATGTAAGGAAATGAGATAGACTTCAAGCTAGACCCTCCCTCTCTATTAAGGTTACTCACCTCAAACCCTTTCCTGAACCCGTAGCCTGTACTTTCTCCCTAGTTGATGAGTGAGCCGCGAGTGCCTGTATTTCGTTGACCCCTCGGCTGGACGCTTTCCACCGCCATCTACAGCTTCGCCACCTTTGCACATGCCTGTGACTGATCACTTACGGAGAACTTTTTAATGTGTTGCTATTGTGTGCTGCTATCAATGGCCATTAACGACTGATGGTCTGCTCAATGAGTGTTGTTGTATGATCTCTGTTGAAAACAGTGGCAGGTGGGATGTGAAATCAGATTCCCCCCCTCGCACAATCCTAAAGCAAACCACACAACCTGCACTGCCTCTGTATGATTAAATAACACACACACACTGAACATGCTACTGATGTTCTGGACTTTGGGAGGATAAAACACCATATTAGTCCAGAAGGGATTTGGAACCATTTTCCTGACTGTGCACAACTCTCTGACCTATTATTCAGACTGACTACACTAATAGAATCAAGAGACGAGATATCAGTACTGCACATCAGTTGTTCTTAACTTCTAGGGACTCCCTGCTTAATCATTACTGGAACCGGGAGACCCCCACTGAATTATTATTGGCATCTGGGACCCCTACTAAGTCATTACTGAAAGCCAGGGACCCTGCCCTTAGCATTTCCAACTATTTTGAACCGCAAAACAATACACAAAAAATACAGAAACAAGCATTCATTAAACAAATACACAAATAATGAAATATTTTATTCACAAACACATTTTTTTAAATCAGTTTTATTGAAAAGGTTGGAGTTTTTCTAACTTCAATGCAGTCCACTCATTGTCTATACTGTATTCTATTCGATACGCTTCCCCTGCTCCTACAAATCAATCTGAAGATACTAACTTAATTTTTACCCTCCAATTTCAAATTAATTTACATTCACTGAAAGTTGACGTTTTTTCCATTTTGCATGTTGCTTCTTAAGTTATGTGCACTCTATTAATCTCATTTTATTTTCTGAGCTGTCACGGACCCCCTGAGTAGGCTAAGCTGAATGCCAGAGGTTCCCGGACCACAGGTTAATAACCACTGCTTTAAAATACTACACAAACTGAATCACCTAGTGAGTGGACGGATGCATGGGGGTGTAGAGTTTTAATACTACAATACAACCTTAACCCCAGTTGCTGCTGTTCCGCTCAGATGTTGAAGTATCTGAAGAAGTAATAGCATTTTTTGCTTGCGGGACTACTTAAACGAGGGGTCACAAAAAGCGAGAGATATTGGGCGGATGCATTTTTTAAAATGGTGCCTAAACCTCCACTGGGCATACATGTGCTGTGTCAGGAGAAATCACTGCAACCCAACACAATTATACTAATTTCCAAAAATTCTTAACATGGGCTCAATCATATTCTAAAGAAGTGGTGCAGTAGGCCTGCAACCCACTGTGCTAACTCACCAACTCTTTATCCTTGCTGACCGTCCAACCAGCAAAGGAAGGCCACTCTTCCTAGAAGGTCGCGTGTGTTTGATCACATTATGTGTTTCCACATGATGGGGTCGGGTGTATGCCTGGAAGTATGTACTGCTGTGCTAGCTAAGGTGTGTGTAAGTGTATGTGGATGTGATTGTACACTTCAATGATTGTGGCATTTCTTTATATGACGTGCTACATGTTTGAATGTTGTGTTGTGTGTTTCTGACCGTGCGTGTTGAGAAGCATGCATGCATCCGGTTTGTGGATATATTTGCAAATGGCAGCAAGGTAAAGTTCACAAGTACAAGTTTTGTTCTGAGTGGTAGGTGCAACGTTTCTTTTACAAACTTTCTGTAATTCTCGTTAATCCTATGATAACTACCCAAAGTTTTTAGCATATGATTTTTCACATTAAATTCAGGATTTCTACGCCCTTTATTCCTTTAGGGTTTTCCATATCCATTCATTCACAGTCACTAGAAAGAGTTTCAAAGGAAGGCCGGAGCAGGAATCTCAAATAAGAGTGGAGGATTCAGCCGCATTAACTGGCGGGCTAACTGATGGGAGTATTGTAAGGCAGCCAAACCGGTATGCTCTAAGAAACAAAAATATCAGTACAATAGAACCTCCACTTCTCCAAGGTTCTGTATGGGAGAAAATTGAGTGTATGGGAGAAAATTGAGGTAGGAAAATAGGGGGGCTAAATGACTCCACACTTGCTTTATCTACTGTTAAGGGTCCTCTTGCTTCGGCTTGGCAGAAAAGAAAAGCAGAGCGAGTTAAGGTAACCCCCTCACTAAAGCCCATTTTTAAAGTGCAGGTGAAGGCACAGACCAAAGGGTCTGATAAACCCTATCTCCCTGCCCCTGCTGCTAGTGAATTGATTGGACTTACTGAAGATAAAATGATCATTGAAACTACTAACAGATTTCAGGTACTGGGTGATAGCGCAATTAACTCTACAGGGTGGTCTAGGGTCCCGATCCCTTAGTCACAACGGCCGATTCTAGAACAACTTAAGGTAGTTAGAAGCATCTGGGTTTGGCAGAAATGCTAGATGCCTTATCTACCAAAATTAGAAGCAAGTTCGCCATATCGGAGAGAAATCACATTAAAGTTCAAGAGACCTGCGAGACTTTGTAGGCAAGAATGTCTTCTATTATGATAATTTGTTCAATGGAAGCCTCTTTAGAGGACCTTAATAGGGTAGTGGAACTCAATCAAGGTGAAATCCAAGCTCACAAAATGGGGAGAAGGATACATTAGACAAAATAGAATCATTGGAAAACAATGCTAGACATAATAATATCAGAATACTCAAGATCCCAGTGGGCCTTGAGGTTGCCAATATTAAGGGCTTTCTTATAAGTTTACTTAACAAATGTATCCCTTCTGTAGACACTGTGGAGCTGGAGGCAAATATCCAGAGGATTCATCAGGACCCTTTAAAAAAAATGTTTTAACGAGTCTGAATAGGGAGAATCCAAGGAAAATCTTGATTAACTTTAAGTCTTACACTGTAAAAGAACAATCCTCTCGGAGGCCCTAAAAGCTGCCAGCTTCACCAAAAGGAAGTGGTTGTTCCATGTGCGATCAGACATTTTTAAGATTACACAAGATAGACAGTGGGAGCTGGGGAAATTTATACCAGAGTTTAGATTGCTAGGCGCCACAGCCCAAGTGAGATTCACAGCTTTGTTGAAAGTCATGTGGAATAACAAAATGGACCGTTTTAGAGAACCTAAGGAGGCTGGAAATTTCACTGAGCAGATAAGGGCACAGCAGAAGCATAAAGAATAAAGGTCAAACGCCGGAGAGAGCAGAGAGCTCCAAAGGGTATCATATCAAACATACCTTTTTTTTTTTCTTGGGGAGGATTCCCCGGGGTGGGATGTGGTCATTTGATGAGATATTACATTTAGAAATACTCTGGGTGGGGTGCAGATGGTAATAAAAAAGAAAAAAAATGTAAAGTCCTCATTTATAGGAATCTAGAATTCGAGGCCAGAGGTACGAAAGCGGGGGGTACGAGCCTAGTTGAGAGATGTTCTTATGAAAGAAAAACACCCAGATGTCTAGAGAACATGTCCCTTTAAATATTCTAATATGGAACGTCAATGGGCTCAGAGTAGCTAGTAGAAGGAGAGGAATTTTGCAACATTTGAGACAAGTGAATTACGAAATAATGATTCTGCAAGAGACCCATCTAATGCAATATGAATGAAAGGCCATCTTGTGTAAACAGAAGTGGATTGTAGAGTCAGTCCACACTAACCACCATGTTGCACTAAGGGAGTGACCTTACTTATTAAAAAAATCTGCAAAACCATTTTAGGGGAGTGTAAAGTAGATGACGGGGCATTGGATTATTGCATATGGTAAAATACAGAATGTATGGCATGCTTTGGTAGGATACTGTGGACCAAACATTGACAACAACATGCCCTTGAAATCAATATATTATCAGCTGTTTGAGGTTAAAGCCCTAATTATTATGGGAGGTGATTTTAACATGTTGCTTAACCCTAATCTTGATAAATCTATCAAAGGGGAGAGTTTTGGTTCTCTAAAAATGAGACAGTTTATCAAAACTTTGATGGAAGATCTAGAACTTATGGATGTATGTTGAGTCAAAACTAAGGGGCTGAGCAGCAGTCAAAATGTTACCTTTCATAACAAAAGGCACGGGCATGCCTCCAGAATTGATTTCTTACTGGTGGATACCAGGTTGGTCAATAGAGTTAAAAAGGAGGAACATATCCCCAAGCACCTCTCAGATCATTCAGCAGTTCTCTTAGAGTTGCAACTAGAAAGGGGGTCCTCCAATAGTAGGTGGATGTTTAATAGATCCCTATTATTAGATTCAAGAGTAATAGCTCAGTTGAAGAGAGATACACTGTTTTTATCGAAGTTAACAACTTATCAGTTCCAATGCATGTGATATGGGAAGCCTTTATCCGAGGTAGAGTTCTTAGTCTTGCAGCCAAAAAACCAAAGGAGACTAAATATAGGATAAAAGTTCTGGAAAGAGACATTTCAAGGGCTCTGACTGAGAGAATCTTTAAGCAAAAAGAGCAGGACCAGGTTATGAATGACAATAAAATCTGAACAGCAAGACTGGCCTTAGCAGGTTACTTAGACGGTATTCTAAGGAAAAAATGAGAGACCAGTAAATTAGCCCACTATGAATATGGGGGAGGGTGTGGGAAGCTTCTCGCTCGGAAATCTCATACTGAATATACAAGAAATATAATTAAGCTGTGGGGTTTTAGGTTTAACCCTATAATAACTGACAAAACCCCACTGAACGAAAAATAGCTCTCACTCGTTAAAACATATAAACACTGAAAAAACACCTGTAAAACCACAAACTAAATGCCATTCAAAGAAAGGAAAAAGAGAGTGAAAGAGTCATTGTTTTTCTTCCTGAAGGGGCCAATACAATGTAACTTTGTTACACAAGCTAACAGTAAGAAAGACTGGGCTAACATTATTCTGCTTGAGTTTTGTTGATTAGGGACGCCACTAAAATATTGTTTCTTCTTCCTTTTGCTTTTTTCAGTTTTGTGGTCTTAGGTGTAAAGATACAGGGTTTAGAAGCATGTTTAGGTCTCATTTCATTATTTTATAAACTGTAGAGAATCCGGAAATATCAAAATCATATTTGATATTTGGCTGTGTTTGATTCTTTCACTGATAGGTAAAATGGCTGGTTTCATAAGAATCTTTCCTAATATGTGCCATCACATTTACTCACAGAGAATGGGTAAAAACCCTTAAGACATCAACCCACAGTTTTTAGTGGGTCAGCATTTATTTATTTATTTATTTAAAAGGTTTTATATAGCGCTGCAGGACCCAAGAGTATCAGAGTGCTTTACAAGGTAGGTGAACATATTAGGATACAATATACAATTGAAAATGTGCAGAAGATTCACATGAGATAAAACATAGCATTAAATGAGCTATGGGGGCAGAGAAACAGAGGGATAGTTAAGGGGACAAGGAATATTTAAGTAAAAGAGAGAGGGGGGTGTCGGGAAGGGGAGTGAGAATATGAGAAGAGGGAGAGGAGTTAAGTAGAGGTGTGAACAAGTGGAGGGAAAGAGTGAGCAGGGTCAGAATCAGAGACGTTAGGAACCCCAATATTTGTTGAGGAGAAACACTTTGAGTCTTTTTTTGGAGAAGGTAAGGGGGTTGCAGCGAAGATCTTTGGGGAGAGAGTTCCAAATCGTAGGAGCATTACCTGAGAAAGCACGTGATTGGGTCTTTTTACATTTTAGTCTAGGGGGATCAGGACAAGGGTGTTAGTGCTCCTCAGGGACCTGGTGCACCCTGCTTTTTGTAGTTTGCATGAAAGGTAAGAGGGGGTGTTTTGATGAAGAGCTTTGTGCGTGATACAAGCTATCTTGTAGTTGGATCGTCTTTCAATTGGGAGCCAGTTGAGATTTTTGAGGACGGGAGAGATGAGGTCAAATCTTTTACAATCAGAAATAAGTCTGGCAGCTAGGTTGAGAATAGATTTAATAGGTGAAAGTTAACTTTAGGGGTGCCAGCAAGTGTGGCGTTACCATAGTCGATCCTGGAAAGTACAAGAGATTGGACAACGATTTTGAAATCGTCAGCTGGAATGAAAGGTTTAATTTTTTTGAGGTGGTGAAGGGTGAAAAGAGCACTTTTGGCTGCATTTTTAATGTGGGGGATGAGATTACTATTCTGATCGATGCTGATGCCTAGGGATTTGACAGAATTAGAGGTGGAGAAGGAGCAATTAAGTGCTTTGATTTCATTGATCCAGAGTTTAATGGGAAAGGAATGGTTTTTGGGAGTGAAAAGGATGATTTCAGTTTTTTTAGGATTCAGTTTGAGATGATTGAGATGGAACCAGGCTTGGACTTTAATCAAGGTATCATTGAGGTGAAGGATGTCATTGTGGGATTTGATCTTGTAGTATAGTTGAGTGTCGTCAGCATAGAGGTGGTAACTGATTTTAGCTTGTTTGAGAATGAGGGTGAGTGGTTCCATGAAGAGATTGAATAAGGTTGGGGATAGGATAGATCCTTGAGGGACACCGAGAGAGACAGGTTGAGGTTTAGAGAGGCAATGACTGAGCTTAATTTGTTGTGATCTATTTTGGAGGAACGAGGAGAACCATTTGAGTACAGTGCCTTCACAAACAAAGCGATCAATGCAAGGTATAGTGACAAGTATATGTATAAAGAGCGCTAGCACCAAGCATCTGGGATAGTGGTGAAAGCATGTCACCAGACTTTTGGAAAACATGGAATGAAGTGTCACTTGGAATGCTCTGCAAAAAAGGTTCTTTCCAAGTTCAACATAGATTGGAGTGATATTGTTTGAATTTGCAGTGATTCAGCTACGTATATGAAAAAGTTGTGTGATGACCTGTCAAAATTGATACCCGAGCTTAAGTGATTCCCTGTAGGAGATCCTTGCCACTTGTTAGACGGTATACTGAGAGCATCTTTATAATCTTCAGAGTTAATGAGGGATGCTATTGACTTTTTAGTCCATTCTTATGCACAGGAACTAAAACACGAATATTTATCATTTCGTGCTTTGTGTGGCATCAAAGAGTCATCCCAACTGTGTCCCTTAGCTGATGGTTCTCAGTCCAAGGGGCTATGAATGCTATATTATCCATGTGGCAACCGTTTACAGAATTTTTGCTGAGTAATGCCGAAGGCAAGAAATGTGAGGATCTTTGGTCGCATATTGATAGTGATGTGAAAAAAGTACACTCTACTGCATTATTAGATTTTTACAGGAAAACATAACTGCTGTAGTGGACATAATATAAAAACAAGAGTATGAAAAACACCCTTGTCTGCCAAGTGTTCAGCATAATTGGTGTAGATGTGAAACATCTCCTTGAGAGTAGGCCAGGCAAAACCTTTAGTGACTTTGGCACTGCAACATGTTCCATGTTAGAGTGCTTGACACTTGGTAAGCAAAGCAATGTTGAAGAGCAATTCAGGAATGTTTATTTTACAATGTATGAGAAATGGCTTGCAATGATGCACAGAAATGTCCCTTCACCACAAAAGGCATTTGAAGTCAATGAAAACTCACTGTGGTACTCTGTACAAGTTCTAGTTCCCTTCAGTACATGGGAATTTCCTCCGTAGTTTCAAAAGTGCTGCTTCATTTTTGACCGATTTACACAAGCGCCTAGCTCAATGCAAATGTTGCAGAACCAGCCCGTAGAATCGCAATCTTCAAGTGCACAAGTATTGGCATGGAAAGCTATGTCAGTGGCCAGAGTTAACAATTTGTGTACTGGCTGTTTTGGCATTGCCCGTCTCAAGTGCCAATGTTGAGAGGGCCTTTTCACAGAAGTTTACATGCGAAGGAAAGAGCGAGAGAAGAAGTATTGTATGGTGTACCACAAGAAGGTTGATTTGCAAAAATGTATTTGGACCTCATATACACTATACGTACACTGTCTATATACCATGTTCTATCAGTGCAGAAAGCAATCAATAATAAAAGCTAAACATTCCACCGAAAAAAACACGTTATCTGTTGTTTTTAGTGGCGCGAAAATGTGTAACCAACAGAATTTACCAAAAATATAAACTGAAAACAGGAAAGCCTAAATAGAATAAAAGAAATAGTATCCAAAGATTTGGGAAGGGGATGCACAGAGAAGGCAGAGATAGAACAAGCATTCATGACTTTTTTTCAAGAGTTATATACTAAGGACCTTTCAGCCCCTGAAATACAGGTAAAAGACTATATCAACAGTATAGTACTGCCTTCACTTTGTGATGATTTAGCACAGCTGCTTAACCAGAAATGTTCCTTAGAGGAGGTTAAGGTGGCAGTCAAAAAGAGGCTGGGATGCTGGGTTGGACAGTATCCCCAATGAGTTTTATATATCTCTCTCTGAGGAAATTATGCCTGTTTTGGCTAAGTTGATTGATGGTATATTTTCCCAAGAGCAGTCGAGCCCGAAGTCCTGGGACGAAGCAGCAGTTAGTTTAATTCTGAAACCAAATAAGGACCCTAAAAATTGTGAGTCCTACAAACCAATCTCATTGCTGAATTGGGATTATAAAATCTATGCGCACATTTTAGCAAAGAGGTTGGAACAAGTAATCGGTTCCCTGGTTCAGGCCAATCAGAAGGGTTTTATCAAAGGCCGTCAACTGCATGATCTAACATACGATCTCATAGGCGTAATTGATATAGCCTTAGTAAATAACTTCGCTCTATCCGTTTTTACATTTGATGCCGCAAAAGCCTTTGATAGAGTGAGTTGGCTTTATTTACTTCAAACGATTTACCAATTTGGCCTAGGCGAGAGGTTCGTTAAAGCTATTGGTGCCATATATAAGAAACCTACTGGATTTTGTTTAATGGGACCCTCACTGTGTCAATTAATATAGAGCAAAGGAATAGACAGGGGTGCCCCTCATCTCCTTTGCTTTTTGATTGATACATCGAACCCTTAGCGTGTAAAATTAGGGCAAATCAAAATATCCTGCCATTTGAATGGATCGAGTGGGTGAAAAAAGTGGCACTTTATGTTGACAATCTGATGGTCTTTACAAGGGACTTTAATCTTACCTCTCCTGTGCTAGAACAGCTTTTAATTGATTTTGGGGAGGTCTCCGACTATCAAATATATCGACAAAAAACTGAGATCATGTCATGGAATACTCAATTAAATAACCCCTTGATAAAACAAGAGCTAAGATATTCCGGAATACAGGTTACGGAGGACCTTACGAAGATGGTCCAGGCAAATTTGGACAAAAAAATGAAAGACTAGAGCTCAGTTAAGGTCTTGGGAGGTGGGTGTCCACCGCTTTCAATCATTGGTCGTTCTAACCTGGTGAGAAATTCTGTTCTACCAAAATTCACATTTATCTTTGATGCAATCCCGCTGTCATTCAATCCTAAAGCTATGAAAGCTCTGCAAGGAGAAATAACAAGTATTATTTGGTCCTGCCAGGGAGTGAGGATCGCTTGGAAGAAACTTCGTAGATCGAAATTAGAAGGAGGCATTGCAAGGCTAGATTTCCATATTTACTGTTGGTCCTTCCAGTTAAAAAATATAAGACCTCTTTTTTTTAATTCAGCTTGTTTTGCCCCCCGTTTACAAGCGATGAGATAAACTTATCATTTGGCAGCTATGGTTTTCTTTTTAAAGTCGGTCATCCCAAAAATTTTAAGAAATTTAAATTAAAGATTTTAAGAGCGGCACGTGAGCTTTGGTACCAGATTAGAAGAATTTTGAAGATACCATATAGCAGGACTAGTGCACCGATTGGAATTCTCCAGGGACTCCTAATTGCCTGCAGGATAAACTGGCTGTCCCATTGATGGAAGCAGGAATAAATAAATGGGGGCAATTACTGCGGGAAAACAAAATAGTTCCCTGGGAGTTTTTAAACACTACTACCGATGTAGCCCTGACGTCAAAGGACTATTACCTACATATAGGCGGTCACCGAAGTGACTCCTCACCAGCTGCTCCGCACCCTGACCAGGTGCCGTGAGCGTGAGGGGTAGGTGTCCCGCCGATCCAGCGCCTGACTTAAGGTAAGCTCCTACTCTAATCCCCGAGTCGCGTGCAGTTTCCTTAAGCTCAGCTCTACGGATAGCACCCGGCATGGTTCCCGGCGATCTAACCAGTATCGCTGAGAGTCTCCACTATTCTAACACAACCTCAATTCGTCCCGCTAATCAGTGGGCACTGGCAATAGCGCACTTTACGCCATACCTTCTTATCACCGCTTCCCCCTTCCCACGCAGCATGGATACGAATCAAACGGAGTGAGGGTAGTACCCTGGGGTGTTTCCTCCTCCCCCCTTCGTTGGTTCCTCTGCGTCCCCCATGCCCCCGGGTCATTTCTACCTCCTTAAGGCTAAATTCAGCGCGGGTCATTCTCTGAACATGGCGCGAGTGACATATAAACGCTATGCATGAGGTGAACTGACTTCCACTCACCTCTATTTTCCACTCGGTAGGCTGGGATCAACGCTTTGAAGTCCCTCACCCGAGCGCCCTTCTTTGGCATTACGCTGGAGACTGGAGTATGCAGTTTGATCTTAGTATCATACTCCAGCCAAGCCCGGGCTCGATAGAGTATGCACACCGCTTCCATGTTTTTGGAATTTAACTTACTTTTGCATTTAATTTGGCACCTATACCTAACGATAACCAGGGTCACACCATGGAGGGCACTTTTCCCACCAGCCTCCATCACCAGATCTCCTCAACCCTACCCTGCTGGACTAAGACGCCAACCTTTACCTCCCTTACATACCCCACAGGTTCATCTAACCTAACAGCGCTGGCCCCACGGGAGTATGCTGCGAGGCCCTAATCATTTCCCTAAGGGTAAGAACATGCCTGCTTTTTTTCCTAGGAATGGGTGTCCTCTTGATAGCTTTGGCTTCACACCTCAGTTTCGTGTTTGAATAGCACTTTGGGATACCTCCAATGTGAGACATTAATCGTGCCATTATTAGACCGATTTAGAAGGGAATTTCCACCCAATGTCTGGTACGACTGTTTTTTCTCTTCACTTATATACACCCCCCCTCCCCCCCCTCACCCCTCACAGAGTGGAGATTTATCACCGAAGTCACGTTATATCTTCTAAACGGAAAGTCACTTAAGTGAGATTTGACTTGACTTGTTCTTTTCTAACCTATATATTTTTTACCCTAACTCTAGGTCGCCTAAATAGAGCAGGACCCCCTGGCCCTCTTTTTCCTTCGACCGAGAGAGGTTGTATCTGCTTTCTTCAAAGTGAATAAGCATGTGTCTTTGTGTAGTACTTTGTTGAGGTCCTGACGAATCGCCGGTTGGCGAGAAACATGTTGACCACACCAGGGGGTTGAGTTAGTCTTCTGTATACCTATACGGTCTCTAGCTCCCCTCTCACCCCTTTTTAAACAGGGAATCAGCCACGTTAATAAAAGTCAGTGTGGACTGACTACCCTTTTTAACTTTCACTCACGTTTGCACCGACTACACTTTCTTTCATCCTCACTCACACCCACCATCGGCAAGGAACAAAAGAACCCCGCCAAAAGAGTGCCTTTGGGTGCTCCGTCAGACATTGCAGCGCCGGTCTGTCGAGGGGCAGTGAGTCGATGATGACACTGGACACCCTCCAGTCAGGGTGTGTTTCACACCTAATATTCTGGGTGTGTGAGGCTCTCTAAGTTCCGACAAGGGATCCCTTCCAGTCACCTTACTAGTGATATCTACTCTTTTCTCCACTCTGTCACACTTCCCCTGGGGAACTTTGTATCCAGCTGTTTGCTTTAGTTTTTAAACACTATCATGAACCAAAGGTTATATAGGTTTAAGTTTTATCAATTGTCGAGCTGGGCACACGAACTCAGTAAATATGGGGAAGAAAACGAAGAATGGGAAAATAAAGTGCTGGGGCCCCTTCATCAAAGCAAAGAAGTTTCCAAGTGGTACTGGATGCTGGTAAAGGGGTATCCGACATCCGTGCCTATGGAGGAGTACTGGAAGAGAGACCTGCAAACGATAGATACAACATATTAATGGCAAGTATCAATGCTCACTTTATGGTGGATTGTTAAAGCTGCACCATTCAGAAGAAACCATTTGTTTACAGTTCACAGAACATACTGGACCCCTAAAAGGTTATCAAAATTGGGAGGCGAAGGAACCAAAGCTTGCCTAAAGTGTGCTATTGTGAATGTGAGTGATATTCATATGTTCCGGCAGTGTCCTCAGATTCAGGTCTTCTGGCAAGGAGTTGGTCAAACCATCTCAGAAATTTTGGGGAAAGAGATAAGGTAAGCTTTGCCATAGTTATTTTTGTGGTCCTGCCAGGAGAGTGGACACAACTTGAACTTATAAAACAGCATGCACAACTAATATTTGTCTTAATTTTAATGGCAAGGAGAGCAATCTGTCTGAAATGGGTATCTCCTTCACCTCCAGAATTTCTGAATTGGGTCAACTCTGTGAAAAGAGTTAGTAGGCTTGATCGTAGCTGCTTATAAAAAAAAGTGAGGTTTTGGGTGGCTTGGGAAGAGTGGGCTAGTAATAATGATTAGACAATACCAATTTTAGCTCCTATGATTATGTGATAAGTAATACCATGGCAGGGAGGAGGAGTCATTTTCAGCTTGTTACGATCCCTCAGTTTGCCTGCTTTTCTTGAGGTTGGCTCCATGGGAACCTCGGAGATGGTTAGAAAACCTTGAGCGGATGAGCCCTTCTCCTGTTGGAACTGCTTCCGAGCCCACACCTCTCAAAGAATAAGAATTGGCATTGCCAATAGGTCTCGCTTTTGGGATCTTATAAGTATTTAGTTATGCAGCACAATATCGTTGGTGCAACAACATCAGCTGTTGCATGGCTAAACACTTATAAGGTACAAGGTTTAGCCATGCAACAGCTGATGTTGTTGCACCAAGGATATTGTGCTGCAAAACAAAATACTTATATGGTCCCAAAAGCGAGACCTATTGGCTGTGCCAATGCTTGTAATATGTGTCCTACGATTTGCTTGATTAATCATTTAGAACGAATGTACACAGCTCTCAAATACGCTTAATTTCTTTATATATTTGGTACTTTAAGTGTATTAGCCAAAGGGTTAAAATAACCGATGTCACAAGTTGTTACCCGGTACTACATTATCACAGTGAAGAACTTTCGGCAAGGTATGTTCCGAGACCGGTAAGTTGCTGAAGAGCTGAATCGGCTAGCGATCGAAATGAGCTGCCTGGAGAATCTGAGTCTTCCTGCCAACTACGATCTGTTTAATGGGTCTGTGGCCAGTTTCGATAGCAGGGAGAGATACGTTATCGACTTTGACAAGCTGAAGCAGCCACCTTGCTTAGACACTGGAGATACAAAGTGATAAAAGGAAGGAAAGAGTGCCGTAGAATTCATGCAACAGCGTCACGTGTACTCTCTTGGATCCTACTATGCACTGACTAGGAAGTGCTGCACAAGTCAGCGTATGGAGTTTCCTGTTTCTTACCTCTAGTTGTGCCGTCGGAGCAGGCGCGTTTCTGATTATGTCATATAAAGTTAGTCCTCTTCATTGGCTACAGCTAGGGCAGGCTCGATCAAGCAAGGGAAGAATGTTCTCATTGGCCAAAACATCGGTATCAGAAATTATTTGCCAGGGTTCAGATAAAGCTTCAAATTGGTGCACTTTTCAAAAAGGAACGCTCTAAATGCTGCGTTTTAAAAGCTCCTTTACATCCAGTGGATGGAGCCGACAGAGCAGCGCAGGTAGACCTGCTCGACGTCCTTCTTGTGCGTCTCGTGCGTCCGTCCGCTGGGGAGAGCGAAGAGACATGTTCAGAGGCATGGAGACAACTGGATGGGGGGATGGTGGCAACAAAACATACGCTGCTGATGAGAGAGGAAAGCCAGATAGCGCCTTTTTCTGAAGCACACTTACTAAAAGTCTTGCTAGTGCAGCGCATGCGCTGGCTCAGGCGAGACCTAAAAATGACTTCTTTGTGAATGGGGGCTTAATAAAAAAAAAAAAAGTTTATAAGGTAACACTTAAGTTAATAACATAATTTTTAAGGCAAAGAAGCAGTTGCAAGGTAATCTTGCCGGTTTGTGAAATAAAAGTGCACCAGTGCGTAGACCCAGGAAAAGCACGATGCTGCACTACGGGCAGGCCAGACTCCACTGGCACAACAGAAGCTCCAATCTTCATTTATTGCGAAATCTTGTCATGTGACCTGCTCTCTGCCGACACCGGGAAACAACCTGCTGGTCACGTGGCTGAGCTCATGTCACTGTGTCACCCTGCCAGCTATAGCGCTACGAGTCCACTACAAAAGGGGCTGTCAGCACAAGTGCATGTGTTGTGCCTGTGCGGCCACATGCGTGTAGGAGAATTTGAGGTTATCTGAGGGGTTCTACCCAACCACAGAGCATAAGTTCATTATGGATTTTGCGCACAACAGTTTAATGCATACGAGTACACAGTGCAACTAAAAATGCACACGAGTAAAGATTGTGGGGAGGTCTATACAATACTGAAGTGTAAATGTGTGCGCGTGTGGTAGTGTGATACTGGGTAGCTCCTATACTATGGAGAGCATGTTTGTATGTATGAGGATGAATGTTTACAAAAAGTGTGCACACAATTGTGCAAACGATTTTTTCACACCCTTAGTGAGTCTTAGTGCATACTTCTGAAGAAAAACGTTTCAAGCCTGTGTGTGTGTATATCCATCCGAGTGTGTATGTTTGTTTCGTAGTATATTTTATTGTATATGGCACTCACTCCAAACTGGCATGCCTTTCGGCGCTGTGGACACTTCCAGGTTTGAATATGCAGCTTGTGAAAGGCACTGCATCGAGAGCACTGGAGCTCAAGGTGGAAATATTTCACTGCCCCAAGACTGACAGTAGTGTCCGCTTTTGTGAGTACCGAGTTGACAAGAGTGTCTGGGGGTTCTCGATTTTTGTAGGTTGTGATGGTTGTGGTGCAGTGGGTTGTTGGTATTCAGTAGTCTGAAGCTGTGCAGGTTTGAAGATGTTAAATGTCCTGATGTGGAAAGTCCTGGGAATGACTGGTCTTGTATGCATCTTGTTTGTGATTATTCTCATGGTGTAAACATTCCAACATGTGATTATTTTTTTTAGAGTTTAGAAAGCTTTATTGAAAATGATAAACATAGTAAAACATCATTACAAAAATGTATAGCAGTAAGTGGAAATTGGAATGATATTAATAAAACATACATGCGAATCAATCCCAAAAATGGGAGATAAACATACACGAAGGAAAAAGAGCCTTTTAAAATGTTTATGGGAGATGGGGAAGAGAGAGAAAAAGAGAGCGAGGTGGGGAGGGAAAGAGAGGGGGAAGCAGGGATATGCATATTCAATATCAACTATTTCTATAAAAGATTAAAAAGAGAACACGTTATAAAGATAAACAGTGGTTACTTTAGAAGGGAGAGAGGGTGATTCAGGGAGCAAAACGTGATTATTTTGTGTGGTGAGTTGTGTCCGGATTTTCGAACGCTCGGAGTGTCCTGGTGGTGAAAGGCCCCCACCCACTCCATACTGCATTAGGAGCGTGTGCTCATGGTCCTCGTGGCTGGAATAACATAGAGGGGCGGGAAGGAGGCTAAGTTGTGTGCGCGAGTCTCTCCAGCGCCCCACACAGGGGTCGTAAGCGCTATATAGATGTTACAATACAAGTCTGCAATGGCAGGTGCTGCTGCAGGGCAGGCTGGGTGTGCGTAGATTGGGTCTCCCAGGAGACCGCGAGGCCTTGGGCAAAGGGGCCCGTGCAAGGCTCGCGCCTGGTTTGCTCACAGCACATCACAGGCTCTGATTTCCATCATGTCCCCATCCCTGTGGGCGAGGGCTCTGTGGGCAGCCGTCCATCACTGGCTGCCCACCCGTCGCGGCCCTTATCTCACCCCGGCATTATGCTTCCTGCCTTCACCTTATCTCGGCCTACAGGAGGGAGCCGGTCCCTGCGCATTGTGTCCATGCCCTCGGTTTCAGCCAGTGTGCGGGCACCGCTTGTTGCCATGGAGAAACCATCACCGTGCTGCGGGCTGCCGCGGTCTGTGTGTCCTAATAGAGGGTCCCAAAACTGGACACTAACGTGGACAATGAAAAATAATTCCCAGAGCCATTCATATCAGTGGTAAAATGAATATTAAGCTGATATAAACCCAATGGGTTCCAACTACAGTCCCACTTTTCACTAAGTTCCATTAAATCTGTAACCTTCAAGGAAATGCATCCCGTAAATGCAATGTTTGGGCCGGAAGGGAAGCCTTCCTTTCACACTAGTTTAAATGTAACACGTGACGGTGTGTGCTGTTCAGTGACAGTGAGGCTAAATATGAGGCATATTTTGTAATCAAAGAATAATTACTCAACTCATTCTGTGCCATTATTGTCTAGTTATTGTGACATCTTACTGTACTGTCGCAAAAGGGATTTCCAGGACTATAGGTATATACAGACAACTTGAGGAAACAAATGCGCATTTTCAGCAGATCCTTTTAAAAGGTGATACCCCAGCAATTTCTAATTTTATATTGTAACAGTAAGAACGAATGCCATTTTATTAATACTGCCCTTTTTGCCTCCTGTTGAAAATAGATAGTAAAAAGCATGTACAGGTTCCGCTCGGCAGAAGACAAGCATAGACGCACGCGCTTCTTGTAATAAAATATGCTCCTCATTTATGTAAAAAAAAAAAAAAAGGATGGATTTAGGCCAAGATCTCTACTGAGGTGAATGTATGACATTGTTCTGCATTCTGTCGATCAACTGTTGTTTTTGCATGTGTCACCCCGAGTGGGACGGGTATGCTCAGACGTGAGTCCCGCGCTCTCCACGCCACTGGAGTCAAGCTATCCTGGCTGAAGACGGCTGATAGCCAGAAACCGGTCCTAGGATGCTTGATTCCGGTCCAGGGAAGACATGGCTTGGCAGTTCGGGCTGGACTGTTCCCATGAGGCACAGGGTCAAGGCTGATTTGCATATGGCCATGTCTGAACTGGTGTGGTGAGCAACAAAAGATGGATTTAGGCCCAGATCTCTGTACTAGGGTGAATGTATGACATTGTTCTGCATTCTGTCCATCAACTGTTGTTTTTGCATTCCTCATTTATGTAGAGCATCCCAGTTCTGGTCTGAAAATTGTTTTCAGAAAGCACCTCTTTCCAGTAACACATTTTTGTAAAGAAGAGGTAGTGTTTTCATACTCATTCATGTTTGTCACTAGGAGGCGCTTTACTATTCAAGACATTGGACCTTATATATACTTAAACATGTCAGTGATGCTTCTGAAGGGGCCGTACCTGCTTTAAAAAGAACCACTGCTTCGAAACCTGTGTCATGCATGCAAGAATCTGTGTGAACAATCCGACCAGATCATTTCATCCTACAGAACGAATGCTTCTTTATCATCCTGAATTATATTTGATTCCTGATACGGTCAGAAGCACATGTCTCAATCCATCAATTGAGGAAATTAATAATATGTGAGCAAAACTGTCACTGCTTTACATTTTTTTGCACACCAATGAGCAGCTGAAAGGTGACAAGTTCACATTTGCAAAGTGTCAGGCATGGCATTACACCCAGAATGCAACAATTTTAAAATACCTTTTGATCTGTTGATTTGCAAATACATTCTTTTTGTGATAATCCTTAAATCAACTTGCTTATTGGGAATTATATGGCAAGTGCTGCAGATTCAAATTTCTAAAGAAAGAGCTGTCTAGCACCTTTCGTTTTCCTAATGGGCCTGATCCTGTGGGACATATCACTGCTAGGGAGAATAAGCGAAGGCCAGGCCTAAAACCAGTAAGAGCTGTGTATCAATGGTTGACGGAACATATGTGGACAGCCATGTTTAGCAGTTGTTGGGGAAACTGTAGAAAAAACCTATATATTGGAGTTGAGCTTAATCTCTACCAGAAGACATGTACATTAGTTAAAAGGTGGGGGTACAGGAACTTTCTTGGCTGTATACCAAGGTTGGTAATCTCTACGGCTAGCATCGTTGATCAGCAGTAACTTAACTCTTTTGGAATAGTTGCTTATATATGTCCTGTGACTGTTTTATGTGGAGTGCATAACATACTGGATTGATATTTAGGGGCAGGATACATCAATAGGAACAGCCATGTATCCCAGTGGTTGGATATATCCACACTGAACTGTCCCTATAGCACTGGTAAGATGAAAAATCAAATTTCAAAGCTTTATTCGACAACAGTCATAAAAGCATTTCTACATCCCTACTTACACAACACAATAAATACTATAACAATGTTAAAAAACATCTTTTAAGAAACTGATTAAACATATCACTGTTGTTACGAAATTAGCAGCATTAAAATATAATAATCAACCATATCTATGGTATCTTCAAACTGTGCCTCGCTGCTATAAAGTGCGAGTACGTATGATCCATGACCAGCCTAGGAACTTTGCGATAGCAATCACCAAATGGGGTGTACAGTCTGTTTTCAATATTCTTAATGCCTCTTTACATCTACGTGTTCCTAAGTTCAGGCACACTGGTTTTATCCATTTACTTCGTGGGATGGCATACAAGGGAGAAACAAACAATAAATGGGCTGCATCCTCTATCAAATCTTTACAGTTGGGACATTTATCATCTGTATTTGTCGACCATTTACAGGTGAACGCCTTTGTTGGTAACGACCCAATCCTAAATTGGAAATACAGTTTTCTATCAAGGGGTTTTTCGATAATGTCCCAATAAAGTTCACAAGAAGGTGCAGATTTGATATTCAAATAACGCGCTGTTAAATTTGAGCTAGAGCCTGTGCATTGGGTAGATAGTCATACCATTTCCCAATACATATTCTTTAACATGGCCTTAGATGGAAAATTTTCGATGTCGGAAGAATTCCATAAGTGATCAAGTTCCAGCTTGCTAAGCAGTGCTCTTATTTCTTTTAACCACAGGATCGAATGGAAACGATCTGCCCTTGTGATGTCTTTTAAAGCATTTGCAAAATGCACAAGTTCTGGTGTGGTCATTAAACGTCTCCAATCTAGCAACGGACGCAGCCTTGCTAGATCCTTAATCCTTTTCCTGCCCAGGTCATAGGTCAATGCTACGGTAGGAGTACTCTGAGGGACCCCAATCAAACAACGGAAAAAAACTATTTTCCGCCAGTGTTAATTGCTTCATATTGGAGAAACCCCATAGTTCAGAACCGTATAAAGAGGCACTGACTACCTTCATATTGTAAATTTCTAATGCAGGAGTAATAGGCTTGGTCAATGAAGTTTTATGTTTAAGAGCCACTATGCCAGCCAATTGATGAAACTTTAATACAGCCATGTCAGTATGTTTTTTCCAGCTCAAGTTATTTTGGAGGCTTATACCTAAATATGTAAAAGCTTCAACCTGTTCCAATGGGGTACCATCGAAATTTATAGAACCCCTGAAGGTGTTCCGCTGGTTTAGGCACATGAACTTAGTCTTGGATGTATTTATCTCGAGTCCATGAACTTTGCAAAACTCTCCGAAGGCACTAACTGCCTTCTGGAGCCCACTTGGTGTACGGGAAACTATGAGCATGTCGTCCGCGAACATGAGAATGGGTACTCGAGCTCCAGCCAATAATGGTGCATCAGTGGGGGAACGGCTTAGGTAGTCTACAATCCCATTGATGTAAATTGAGAACAGTGTTGGTGCCAAGACACACCCCTGCCGTACCCCTCGCTCAACGGGGAATGTGTATTTGAATTTAAAAACATTTGTACAGCGCTCGCATACCCAGCGGTTTCATGGTGCTAGTGATGAACAGTGGAAGGCAGCAACTAAGCAATTAGGTCAGGTAGGCTGATGTGAAAAGGAAGGTTTTGAGATTCTTCCGGGACAGAAGGTAAGAAGGGGAGGTACGTAGGGTGACCGGAAGGGAATTCCAAAAAGTTGGAGCCAGGACAGCGAATCTCACTCCGCCCGCCTTCTGCTTTTTAAAGCGAGGGATAGTGAGAAGGGCCAGATTGGCCGAGCGGAGTTCTCTGCCAGGGCGATACGGCTTGATGAGGGAACAGATGAACTCGGGAGCAGTGCCCGATCTGGCCTGATATGTGAGGCAGCCGAGTTTGAACAGGGCACGCTCTCTCACAGGGAGCCAGTGCAGTGTTTTGAGTAATGGGGTGACCCGATGAAATTTGGGTAGGCCATGGATCAGGCGGGCCGCCTGGTTCTGCACCAGTTGTAATCGATGGATCAAGTATGCAGGGGCCCCATTGTAGACTATGTTACCGTAGTCTATACGGGACAGTACCATGGTCAACATAATAATTTTTAAAGCTGAGGGAGAAAAAAAACGGGACACTTTCCTAATTACTCTAAGGGAAAAGAAACATGAGGAAACCACGGAACTGACTTGGGGGTGAACGGTGAGCTGGGGATTCAGAAAGATTCCCAGGGTTTTTACTTTGGGTACCGGAAGTGGAGGGGCACCAAGGGAAGGGGGCCAGAAAGAAGGGGACCATGGACTGCAACCACCTCAGGTCAGGACCAGCTCGGTCTTGTCCGGATTAAGTTTGAGGTGGTTGCAGCTCATCCAATCTTGAATGAACGTCATTACTGTTTGGACGTTCAGGGCAGATGAAGGTGAGTGAGACAGATTGAAGATTAACTGGAGGTCGTCCGCGTAATTGAACACGGTGACCTCCAGTTGCTGTAACATAAAAATGAGGGGAAAAATATGAAGGTTAAACAAAAGAGGGGAAAGTGATGAGCCCTGAGGGACCCCGCACTCTACCTTGCGAGAGGCCGCCGCAAAGCCAGTCAGTCGGACTGCTTGAGTTCTCCCAGCAAGGAAGGACTCTAGCCAGGAGAAGGCTAGGCCTTCTATGCCCGCCGCCCTGACACGGTTTAGGAGGATGGAGTGGTCCACCGTGTCAAAAGCGGCGGATAAATCTAAGAGAATCAAGGCTTGCGGAAGGTTGGTGTCGATACCTTCGCGCAGCTTGTCCATGACTGAAATGACCACTTTCTCTGTAGAGTGCAGGGGACGAAAGCCAGCTTGGCAGGGGGAGAGGCAATGGTTTGCCTCAACGCGAGTGCCCAAAGTGGAAGTGATGTGAGTTTCCAGAACTTTTGCAAGGTAAGGGAGGAGTGAAATAGGGCGATAGTTGGAGGGGGAGGAAGGGTCGGCGTCCAATTTTTTTAGGATTGGGATGACAGCTGCCGATTTGTGAGAACTGGGAACAGAACCCTGTACAAGTGAATCATTGAGAAGGGTCAAAGGGGGGGTGGGACAGACTGAGTAAATTTCTCTGAGGATACAAGCAGGGGCAAAGTCCAAGGGAGAGCCTGATTTGACCCGATGAAGCAGAGGAAGGAGGGTGTCAGTAGTTAATAGCGGGAAGTTAGTCAATTTAACAGTGGTAGGGGGAGGGGAAGGGTCAGCAAAAAAGGAGGAAGGCGGAGGAATGTTGTGTTTAATTTTGACAACTTTGTCTATAAAGAACTCGTTAAGCGAGTCACAGAGGGATTGGGAGGGGGGGATGGTGACTGTGGCTCCAGTGGATGATGCTAGTTCATGGACAGTGGAGAAAATTTCCTTCGACTGGGACTCGGCAATCATTACTCTGTTAGTATAATATTCGGCTTTTGCTTCCAGGATGCTTTTTTTATAGGTTTGCAGAACAGCCAGATAGATTGTTTTTTGGGCAGGGTCGTAAGTTCTTCTCCAGACTCGTTCAGCCCTCCTTGCAGCTAGTTTTTTTTCTTTAAGGTCGGAAGTAAACCAACGATTAGCTGCGTGGGCCCGTTTAACTGAAAGCCGCTTTAAGGGGGCAAATTCATCACCCATCACCGTGTCTGTCACCTCGCCCTGAGCACCCCACCTGATTCTCGCGAAATTGTTCTCATGTAAGCGGACGAGTAACGTCAATAGTTCCGGAGGCAAACCAGCTTCCGCAAGTACCCCCCAAGGTAAGATGAATCTATATGGACTGCCATGTCCTAGAACAACAGGATGCATATGTAGCAATTGCCTTGCATGCCGTAGGAAAATTCTTTAGAGTCATAAATTGTAGGATTAATCTATGGGGACAGTTCTATACACCAGTGAAAGGAAAAATCCATGGGAATGGTCCTGTATATCGGTAGTAGAATTAAACAACAAGGACAACCTGTATATTAGCCGTTGAGTTGCTACCAGCTAATTATGAAGTAGGAACAATTTATGTTGAAAGCCCTAGAATAACTACATGGACGGCACTATACTTACAAAATGTGTCATACGTCTATGGGATCTCCCCCTTATGTCTGAGTGAGGGTATTTTTATAAGGACAATCATGTACATTAATGGTGGAGTTAAACTGTAGAAAAAGCATCAGTGATGTATCCGGGGATACGTTTATAGGGAGTGCCAAATGTAACCAGTAGGTTTAAACTAGAGGGAAATCTCAGTGTGTCAGTGGTAGGAAGAATCCAGATTATAAGTACTATATATCATAAGTAAAATTAACGTGTATGGTGAGCACCCTATATCCAAGATATGGCTCTACAGGCGCATCTGTGTAACTTCAGAGGGTGAGTTTGTCGATACGTAGCAGCAGTAGGGGAAGTCTGAAGAATTTTTCCTGTATATCAGCTTCAGAATGATTTATATGAACAAATACACAATTGTATCTTTATAAGCTATGTAGCTATAAGCTTTATTAGCTGAATGCTTACTCCTAACCTGATGGCAGATGAAGTACAATGTTTTGAAACTAAACACTACAAAGCTAAGATTCTGTACGCTTCTCCTAAAATCCATATAACTGTTCTTAGTAGGCCATCTTATGCTATGCGGTTAGGTTTTGTGTACCTACAGAGTGGACAATCACCCCTTAGGGTTTCCTGGCACTCATCAGGTGGGAGAACCTTGCCTCGTAGGGTGGGAAAAGGTGTTTGGGTTAGTCAAAAAGCAATGGATTCTTGTGGAACTCAGGAAGTGAGGAGGCTCTTATGTGAAGGAGAGGGTGTTCCATGCTTTAGGAGCAATGTAAGTGAAGGCTTGACCTCCAGCATTGTTACTGTTTGTGTGGGATGTGTGCTAGTAGGAGTTTACCTGATCTGAGGTGTCTGGATGGCTGGTGGAAGGAGATGCAATTGTTTAGGTAGGTTGGGCCTTTGTTGCACAGTGCTATAAGTGTGTGGGTGAGGAGTTTGAATTTGGTGCATATGTGTATTGGGGGCCAGTGGAGCTCCTTAAGGTGTGGACGGTGTATGTGCTGTGTGGAAGATTGAGGACGAATCGGACTGCTGTGTTTTGGATGGTTTGTAGTCTTCTGGTGAGTTGTTTTGTGATTCCAGCATATAGAAAGTTCAAGTAATCCAGACAGTGGTATCTCCTTCTTGGGCACTCCGTAGATGACTTTCCGAGCAATATGGTGCAAGGATGACCTCTTCTGTTCATTCTGTCAAGAAGGAACCAATCCATCAGAGGGCAGGTCCTTGAATGTTAATCTCGTGTAGACATCGAATGACTGAGGGCTGCGATGGGGTGAGATACTGAGTGAGATCTTCTTTTGCTACTCCTCTTATTGCGGCATCACAAGTCTCCAGTCTTGGTATTCATAATGACTCAAATCTTGGAATTAATTTGCCAATATCCAATGTGTCCAAAACCTATTTCTTTCAGTTAAATAGATTAAAGAACCTTTTCCCATTTTAAAATAAGGAATTATCTAAAATAGTTATCATCTGAACGTTTCATAAGATTTTTGGCGGCTTCAAACCAAAACTGAAAGTCAGAAGCAGTGGGTCCATAAAGATTGAAAAGAGACAGTGAAACTTTAACAATCAATAATTTAAAGTGCAAACCTCTTACATCTATATCAATTTCTTGTGGTATTAAATGAATAGGAAGAGATTTGCAGGACAAAGTTATAACTCCATTCCTTTTGTCATTTCCTGGAGAAAAGTAAACTTCACCAACCCCTTTCCAATTATTTTTGGGAACAAACTTTGTTAGGTTTTGCTGTGTTGTATGATAAAAACACATGCAAAGAAATAAAATGGCAAACAAACCTGAACATAAGAGGACATCTGCAGATTCAGCCCCATCCCACCACACCCCACCCCCACATGCCGGCAAAAGAACACAAGACAATGCAAAAAAAGTAAAAAGTAAAATGCAAGGTTCACTTCCTCTTGCCCCCATCCAGCCCCATGAACATGTGAATTTTTTTGTTTACCATTTGTCTCATGGAACAGACAGGCTCTTACTCAATTCTTCTGTAATCTACCCATGCCTGCCAAATCTTGGAGTGCTTCTGTGGACTACCTCTGGGCACCTTTCCAATTGTATAGATTCGTCCGCAGTAAGGTGTGATTTTTGAATGAGTGCAGTATCTGCACCGAGCTTGAGAGATGACTTGGAACTCGTTGCCGGTTAACAGAAGAATTGAGATCCAAGACACAATTTTCAAAGACATAAAAAAGAAGTGGGATAATGAGATGTGTCAGATAAGCTATTTAAAATTATTTAACAGGAACCATGTAATATTCAAGCGATATAATAATGCAAATAAGAGACATTGAAGAAATATAAAAGAAAAGAGTAATAAAATGAGAAGATAGAATAGAGAGTGAATAGAAAAGAGACGGAATATAGAGGTTGAGGATCTTGATCGTATGAAGAAAGAGACAAGTTAAAAGTAGAGAGAAAACATGGCTACAAACATTTCAAAATAGATGGGGGGAGGTGGAGCCACATGGAAGGGATGAGATGTCCGGAATCTGGGGGAGAGATGCAAGGAGGTGGGCAGAACTTGAAATGTAGGATGAATACAAGCAGAAACATGATGAAACCTGCAAGAGAAAAACAAAAATAGTGGGAAAGAGTGTTGGATTAAGGAACAAGTAAATCTAATAATTTTACTTTGCAACTTCAACAACTGTATACAATTAACAATAAAACTGATGAGTGGAATCCCTATGTAGATAAACAAAACCTACAGTGAGAACAAATTATAAATTATGCATTGGGAGATCTTGAAGTGCCATGTTCTCAGCTCTGCAAGACTCTAGAAAAGTCTTCAAACGAATGGGGTCTCCATAAGTGGTTGTTTTATTTTTGTAAGTCAATTAAAATAAGAAAGGGTGAAATAATTCAATACGATTGCCTGGAGAGCGAAGCATTAGTTGCAAATATAGTAATTTTTTTGCTCTTGTCTGCAGTAGTCTTTGCATAGTCTTTTGTGAAGTAGATCGTGTTACCTGACCAGGAAATTCATTTAATCATTTTAGCTGCAGCGAGGACTTTGAGTAAGTCTGCATATTCAAGGACGTAGAGAATAACTCCTCTGGGTTTTTGGAAGTAGAAGCCTCATTAGGCAAACTACCTGTTCGTTGGATATTGAGCAAGAGTGTTGTTGGAGTATTCAATAATTTAGGCAGAAAAGACTTGAAAAAGGTAAATAGGGAGGTCCCTTAAGTAACCTCAGGCAGACCCTAAATTTGCAGATTGTTCCTCCTATCTCTATTTTCCAAATCTTCAACTTGCCTTTTGTAAGATAGAAACCTGTGACTGAAGAGTGTCTACCTTTAGGGTAGTTTCCGTAAAGACTGCCAGATGATGTTCAACTGATGAGTTGCTCTTGCATGTGAGGCCATCTGTCACTAAGGGTTTGTAGTTTTGCATTTGTTCTTCTATATAGGGATGCAAGGTCCTGATTTCTTTCAAGGAGAAGCGTGGCTCAGTGGTTAGAGGCGGCAGAGGAGAAGCGTGGCTCAGTGGTTAGAGGCGGCAGAGGAGAAGCGTGGCTCAGTGGTTAGAGGCGGCAGACCCAGAAGCTGAGATCGGCCGTGGACCAGGGTTTGATTCCCCGCCTCAGCGGGTCTCGGGCTAAAAAAATTCCACGGACTCGACAATTCTCGCTCCGGTGCCTACTCGACTCACGGGGTCACACTCTGCGACTCTGGGCAATAGCTTGCTTAATCTCCACTACGGCCCCTCGCGGCGGGATGCCTGGCTTTCACCTTGTGGATACCCTGCCGGGGTATCTCACAGGGGAATACCAGGACGGGTTCCCTAAGCAAGCGCCTTGATACCTTCGGGTGATACGTGCGCTATATAAGTCGCAATACATACATACATTCAATAAGACATCCATTTAAGCAGGAAGAAAAGAGCTTGTGGGTGAGGGTGGGTCATTTTTTAGTCTTCTGTATTATGCTCTACCTAGTGACGATGAAGCTGTGGTGACAGATGAACTGGATGAGGAAGCAGGGCCTCTAAGTAATGAAGAACTGTAATCTTCATTCTCAGGGAATACTTACTAATAAAAAAAGAACTTGGCACAGAAGCTGAAAATATGAAAAGACATCTTTATTAAATTTAATAAGTAAGGCCACGTCACACAGAAGCCGTAGCAACTGAATGAGGTAGTCTGAGGAATACAGAAAACCGAGGCCTTTTATATGCTTAGGGTTACAAACTTCAGCATACAAGTAAGGGGCAGTCCTAGCTTTTGCAAGCATGCAAAAATGCCTAACATTCCTTCTTACACAAGCCGGGACAAACCCATAATAAAAGGACCACAACCCATATCATAAACAGACCATAAAAGAAGGAACAGAAAACAGATAAGAAGCAGGATAAGGGGTGTGTGTGTGCATACCAAACTCTACAATGTCCTGTGCTTTGATCCTCAATCTTGATCAGCTAACTGGTTTAACAAGGTCAGCTTCAGGCAACAGGGTCAGTTCACTCAGGTCAAACAGGAGTCAGCATGAACTCGAGCTAAGGTGTACATGTCCTCAAAAGACTAGTTTCAGCCACAATCATGGCCTATGTGAGGGCAACCACAAAATGGCTGCCATACACAAAATGGAACCCACGGGTTCAGAATTCTCAGAACCTCAGACCCTCCTTTTGCCCTTACATAGGCAATCACTCAGTCTGTGTCTGAATCAATGTCAATATTATCCGTTATTCCCTTCACTAAGGCATTATTACTCGAGTTATCTTTCATGGAACGCAAGGGATAGACTTCGTTGGCATAAATAAACATCGTCTGATATGCCCATACAGACCCATTGTAACTAAATGACAGAACCAAATAGGGAATACCTCTATCTGTAGTATGTGGCATAAGACCACATACCCAACAATTAGTGGTGTTCAGTACTAACTGGTATTGATGCTGAAACTGTACAAATAAATTATTCACAAATTCCGACCTTCTAATCTGCTCGTGTTCAGGTAAGATATGAAAAGAATGCAAAGAAGTAGTAGTAGGAAAAGACATAGGTTGGGAGGTGGGTGCAGAAGTCAATTGGGTAGTGAAAACAATCCAACCCACAAAAGATAACGTCATGCTTAAAAATACTAGAAAACATATTATTAAGAACATATGGACAACAAGAGAAAGTAATGACCACTATTACATACAAAATTATAATTTTTCACAACTCTAAGCAGAAAGCAAATCCTAAAATTATCTAGTAACATTTTTTATGTCTCCTATACATTTCAGTAACTTATTATATGTTCAGGTGAAACAGTGGTGATCCTCATCAATACTCTGAGGTGAAAAGGGATACTCTTCCACAGGGAATGGACTTTATTCTGCTTTTACTAAACAGAATACTACTTTAAAACAATGCCAGCAAAACAGCAAAAATTAGTCTCCTAACACCCATTTTATGCAATCGCACGGGAAATGCCCAGAGTCCGTCCAAGCCTCTCCGGCAGGCTTCTATTGTTCATCAAGTCCTCTTGTGTTGTTTTCTTCCGCATGGGCCTCTTCATTCAGGTCTTTCATGAAAATGGTCCTTCTCAGTATCCGTTGGAGTGCCCTCCTGGCAAACACTTGCAGCTTATTTGACAGTCTCAATGTCTCAAGGCAGGGCACCAATATCTCTCCTCTGCAGCAGGCACTACAGATAGTGTGCTCTCCATTGATCATGGGCACAGATCATCTCATGCAGACCCAAGTACTATTAATCAGGAAAGAGCAACAGGCTTTCATACTCAGCAACACTTTCAGACTCCAACACTCGCTTTTCAGTGTCAGAGGATGCTTGGGCTGCTCTTCCATTTAATCATAGGTACCACAATGTAGTGCCTTTTTCCAATCCTGGATCCTCTGGTGCACTGCCTTTCCGTTGGAGCAAAGAAAAGGGGGTGTGTGTGGCCAAAACTCAGGCCAAGGGGCTCAATGGACTACCTACTGTCAGAGGTTACCAGCACATGACAGGTGAAAAACTAAAAACTTTAAATAACTGGAATCCTTCTCTTTCGCTCTTTTGCACTGAAACTCTGGTTCTGTCGCAAAACCAGCTCCTCCTTCTTCTCTGATGTTCAACGCCTTCTGATGAAGCAAGTACAATACATTGGAGATATCACTGATGACACGCTGGCGATCACTGTCTGGGTGCTGGGACTGTCACTGATGGGAATTAGCTTTTCATCAAAGGTCCGCAGGTTATTATGACTTAATCCAACAGAACCTAGTGACGTAGGAAATGGGACACATTTGTTATTTTCCTTCAATTTAGTACAAAAACAGTTTGTTTTTAACAAGAGGATTGCAAGCAGGTGGCCTGCAATTTGCGAGGGAGTGGCCATACACCATGAGACAATTCTGGTCTAGAACACACGGTCATTCTCATAGAATACAAAGACAAAGGCAATAAGCAAAACAGCGCCTCTATTTTCTTCAATTGGGTTTCCATGTGAGAGCATATCCTCTACCATCTAAGGGTAGATAACTATATGAGAATTTTATCTAAATGGATGTCCTCACACATAGTGACATCGTCTAATGGGGTAAACACATTTTGTCTCTCAATGATTAAGTCTAGGTGTTCCTAAATTCCTTATCTAGAACATCTCAAAAGAAAAATCGCATAATCCAGATTATCAGGGACATGGAGTAGGCCTAAAGAAAATTCTTAAAAACCAGTCTGGTCATACAAAAGGGAATTCTACATAATATAGGGGTTTCTGGTACATTACTGTAATCTGGAAGTGTGAACCTAATACAATAATAATAATAAAAGAAGGCTAACTGGTGAAAGGAATATGGAAAAGGGAAAATGGGACTAGGACACAGCTAACACCCCCAATTACAAGGGACAATGCAACATCAATCAGGGGAGAAGTGATGAAAGAAAAATCTATAGGAAGAACAAGAAATTACTTGAGTGAATGTTAGCTCTACCGCTGGCCGCTAAACCATATACGGTAATCTCAGCTAATGTTCCAGTTCCTATCTTCAGGGAAAAATGAAACCTTGTTTCCTTTATGGTACAAGGCCATACACTATTCAGGAAGCAGAACAAAACTGACTAATGTAATATAAAAATTAGGTCACCATGCGCAAAAGTCACAGATCTATAATTTATCCTTACGTCCAATCAGGATGCATAAATGTAGGGCTGCCTGTTCCTTAAGGGGAGGGGCAGTACGTGACTAACAGCATGTGACACACTTTGATTCTGTATATCTCTTTTTTATTTTCCTTCAAATACCATTAAAGCCAAATTTGACATACACTGATGAAGTGTTGTCTGTCTTTCTGTGAAATTTAGTGTCAAAGCAAATCTACCCAACTGTTTGCAGGATACACATCGTCATGTATATCCCTTCACAACACAGGTAAACTTGTAATAGTATCATAAGCAGCAACATAAAACAAAAAACATGCAAAAAAAATGCACAAAACGGACATGTCAAGCCATCAGATATACTTGCTGTATATCAAGCACAAAAAGCATAGACAAAACAATAGCATATATAAATGAGCGGTGACACATAACACCGTGTCAGGTTTAAAATCCTTACCCTCGTTTTTGACAGTAGATCACCAATTAGTGGATATCTGCTGTCAAATACAACTTTCAGACACACAGAACCAGCAAGAACAATTCATGATAGAACCAAATACACAAACATGAAAAACGCATGGACATTTCTTTCCTAAGGAGTTACGCAAAAACACATCTCATTTCAACCAACCAAACTCACGTGTCTTGTCAGCCTTAAAATCACCCAGAACAATCCATGAATGATCTGTGGGCAGAAGCAAAAAATAAAATACACAACACACAAAAGAGAGACATTTCTCATAACAAACAGACATCAATCATAACGTTTAATCAGAAGACAAAACATAATACACATGAACAGACACAAAAATAAATGTCCATTACTTAACTGTTACCTTCTTGTCAGTCAGCTTGCAACATTAAGCCATTTTAACTTTCCGAAAGTAAAATTCTTTCACTGACACTCCATGTTATCTTTGGGCCACAATTTCCACTGTAAAAAATAATTCTTAATTGGAAAATCGTTCTCACTTAGGCATGTAGCCTTCAAAATTTAAATAAAAAGCTTTGTCTTATTTTCTGTCTAAGGCTTAATGCAATGCTTCATTTTCGGTCAAATAAAAGCAACTAGCAGACATTACTTTTTTAGAGGCAGAGATACAAATATATCATTTCTGCGGAGCATTTAGCATGTGTTGGGACTTTCAAAGAAACCTTTTTCAAATTTTCCCTTTGGAATTAAGTTCTTTAATTTTGTGGAGAAACCAGAAACCCTTCCTTTTAGAGGCCTGTTTAGCAAGGTCATTCTGCATTTCACAGAGACAAGGCCTTAATTTAAAAGGTCACAAATGTCAACATGACAGCCTCCTTCCATTGTTTACAGGGAAACTAAAGATAACACCTCAGCGGGACTTGAGCAAACCTCTGCAGTTCTATTAGCCCCCACCCTCTGCTCATTCTGAGGCTGACAAAGTCAAAAGGCCTTCCGGATTCCTCCTAACCTGCAATAATTCACTCTATTTAAAACACATGTTATATATATTACTCCTGTTAGGGGCTATAATTTATTTCTATACTTATATTATTAAAACATTTACTGTGAATAATTCGCAGAACATAATAACACACATACCAGTTTTTAGAACAAATGCTTGTTTGCAATGGTACTCATTTCATCAACCTTAAATAGATGAAGGTCTCAGTTAGGTCCAGCCAAAGTTAAAAACCTTCAACCCTGATATTAAATTCAAACCTCTGCACCAGGCACATTGGCTCACTGAGCCATTAAACGTAACCCCAAATGGGAACAACCTGCAAATTTGTGTTTTATACCTAAATGTATGCATTTACTGAAGCCTAAGGCACTTTAAAGCTATTTTAAATGGCAAAAATACCCAAATTCGACTTTGATATTTTGGGCACTTAAAAATAAATATCCTATAAGTATGTTACATATTAATCATCCTCAGAATGTTCTTTACACATTACAGATATTAGACATTAGAGATATCTTGTGTAAATCCTTAGAAAAATGAGTTTTTTTACGCCTGCGCTAAGTGAGATGTCATATGCTAATGTCCTCATTATGCAGTGCAACACAACTCAAATTAAATTATAATACTAGGAGGTCACAGTATGAGCATTAAGCTTCATGAATAGTAAAAAACGAATTTTGTAGCACTTATTTTTAATAATTATTTTTCATAATTTAATAATTATTTTTAATAAACCCAATCATTTTGGCTAATTTCACATATAAAAGCAAGCTGCATCCCTTATTTCAGACATAAACAGAAAGGGGTGAAACACTCAGGACACACAATACGGCGCGCTTTAGCCATGCATTTCATAAATAGCGCCAACGCTATTCACTTACAGAAATTGCACTAATGGGAAAACCACATAGACATTTAAACACACATTTAACCCACAAACCAATACTCCGAACAAAAACAAAGGACAGCCCACAGACTGTACTTAAACCAAACCATTTGTAAATACTAGTTGTAAGTCATATTTACAAGAAACGCTTCTCAATTGTGTTTCAAAAGACTGCTAAAACAGCCCAACAGACTGATGTATGTCCAAGAAGCGAAAATACGCTCAATTCACTAGCTTTGGCTAACAGAACACCAAAAAATCGCTCTGCATATCTTCCATCATAACATTGCGCAGAACAAAGGATCCTTATATGTATTATGTCATATTTTAATTCCCTGGGGATACAAAATCACCAAGGAAGAAATATGTTTGTAAATCTAAACCTATTTAGATATTCCCTCTAGAGAAGCCGGCTAATTTACTTCACATCACACTATGGTACCTTCCAAATAAAGTCACACATTCTTCGTATGTGAGCTTTTAAACAGGCATGCCAAAAATATTGCAAAATATACAATATTATAATCAATGTAGTGCTTAATGTACTTTTCGGACGTGCACCGTTCAACTAAACCAAATAGAGAAAATTCTCCTCATTACCTGTTCTACACAAATTGCAATTCGCATATACAAACCTATACAAATCTAAAGTTGGCCAACACAAATTCCAAAGTTCCAAAGTTACTGTCCTAAATTTGCTAAGACCAGGCATCTCATAGCTCACTAATCTAGCTTCAAACTTCAAGGGGTTATCAAAAACAATATACTCGCAAATATACAAGACCCTCGGCTTTGGTAATTGCAATAACCAAATCAAAACCAAGAAACCAAACCCTCGGCTTTGGTAATTGCAATAACCAAATCAAAACCAAGAAACCAAACAAAGTCGTGGGAGCGACCCACTTGTACTTCTTATTCTTACTAATCAAAAGGTTATCCAAATTCTAACTGTCAAGTTCTACATGACCTAACGGTCTTTTTTAGAATACTCACGCCAAAAAGGTTCTCAGTCAGGAGTGACATCATGTGGAGGATCAAAATCAGGAAGATCAGAAATATACCGGGCTGCGAAGACAGAGAATCTCCAGAATCCTTGTGCACAAAGTAGCAGAGTCCCATCCTCTCCTCCTCAGTAGATTTCAGTCTCCTGACAAGATCACTCCTTCAGAAAGTCACTTCTCTGATGAAGCCCACGTTGGCCGCGCCATTTGAAGAACTGTAATCTTCATTCTCAGGGAATACTTACTAATAAAAAAAGAACTTGGCACAGAAGCTGAAAATATGAAAAGACATCTTTATTAAATGTAATAAGTGAGGCCACGTCACACAGAAGCCGTAGCAACTGAATGAGGTAGTCTGAGGAATACAGAAAACCGAGGCCTTTTATATGCTTAGGGTTACAAACTTCAGCGTACAAGTAAGGGGCAGTCCTAGCTTTTGCAAGCATGCAAAAATGCCTAACATTCCTTCTTACACAAGCCGGGACAAACCCATAATAAAAGGACCACAACCCATATCATAAACAGACCATAAAAGAAGGAACAGAAAACAGATAAAAAGCAGGATAAGGGGTGTGTGTGTGCATACCAAACTCTACAATGTCCTGTGCTTTGATCCTCAATCTTGATCAGCTAAAGGGCAGGAACTGGTTTAACAAGGTCAGCTTCAGGCAACAGGGTCAGTTCACTCAGGTCAAACAGGAGTCAGCATGAACTCGAGCTAAGGTGTACATGTCCTCAAAAGACTAGTTTCAGCCACAATCATGGCCTATGTGAGGGCAACCACAAAATGGCTGCCATACACAAAATGGAACCCACGGGTTCAGAATTCTCAGAACCTCAGACCCTCCTTTTGCCCTTACATAGGCAATCACTCAGTCTGTGTCTGAATCAATGTCAATATTATCCGTTATTCCCTTCACTAAGGCAAAATGGAACCCACGGGTTCAGAATTCTCAGAACCTCAGTAAGGGGGGTGCATGGATCTTCCTTCTCTGAAATCTGAGATACTACTGAGGAAAGTCTAGAATGCCTGAGGAGGAGACTTGAAAGGCAATTTGACAGTTACTAATCTACCCATAAATAAAGAAAGGGGTGGAGATGGTATACATTCAATGAGGAGTAAAAAGAAAAATGGTATTGTTAATAATATCTGTCCAGCTAGAACATAAGGGTCAGACCATGGTTATAACTTTGAGGATTGATAGCTTGGCTATGTGGTTATCAATTTTGATTTGGTGAATATAGTGGTCAGTAAGAGGAAAGAGCAAATGCCAAGACATAAAAATTGTTGAGGAGTTAACAAATCCCAATATGCTGTAGAGAACCTCCTGCATAAAATGAGGGGCAGTGTGAGCCTTCAGGTAGCTGTTTAAATAAATATTCAGGCAGACTAATGGTGAATTGCGCAAAGTCCACACAAAGAATAAACCTGGTACCTACTGCAGGCCAACCATACTGATGTCCAGGGTGTTTGTTAGCTCTTTGTCACTCTCCCGTGCTATGCAGGTATTTTAAGATGGCGGATGCCTCTGAGGTAAGAAAGTGCATCGCCGTCGGGAAACATGGAGCACGTTACACCCGATACTTAGCAGTCAGGAGAAATGAGCCATCAGAAAGACTAGCACCATACTCATTTAGGAAGGAACTGCAGACGGAGGAAACCACCATAAAACCGTACTTTTCTGATGACATGCCATGGAAAGTCACATGGGTGGCACCATCTTCCTCAGGCACCTAGCGACGCCCCCGAAGACCTATGTTTTTAACGCTTAATCCTGCACTGCTTAATCCTGCACCTCATTTTCACTATGAGAGACAAACCGTATACAATGCCAAGAAACTGGCGATTGTGCGCTAAACAAATAAACATTAGGTTTGCCATAAATTCAAGTTATCGCTCAGTTTACAGTCACGCTTGTCATATAGCTACATTCAACTCATTCTCCTGAGTTAAAAAAGGAAGATCCAGCCACATCTTAAGAAATGTTTTAGATCTTAAGAGTTTGGAACAAATAACAGATGCAGACTGTTCCCTAAAGCTACTATATATCATTATATTACATTACCTAATAAGGTAATGGGCCAGCCCATGGTTTGCGTGCCTCAAAATAAAACGAGCACTGCTAAAGCCAATAGATCTCGCATTTATGTTTGTGATGAGCTATTGCCTTAGTTATTGTAATTTTTTGTGTGAATTAATTTCAAACAAGCATGTTAAGGACAATTAGCCGTTTCTTTCTTTTTAAGTGTAGTATTGTGTTATTTTGTTAGTAGATTATCACGCAAACGTGTTTAAAAGGTTGGATGTGATTTAATAGAAAAGCTATTTAATGGACTACCATTACTGAGAAACCATTTCATCTAAACTGTTTAATGGAAATTTTCATAATGAATGGCATTTGCCTTTTCATAGAAACCAATTCATAGAATGTCTTTTTAGTCAAAAATGGCTTTTGAATGCTTATTTTTTAAGTTTCAATGAATCGTTGCAGGTCTTACTTTCAGAAACAGTTTTGTCGAAGATAAATATTTTAGTGCTTTACTTCAGGGGACATTATTTCATATTTATATCTTTTACCTTGCCAAACAATTACTTCAGATGCTTGTTAATTCGCTGACCCATCACTACCTGTAAACTTCACCCAACGCTGATCCCGCACAGCCCCTAAACACCATCAGTCCTTGGTCCCATAAACCCCACCACACCTATAGCACACTCAACCCTGAAGTCTAAAAGGCCTTTGACCCAAAAAAAACACCATCGCTGAAACATAATCACTCATTACCGCATATTTCACCCATTCGTGAACCCTAAAAACCCATTTATACGCCAGAACACCACTTATCCCATACCCCTTAAAACACCTCAGTTCACCCAAACTTCACCCATTCCTGAACCCTCAAAACCCTCACTGCCCTAAAACACCAGCCATCTGTGGTAAATAAATAAATAATACCTCTCTTTTTGACTAGACATATATCATAACAGATAGCTCAATAAATAAGAGTCAAGATTCGAGGTAGTAGGAGTTTTGCAGGTTTATTACAGCATAAGGACAGGATCAGGACAACCTGCATAGGAATAGGGTGACAGGGCCCAGCAGCTGCTGGGGCTGGATCTGGGATGAGCGCGCTGACTTTTAATAACAATACATGAGCATATATACATAACGCAAACACATAGCATTACATTGCAGTGGGCGTAGCAGTTGGTGGAGCAGAAGGTGTGACGCGTAGCAGTCGCGAAAGATAAGGGCGAAAGTAGGTGTAACTGGGCGTATACATAGACATGTGATGCAAACGTAACAGAATATGTCATGAATAGGGTGGAAACCATGGAGGGGGCTACCTAAGGAGCCGGGACCATTAACCTGATGGTGCGCGCAAACTAGCAATGACGTATCACTAGGAGAAGCTGGGGGCTATGAACTCTGTGCTAGGAGCAGAGACTGAAGTCTGGAGAGTCAGGGCGACATGTACCTAAACAGTATCTAGTATCTGATGTTTAGAGAACATGTTGATATAAACTATAAGTCAGGAGGGGAAAGGCTAACTTGATTCTGAGACTGGACCATGCATTATTCTACATGTAGTGCGTGATGAAGAATATGAAATGACCATTAAATACAGTATTTCTCTAACGTGGAGACGAGGAGGCTAGACAATGACGGAAACTATTGATGCAGTTCAGTAGTTTAGGAATGCAGAGAAGGAGGACTGAACTGATAACAGGAACTATAACATACTTTTGGCAGACTCAGAGGCAGAGCCAGCTGAACCGGGCACTGAGAGGCAGGAAGTAAGTGAAGGGTCGAGGATACAGGTGGGGGCTGGATCGCTCCTCAGCGAGGGCTTCAGGATACAGGAGCTGAATCTGGTGTCCGGGCCCTTTTGAGGCCTAGAAACTGGGACTTTATAATGAAATAACGTGCACACTGGGAAACGTGGCAACGTAGCTTTACATAGGCCTGATATTCGTAGTATTCACGAGGACTGGAAACTGGCATATTAGAGGTGGACACAACTGTAATTGCGTCATTAATCAAATATAGGGAGTACATATGCATATTTAATCATGCACACATAACATATGATGGATGACACGTAGGGACACAGAACATGGCAAAATTTACTTTTCCACATTCCCTCCTTGTCACTACGTTTCCATCAGGAAACATCAATATTCATGATACCATCTATCATTTCATACAGTATCATTTGCTCGTCTCGAATTATCCTGGAACGGGATTTAGAACGGGGCTTGGGACTAGGAATACAAGAAGTAGCACAAATGCCGCAAATCGCAGGGCCACATTGTATACAGAGGCAGCAGCTGAATATGATCGCTACTGCAATACCTAGAAAGGACAATATTTTCCATCCCCAGGCGGAAATTATATTCCAGAACCAACCGGACCATGTCCAGGTGCCTGGGTCTTGGTGTATCAGATGGGCAATCTTATGGAGTCTGGTTATAGCTGAATAAACAGACGGCGCGTTATTTGGAATGAAAATGCAGCAACTAGATCCGATGACTCTACAGGCCCCGCCCCTATCGGCCAGTATGACGTCAAGGACGAGACGATTCTGTAAAACGACAAATCTCATAGCAGATTGCTCTTCGGTTAAGTTACCTAGAGCAGAAGCAGTCTCATTTATTACAGCTTCAAGGGTTCTGGTTAACCTACGGATCAGCTTACTATTCTGGATAGGTCCTACAAAGAAAAAGAAACCTCTATTGAAATCTGTATACTGTTCTAGAGCAGTTTCAGTATAATCGACAATTGGGGACTCCCTTCTATGTCTAACGTGTACTAGATGTGTGTTTCTATGATAATCAGATGGGGCTAGAAAAACTGGTGGCAGTAGGAAGGCAATGTAACAGGTTCCCTCCCAATCGAGGGGCAGACGAACATATGCGGTTTGACCACAAATAAAATAAGAATGACGTGAAGCTTTGAAAATAGATTTCCCACTGTCACTATACTTGACAATAGTAGTACAATCACTATGTCCTACATGTACGGAACCCTTATTTCGGACACATAATTCGCCTTTGACTGGTAGTACTGAAATAGCAGGTAAGTCTGGAGTAGTATCAGACTGAACATTCAGGACCATAAAATTCGAAGAATAATTACCTAAATTATACACCTCATTTTCTAGATCTAAACCTGTTCTGTGGGGAAGACCTTGCTTGTCTGGAAAGCATGTACTGTTAAGAAAAGACATATCTGTTGAGGATGACGTTAACGTGGACCATGCTCCACACGAACCGTTATGTGAGAATGGATAAGGAAAAAGTGGCAGAACTCCCTTCGGGGTCTGGAAAGGGGGGAGTCGACCACACACCCAACAATTAGTGGCATTGCTGGTCTGGTGTGAGTAATGTAACATGCGGATAAATGAGTTATTACGCATAGCGAGGCGGTAGGACAGTTCATGAGGGGGCAGATCACTAAACGTGTGCTCTGCTGTAGCATTAGCAGACTTATTTACATGAGAAACTGGGAAATATAGGTAAAATGCATAACTGGTGCAGGAAATCATAATGCTGAGAAATAAAATGAAACATAGAAAAACGATACATCGAATTGAGTTTTGACTAACTCTCTCACTATGAGGGTCTATTTTATACATGTCAGAAACAGTCTAACCGTTTCACCTAGGGGAGGACTTAGACAATCAAACTGACTGACTTAATTTACTAGACCGTAGTTTCTGTTTATACTCCTGCTGCGGAGTTTTCTCTAACAGGGGAGGGGTTGTAGCAATGTCTTTTGCGGGACAGTCTTTGAGAACAATATTCTGGCAATCCTTTGAATCCTGGGAAATGTTCTTAAAGGCGGGTTTCAGACCATTAAAAAGTTTAATATGAGAAAGGTGTACCCAGCCTTTGCGTCCTTCCAACTTCACGGCTGTACGGGTAGTGAGGAGGACCTGTCGGGGCTCTTTCCATCGAGGCTCCAGCGGACTTGATCTGTCAAAGTTGCGGATCATCACCATGGATCCTGGAACGATTTCATGCGGTGCCACCTCGGTATTGTCTGGAAATGCGGCGGCAACCTGTGAACGACATGAGTTGAGGGCAGACATCAAGGAAGCTAGGTAATCTGTCAGCATATTACTTGAAACATCGGTAATACTTCGGGGTCTAGGAGTACCCCACATATTTGGGGGGCGGCCGAATACGACCTCGTACGGGGACAGACCTGATCTGGAATGTGCAACCATGCGCATATAAAATAAAGCGACTGGCAGAGCTACTAGCCAGTCCACACCTTTTTCTTTACATATTTTGGCGATGCGGATTTTCAGGGTCTGATTATGTCTCTCAACGAGACCGGCTGCTTCAGGATGGCGTACACAATGGAACTTCCACTGGTACCCTAACAACAGGGAAACGTGCTTCATGAGTTCGGATGAGAATGGCTGGCCGTTGTCAGAATATACGACTCTAGGGAGTCCATAACGAGGGAAGAACTCACGAACCAACTGCTTGGCAGTGGTCGCGGCTGTGTAATCTGGGACTGGATATGCTTCTGTCCACCTGGACAAAGCGCATACAACTACAAGGACATACTTGAAACCTCGACATCGCTCCATCTGAATATAATCCATCTGGAGGACTTCAAAAGGGTGGTCAGGGGGCTGGAATCCACCTTGTTCCACCGGGACACTTTTACCTGGATTAAACTGACAACATATCATACAGGTACGGACTTTCTGCTTGGCTGCAGCTCGTAAATGCTTGTTGAACCAAATGTTCTGGATACTATCTAACATAGCTTTTTCCCCTAAATGTGCTGGACTATGTGCGGTATTGATAATGACTTGAACCATAGAGTCGGGGAGAAACCATGTGGCTCTACCCTTCGTTAACCATCCTTGATCTGTCTGGACCCCTCCTTGTTCGGACCATTTCTTGATTTCATCGGGAGTAGCATGTAACTGGATATCTATGACATCTTGTGTAGGGTCCTTAACTGTCATACATGTAATCGGTTCTGGAGTGTGTGTCATGTTAACTGGAATGTCTGGAGTCTGTGCTGTAAGCTTGGCTGTGCGATCTGCTAGATCGTTACCTTGAGAAATAATGTCAGTGACCTTCGTATGTGCTTTGCACTTCATGATAGCGATAGATGTCGGTAAATGTATGGCATCTAACAGAGCTTGAATAAGGAGACCATGCTGAATCTTAGTTCCATGAGAAGTCATGAAACCTCTCTCCTGCCAGAGCACTCCGAAGTCGTGTACGACTCCAAATGCGTAGCGTGAATCTGTGTAAACATTAACTTTCAAGTTCTTGGCGTGTATGCAGGCCTGTGTCAGAGCAACTAGCTCTGCTGCTTGAGCGGACAGGGTATCAATGCGGTGTGTTTCAATAACTTCAGTGTCAGTAGTCACTGCATACGCGGCGACTAGTTCTCCTGTACTTGTTCTCATACATGAACCATCCACATAAAGTGTCAGGTCGGGGTCTGGTAACGGAGTATCTGTCAGATCTTGTCTTGGCTTAGTCGTAATGTTAACTACTTCCACACAATCATGTGTGGCAGAATTTGAAGTAACTGATGGTAACAGTGTAGCAGGGTTCAGGATGTTGCAGCGTCTGATTTCTATGTGTGGCTGGAACAGTGTCAATTCATAACCTGTTAAACGTGCAATTGTCAAGTGCTGAGTTTGTGTTCGATTCAGAAGAACTTCCACGGAGTGTGGAACTTGTACTGTCAAAGAGTGTCCTAAAACTATGGAATCACTTTGTCTGATAGCTAATGCTGTGGCTGCAACTGACTTGAGGCACGCAGGCAGAGCCTGGGCTACAGGATCTAATGTGCTCGAAAAATAAGCACAGGGCTTGTATTGTCCTGCTTGATCTTGTGTGAGAACAGATAATGCTGTACCTTCGCGTTCAGTAACAAAAAGTGTAAAAGGCTTACTGTAGTTCGGTGTAGCTAGAACTGGAGCTTGGCATAAAGCTTTCTTTAACTCGTTGAAACTAAGTGTATGTTCAGATGTCCAAGGGAGGACAGTCGATACGGCTGCCTCCTGTGTCGTTAACTGTATCAGTGGTTTAGCTAGAAATGCATACTGCGGAATCCATTGTCTACAATAAGAAGTGAGGCCAATAAAAGCACGTACCTCCTTCTGGGTCTTGGGCTGAGGAAGACTCGCTATTAACTGGATACGGTCTGGTGTCAACTGCCTACCCCTCTTGGACAGTAAGTGTCCTAAGTATACCACTTGCTGGACACAGAATTGTAGCTTAGAAGGGGACACCTTGTGCCCCATCTCGGCTAGGAAATACAAGACTGTAAGGGATGCTCGCTCGCAAGCACGTTCAGAACGGGCTGTGATCAGGAGATCATCGACATACTGGAGAAGGGCAGTGTCAGTTGGCATGTGAACATTATCAAGTTGTCTCTTGAGTGCTTGACTGTAAATACTAGGACTTTCTGTGAAACCTTGAGGAGCGCGTGTGAACATATAGCTCCTTCCATTTAAACAAAATCCGAAAAGGAACTGGCTGTCTGGATGGATAGGAACACTAAAAAATGCATTCTTGAGGTCTATGACAGTAAAGAACGTGGCTTCGGAATCAATGGCTGTTAATAGGGAAGAGATGTCAGGGACAACTGGGTACTGCGGAATAATACATTTATTAAGCTCTCGTAGGTCAATCACTAATCGATATACTGGGGGTGCATTTGGATCAGTACGTTTCATGACTGGAATGATCGGAGAATTGCATACATTGGAGTCAGTTTCTACAACCACTCCTTGAGCCATGAGCTCGTCAATAATTTTGGATAAGGCTGCTACAGCCTCAGGTGGCAATCTGTACTGTCTGATTCGTGGTAACACTACACCTGGCTTAAGAGTCACACGATAGGGTGTGATTTGCATGTAACCTACATCAGTTGGACCTTGCGCCCATAGATGCTGCGGGACATTAGACAATCTGGGATCAAAATCTCGTAACACATAGTGACCCTTGAAGTCACGTAGGAACAGACGTATTCCCTCTGGGGAACAGCATATAACTGCACCTAACTCTTTCAGTGTTTTAATGCCTAATAGATTTTCTGGACATGACTTAGTAAGTAACAGATCAGTAGTACGGGACAATGGACCTACTTCTAGAGTAACTGGCTTTGAAATCTCATTTACAATAGGTTTTCCTGAAAATCCAAGGGAAACATTTCTTGAGCCTGAGAGCGGAGCCCCTGGAACTTCGGCGTGACTAATTGTGGTCCCACTTGCCCCTGTATCAATCAAAAACTTTCTGTCTTTCCCTAATACTTGACTGTGAACATAGGGACCTTCTTGATCTACAGGTATCTCGATGAGAGGCAAGCCTACCTCCCTCTCTAGGCTGTTTCATGAATATGGCTGATACTCTGGATACTCAGACTGTGCATACTGGTACATCTGCGATGTAACGTGCTGTGTTGCAGCGATAGGCTGCGGTACTGTAACTGTCTGTTGTGCATTCTGTGGCTGAGGAATCTGTGAAACTTGCTCTTGTCTAGGCGGACGTGGTCTTTCTTTAGTCTTACCAGTAGCTATGTTGTGTTTCAGAACTGCACACTCATTTATAAAATGACCTGGCTGTTTACAATAATTGCAATTCCCTTTAACGGGAGCTGCAGGATGACTGGCTTGATTCGGACCCCTCTTCTGACTGTCTTGAGGAACAGATTGTGCAACTAGTACTTTCATTTTCGTGTCTTTCATACGTTTTCTCTCGTGTTCTTGCTCTTCCCTGATTCTATTCTGGTGGTACTGAAGCATCTGGAGCATCTGGGACGGGGTATTAGCTTGCCAGGTACTTTCGACTTTCAAAACTCGATTTTTAATTTGTGGGCTTGAATTCTCGACTAATTTAGTAACCAAAAGGTGAGGGTATGACTCACTACTTGTCTTGAGACCACTGTTGATGCTAAAACATTTTTCAAACCTAGAATAAAAATCACTAATGTCTTCTTCTTGTTTCTGTTTACAGGCTGAGATTGCATCCCAGTCTTCTTTTCTAGTTGTTAATAATCTAGGTAAAACTTGAATCAATAATTCTGGTAATTCTTTACATTTATCCCCAAGACCGGTACCTGGTACACGTGACTTGTCTTCAGCTTCTAGAACTGCCCAATCTATCTTTTTCTCTCCCACCTCCCATTCTTTTTCCTTTAGCTTTTCATACACCCCTGCGGGCAACAGGACCTTTAACATTTTAATGATATCTGGGTAAGTGTATTCTCCCATACGGAGCATGTCTTTTAATTCTCTATGGAACCCTGCTGGATCTTTGTCATGACAGGGAATTAATTTCTTCATCTCGAGGAGTTCCATCTTTGTGATTGGAGTGTATACAAACACTCGTTGCATTTCACCGTCCTCTGTCTTAACTGGATGCACTTCTCGTAACGGGTTCTGTCTTTCCATGTAAAATGGTTTACTTTCTGGGGGTGAGACATGAACAAAATGCGGGTTCAGAAACGTTCTATATTTGTGGCGCTGTTCTAGAATGACACTAATTAAATCGGTACCTAAACCTCTCCATCTATACTGGAGTAACTCGTTCAGGATATCGTGTAACGGACCTGAATCAGAGTGCTGACCCTCATACAGAGTAATGAGGTACTGGATCATATACATACCCACCAGTCGCTGCTCGGCTGGGGGCAGTTTCAGAAACATTTGTGCCACTATTTCGTCTGGAAAAGTGGTAGAATCAGTAATCCATCGGACTGCTGATCGGGCTATTTCTTGTTCATGCATAGTACCTAACTCACTGTAACCGATTCGTGATTTCAGAATGTGATCGGTAGCTTGGAATACTTGTTCTAGGGAACCTTGTTCTGGTGCTGAATGATGGAAAATTGACTTGTGTTCTAGGCGTAAATGGCGATCTGGAAATCTAGATTTTCCTACATACGCTATTCTGGCGGGATTCTCGTCCTCTACCTCTTCAGTATCAGAGTTACTTTCTTTCTCGCTTACTTGTGCTGCTTTACGTTGTTCGTGTATCTTTATTATTTCTCTACGGATTTTCTTGTACATACTCTCCATGGCACTAATGGTATTGTGCTTACCCTCGGCTATATTATCACTCCACTTTGTCAGGATTTTCATTTCGGCCTGATCTTTAAACGGGTAATCTTGTTCTCTTATTAGACAGTTAATTAAAAACTTTAATATCATACGCTGGATCTCAGCTTTCCTTTGAGACATGGCATCCTTAATACTTTCTGGATCATCCCCTGTACGGATGAAACGATATATTCTGTCTAGATCTTCTTTCATATTTGGTAGGGTGACTAGATACTCGGTCACCCTCCTTACGCGTACTGAATATAAAACCATATTATTCTCGCCTGGGACTGGGTCATAAGCACATTCGCCAAGGGCTTGCCTGATTTCTGCAACAGACTTATTACTCTTGGGAGTACGCTGTGATGCTTGAGCATGTAATTCGAGTGCTGATAAACGCTTGCGTGGCGGCGGGGTTTGAGGAGGACCTCCTCCTGCGGCCCCTAGACTAGAATCGTCGACTGATATTCTTCGTGGCGGAGCGGGAAATTGAAATGCTGGCTGGACCGGGGGTACCGTAGCAGGTACTGCATGGGGTGCCCCGGTGTCTGGAGGAGCAGGATGTGCCTGATTTACAGGGACTGGCGGAGCGCGAACAGGATCTGCATATTCCGGGACTGTGTCGTCCAGATAGGACGAAATAAAAATATCAGCTGCGGTCGGTTTGTGACGTAGCTTGGTCGGAACTAGTGGTGGCGGGAAATTACTGGATGCCTCCGGGGTCGCTTTTGGCAAGCCCTCGGCAAGAAGAGGATACATACCCCTAATAAGGGCATGCCTCTGTCTGTCTGATTGTTCAGTTTTGACTTGTTCACCTATCTCGATTAATTCTTTTTCTTGTGCTCGTTCTAAGGATTCTCTACTTAATTCTGACTTTCTGATTTCTTTTTCGGTTCTTTTATGAGCTTCTTTGCGCCATAACTCGATGGCATCTTTCTGTGACTGTCTGGCTTTCTTTTTCCATAATGCTTCTTCTACTCGCATGATGCACTCGGCATCCCATGTACCCGATACGGGCCATCTATACTTTTCTTCTAACTGTTTGGTATACTCTACCCATAAATCTAGATACAATATGGCGCTTATGCCATGTTTCTGATACATAAAGTGACCTGGACTGTCCCTGGGCGGGACGGGAACTGCTGCTTCCAGCAGACCCTTTCTAGTTTTCAACTGACGTAACTTGGAAAATATGGGCATGACTGAACTGTAATCTAGACACAATACAATACACAATGAACACGATACTTATTCCCCATTCATACCACGACATTAGAATACATGAAAAACATTTAAAATAACAGTTCGAACAGAATACTACCTGGAAATACTGAGAACAGAACGCATAAATTTTCTCGAGAACAGAAACTGACTAGAACAGAAACTAGATGCACTGCTGAAACAGTACGAAACTTACCGGTCTCATAAAGAGACACGTCAGGACCCGCATCCACCGAAGTGGGCACTTCGTTTGTGGGACTGTGTACCACCAACCCACAGACCAGAGTCAATTAAATTGACCCTGTCTAGATACCACCCCAGTAACGGTACTCACCGGGCAGCAAGAACGGAAGGCCTCAGGCTGGACTGGACTGCTACGACGACGGACGACGAACTTCGGACTTCAGTTACGGGTGGACCTCCGGATACCTCGGACCTTGGACTCTTGGCTTGGGCTCTGGTCGGGACTCGCCGCGTTCCTCCACCGTCTCGTCTGGATGCTGGACCGCCTCCTCCGTCTCCTCCGTGGGCCTGAGGGATACTTGAGCAGAAATATCTGCCACTGCGCAGAAGAGTTCCGTCACGACTGCAGAGGGTCAGGGGGTCGGCGTGGCTTCACCGACGCGTGGGGAAAGGGCAAGTCCCTATTCGGGCGCCATTATGTGGTAAATAAATAAATAATACCTCTCTTTTTGACTAGACATATATCATAACAGATAGCTCAATAAATAAGAGTCAAGATTCGAGGTAGTAGGAGTTTTGCAGGTTTATTACAGCATAAGGACAGGATCAGGACAACCTGCATAGGAATAGGGTGACAGGGCCCAGCAGCTGCTGGGGCTGGATCTGGGATGAGCGCGCTGACTTTTAATAACAATACATGAGCATATATACATAACGCAAACACATAGCATTACATTGCAGTGGGCGTAGCAGTTGGTGGAGCAGAAGGTGTGACGCGTAGCAGTCGCGAAAGATAAGGGCGAAAGTAGGTGTAACTGGGCGTATACATAGACATGTGATGCAAACGTAACAGAATATGTCATGAATAGGGTGGAAACCATGGAGGGGGCTACCTAAGGAGCCGGGACCTTTAACCTGATGGTGCGCGCAAACTAGCAATGACGTATCACTAGGAGAAGCTGGGGGCTATGAACTCTGTGCTAGGAGCAGAGACTGAAGTCTGGAGAGTCAGGGCGACATGTACCTAAACAGTATCTAGTATCTGATGTTTAGAGAACATGTTGATATAAACTATAAGTCAGGAGGGGAAAGGCTAACTTGATTCTGAGACTGGACCATGCATTATTCTACATGTAGTGCATGATGAAGAATATGAAATGACCATTAAATACAGTATTTCTCTAACGTGGAGACGAGGAGGCTAGACAATGACGGAAACTATTGATGCAGTTCAGTAGTTTAGGAATGCAGAGAAGGAGGACTGAACTGATAACAGGAACTATAACATACTTTTGGCAGACTCAGAGGCAGAGCCAGCTGAACCGGGCACTGAGAGGCAGGAAGTAAGTGAAGGGTCGAGGATACAGGTGGGGGCTGGATCGCTCCTCAGCGAGGGCTTCAGGATACAGGAGCTGAATCTGGTGTCCGGGCCCTTTTGAGGCCTAGAAACGGGGACTTTATAATGAAATAACGTGCACACTGGGAAACGTGGCAACGTAGCTTTACATAGGCCTGATATTCGTAGTATTCACGAGGACTGGAAACTGGCATATTAGAGGTGGACACAACTGTAATTGCGTCATTAATCAAATATAGGGAGTACATATGCATATTTAATCATGCACACATAACATATGATGGATGACACGTAGGGACACAGAACATGGCAAAATTTACTTTTCCACACATCCATGACCCATAAGAGTTTCTCATCATAAATGAATCATCCTTGAACACTGAAAGCCCCTTTCTACATCTAAACTCCACTCATCCTAGAATCCTTAAAAATTACTCACCACCCTAAACTCCACCTCATCGTGAACCCTTAAAACTCTTCACTATACCTGCTGCTACTCATATTTGAACCTTAAAAACCTGCACCAGCCCCAAACTCCGCCCATCCATGAACCCTAAATCTCCTCAACATCCTTATACTCCACCCATCCTTGAAATGTAAAATTTCTCACACACCTAAACACCACTCATCTGTGAACTCTAAAAAACCCTCACCACCCCTACACTCCACCCATCTCTAAACGCTAAAAAACACTTTTCCCTTTTTTATGCCCAAACTCCAGTTATTCCCGACCTAAAAAAAACCCTCACCGCCCTAAACAGTACCCTTCCCTGAACCCCGAAACCCCGCAGTAGCCTTAAACTTGCCCCAATTTTAACATACTTTTGGATTTTACTTTAAAGTTATCTTACCTTTAAAATGTTTCCTTTAATTTTCGTTTATATTTGTATTTCCTTAAAATTGTCTTTCCTTAAAATTGTTTTTCTGTGATTTGGTTTCCTCAAAAGTGGTTTCTCAGTTTTCGTTGTCCATTGAAATTAAATTTGTAGAGCGCAACTAAACCCGTAGGCATCAAGGAGCTTAAAGGTGGTACAACTGTTTGATCAGAGGAGGGCAGGGAGCATATCAGTTTAGTGAGTGTCTGTGCAGAAAGAAGATTGAGAATGAAAAGAGGATAGATTGAAGTGGTACTGCTGTGGAAATTACAACCATTTAGCTAATAACCCCAATTCTCCTGCATGTTCTATTGTATGCAAAAAAAAGTAACCAGAGGGGGCATTATGCGAGGTTGTGTAAACATTTAAAGCCAAAGAAGAAACATTTACATATGATTAAAGAAGTGGGGGAGGAGTCAAACAAATATATGTTCCATGTTGTGCATGAGGCAAATGGGTAAGGAGAACATGCCCGACATAACGCGCAATACGATTTTGAGACTAGTTAAGTACTGATTTTTTGGTGGGGGAATTAGTGCGTGGTTGGTTAATGGTATTTGTTAGCAGAGATGAGTTGCATGCAATTTAGCGAAAGCAGCGGGGTCTGAATGGGATGTTGAGGGGTAAGGCGCTGCTCAGCTGCCCAGAATCAACGTAATTGGCTTTGTAAAGAAACGCCCCCGCAATAAATTGTGAAGGGCCAGTTTAGGGGAATTAAGATGTAAAAATAGTAAAATATGCTCTTGCCATCAGTGCATGCCGCCAATGCGCATACCCTTGATAAACCTATAGCGGCCAAGAGCAGGCGAGCAGGGGAGTCGCTATTCAGCACGTGGAGCGCTGGGGTGAAACGGGCTTGGCGGGGTTGGCTGCAGGCAGTGGCGCGGAGCGGCTGCTGTGATGTGTTTGAAACTTCAAAGGCCCATCTTATCTCTGAAAGGAATGAAATGAGGGCTTTCATTCTCCCACCCTAACCCAGAACCTAATTGTTGTGAAGCGAGTTTATTGGCGTTTCTTTCCCTGTGGTGCCGCTGATCTTTTATATAGGTGTGGTGTAATGTCGGGATGTACAAAGGCTGCACTCCCTTTATCTAAAATGAATCTTTAAATCACAAGGTAGCAGTGGAGCAGGCAGCTGTGCGGCTAAGTCACTGAAATGATGCGGTAACCAGATGTGTACTCTAAAATTCTAATATTCCATATTATGGTGAGTGGGAAGCACGACTATTGTGTAAATAGTGCCTCGTCGGTTCCATGGCGTGTATCCTGACATAAGGTGTACACGAGCCACAGCCTTGCACTTCAGAGACGGTAAACCTCAATCCAGTTACCAGGAAATTATCCATTCGGGAGGAGGGCTGGAGCTCGCCTGAAGATGAAGCAATGTGCACCACAAATAGCAAATAAAACGTGCACTCTTCAATTGTTTTGTGCAAATTGTGTAAATCTATGGGCATGGTTGAAAGTATGTGATTTCACAACTACGATGAAAGAGACTAGATTTATAGATGCAAAATGAAAGGTTCTTTGAAACATCCACTGCATTTTTTAAATTGGGTAAGCACAGTGATTGCAACAGTCCTAGTGTTCAAAGGGAAGATGTTTACGCATGGAACCACGAAGGCCTCGCGAGACAACACAATAGATGTGAAATGGAGATTATATTTATAAGCATGCATTTCGAAGTGTTTTCCTATGTTGCAAGATGAGCTGGTAATACTCCATGCAACATGAAAGTGCAGGGTAGCTATGAAAGTTATTGCTGCAAAAGCAACGAAGGAGTTGGGAGAGACGATGAAACAGATTTATATGATACAGGGCAAAATATCAATCAGGGTGCAGGGAGTAAGAAAGGCCGCAAAGAGTGGAATCCAAGCACAAAGGAAAAGCAGCTGAGAAGCAAGGAATGAATAATGGTGTAGGACTGCAAGGAAACACATGGTGCAGGGAGCAAGGAAACACATGCACGGCTATTGAGTGCTGAAAGCAAAAGAAAGCGCTAGTTCCGCCCGAATGTGAATAGTGGAATAATACAAGTCATCCAATCAAACGGATAGTGAAGAAGCTGTGCTCCAGGGGAGGGACAAACGCAGGAAGAGGAAGGACAGCTATTGAATAAAAAGAAAGCAGATAAGATTGACTAGAAAGCCAACCAGAGTCAGCAGCGGGCCAACCCAAACTCCACAGTAAGTGTTGGTATGGTCTACAATAGGTCTTTAGACAATAGACTGCTACAGCTGTCTGCAGGCAAGACCTAACAAGCATTGAAAATGCAATAGGTCTCGCAATAGAAGAGTTTGACATTTTTCGTTTTTCAAATGGATGAGTGGCGTTGCGTGGATGAGTGGCGTTGCGTGGATGAGTGGCGTTGCGTGGATGAGTGGCGTTGCGTGGATGAGTGGCGTTGCGTGGATGAGTGGCGTGTGTGAGTGGCGTTGCGTGTGTGAGTGGCGTTGTGTGTGTGAGTGGCGTTGCGTGTGTGAGTGGCATTGCGTGTGTGAGTGGCGTTGCGTGTGTGAGTGGTGTTGCGTGTGTGAGTGGCGTTGCGTGTGTGAGTGGCGTTGCGTGTGTAAGATGTGTGTGCGACAGATGTGTGTGTTTGTGTGTGCGATTGTGTGTGTAGTTGTTTGAGTGGTTGTATGTGTGAGTGGTTGTTGTGTGGGTGGTTGTGTGGGTGGTTGTATGTGTGGGTGGTTGTATGTGTGGGTGGTTGTATGTGTGGGTGGTTGTATGTGTGAGTGGTTGTATGTGTGAGTGGTTGTATGTGTGAGTGGTTGTATGTGTGAGTGGTTGTATGTGTGAGTGGTTGTATGTGTGAGTGGTTGTATGTGTGAGTGGTTGTATGCCTGTATGGTGGTGGGGTAGGAAATTAAACAGCAATCGAGTTTTGCATGCAGTGACTGTTGCCATGTTTTCGCCGTGCCCTTGTTTATCCCCTTACCACATTTGCCCTGGAGTTTCGTTGGCTGTGCAATTTAAGGATATCCCTGCCTGTCTTGGCCCCCGGTAGCAGGGAGGAGAGCGCGCCGGACCGGTCGCGTGGCACTGCTATGCACCCCCGTGTTATTCTTCGAGAGCAGCGCTGCTGATTGCCTCAGCAGACGTCCGGGTAATTATCTGCAGGTGGCGTTGCCTAAAGCGCTGCCATTATTATAAAAATATAGACCCATGACAACATATGAAAAAGCCAACACACAGCACGGTACCAATAAAACATAGTTGAAACGCACTCACATGTGTGCGAGAGGCAGGCGATCATGTGGAGAAGCGTCCTCGGTTACAAACACCTCGTGTAACTAACAGCGGCAGCATTTTAAAACATTGTTTGCACTTTAAAACAAAGAGATTACGACAAACATATGTTTAGTTTAGAAGAAAGTGCCTGTATTTTAGCCCACCTTAACAGTACTACAACAGTGCGTTATAGAAGCCAAAGGAGGGTAGGGCTGGGGGAGAGTCAATGGCTGCAACGCTACCCAGCATGAACCCAAACATCCCATGTACATTATAAACGCACCAAAGAAGACGCAGCCTTGGTTACAAACACCTCGTTTGACTAAGGCGAGAGGGGGAGGTGGGGGTGCAACTCTGTGTGGCTTGTGCTCTCCTGGCGCCTCTGGTCTGTTTACTGTTAACACATGGAATTCCAAAGCAATCATTAAGCCGGATGGCTCCGTCTATGTTGTGCACCACTGGCGCCTTTTGTCTGTTTCCAGCAGAGAGGAAGGAACTGGAGAAGCAGGAAACTGAAAGTACGGCCGGCCACCGGCCAGCCATGAATGAACCCCTCGGTTGCCTGCACAAAAATACGGGCATCAGAAGCGAAAAAAAGACGCTGCGAGGCAAAGAGAGAAAGGGACGCGGGCTCATGTTTGTTTGAGGAAATCAGAGTTTAAAAACGAAAGGCACTAATCTCTTGCTCTTTAAGTTCTAGACATGGTCGTTTTTTATGTTTAAATCAAAAGAACTTTTGGCATGCTTGAGATACTGTAAAGAAACATACGGGCATCAGAAGCAAAAAAAAAGACGCTGCGAGGCAAAGAGAGAAAGGGACGCGGGACAGATAGAGAAAAGAAGAAACGGGTAAAACAAGACGGAGGGCATTGCTGTGGGGAGGGGGGAGGAGAAATGCGACACGGCGGGCAGGGGAGGGGGCGGAGCGGGGAGAGCGGCATGAGGGTGTGAAAGCAGCAGGGGCCTGGAGTGCGGCTAAGGGAACTGAAGAAACGCGACACGGCAGGCAGGGGAGGGGGCGGAGCGGGGGTGTGGGAGGAGTGCGGCTGAGGGAAAATACATGCAAGCAGGCGGCTGGGGGCATGTGCACGCGCTTTTAAGCTCAATGCACATGCGCATTAAGCTTGAATTTCACGGGCACTGCAAGGAATCGCCACGAATCCTTGCAAGTTGGTTAAAGACTGTTTAAGCCCCAATAGTCTCGCAAGCTCGATGCGCATGCGCATCGACAGGCGAGACCTAAAAATCACTCCAACCTATGCACCACTGACTGGTTTGGCCTAGTGGAAGGACTCGTTGCCTTTTACTTAGGAGTTCTAAACATCTCTTACCATCAACAGCCTTTATTCCCCAGATAATCCCTCTTGTTGTTGGTATGGATTATGGGTTTCAAGAAAGGACTTGCTAGCCTGACCTGGATGTCTCAAAATAAAAGATGAATGTAGGGCTCGGCCATTCAGGTCAGGATCTGGGGACAGTGACAGCCAGGTGCTGGGCCCAGAAGGATTTTTAGAGGGTGGCAAAAAAGCTAAGGCCATTGTACCAGCACTTCTATACTAGACCAGTGATGCTACCACTGAAGTCACAGTGGACACAGGCCAGTGTGCACTTGGAGCTCTAGGCTCCCACCAAGAAGTTTAGTGATGGGGAACGTTCTCACCAGGTATTGGTCTTGGGATTTGCTGATCTGCATTCTGTTTGCTTGTTCTTGCATGTCTTCACTGTGGCTCTCTGGGGTAATCGCATGAGTTGCACAGACCATCCTACAGTCTTCAGGCGGTTTCCTTTTGTTGTGCTGATAGGCTGGCAGGTGGGTGCAGTTTTAGCATGAAGTGAGCACCATAGGTTCACACCTATGTGTAGTTCTTCAAGTTACTGACGTAAGCCATTTAATAGTTTCTTTTTGGGGAGGTAGTCAATGGCTCAACTCCAATAAAAGTGTTTCAACTTTCATAGTGTTCACTTGGTAAGCAAAACACACATACCTGCCATCATTCAGCCCTCCCCCTTTAAGCAGCAGAGGAGATTGTTGTTTAGAATTCTCCTGCCACACTGCCTCACTGCAATTGTGGTATCGTGGCCAGAGAAAGTGCTCAGGCAACCTGTGTGGGAAGCTGGATTTCTGTTGCAGTAACCCCCTCCCCCACTTTTTGGGAAATTGCTGATGCACTTTTACTCTATGTGCCCTGGGTCCCTCCCAATCTGTTGTTGTTGTAAATCTTTATTTCGGCATTGGAGCCATAAAAGAAAGACACATGTTTAAAACATACATAAATGACATAGTTTCATTATTACATCCATAATCTAGAGGTGGCATTTATAAAAGACAATTAAAAAAGTGTACCAGGGAGCTCAATATGATGTTAAAAACAGTTTAAAAAGTATACCAAGGGACTGGTTATTAAAACTCATAAAACTTGTAGTGACTTTCAACTGTTCCTCCAAGTTAAAAATGTATACAGTAGTCAATAAAAATCATCGTTTGTGCCACATAGCTGCCAGGAATTTCGATACAGCGAATACAGTGGGTCTTGTAACATCTGTTTTGAGTATTCGGAACACATGCATACAATGAACAAACCCCAGATTATTGCATAAGGGTACGAGCCAATACCTCCTGGGCTTGCGATATGAAGATCATTTTCAGTATCGCAATTACAACCAGGGCAGTTTTTTGGAGCAGAGGTAGACAGTCTACTCGTAAAAGCTCTTAGCGGTAAAGTGCCGTATCTCCATTGCAAGTACAATTTCCTGGCTAGAGTGGGGTAGATGTCATCCAAGAAGTGCTCAAAGTTATATACATCTTTGATCTTTAAAAAAGAATCAGTTAAAATGCCCGCCTGGTGATTTTGGAGTGCAAAATCCAGTTTACTATCATAAAACAGTGTCGAAAGGTGTTTCCGAGAAATCAGGTTGCAGCTACTCTCGGGATCATCCAATAAGACTGGAATGCCCAGCCTTCCACATTCGTTCTTAATATACATAAGCCAGGGTATTTTCCTTATCTTAGGCAAACTTAATATTTCTACCAGTTCCAGCCTATAATTTAATAGCTCGGGTGTTACCCATAGCCTACGCCAGAACCTTAGGGGTTTGAGGCCAAGCTCTTGGACAATCGGTCTCATGCCCAAGTCTAGCCTTAGTGGGAGGAGTGGAGTACGGGGTGGTAGCGCCAGTAATTGTCTTAAAAATTTATTTTCTGTCATGCTGATGTCAGACTTGCATGCATGGCCCCACAGTTCACCCCCATACATCACCGCCCCCCTGGCTTGTATTTTGTAAATCTCCAGCGGAGTCCCTCCCAATCAGGTTCCTGTGTTCTTTCCCAAAACTTTACCTTGTACCCCCCAATTGGCACTCTCTGGCCACATGTCAGTCCCTTGTAAAAGGTCAGATGGGAACCAAGAGCACTGTGGCCTGGGAAGGCCTCTAAGGGCTGCAGCACTTACTGTGCCACCCTTAGAGGACCTGTAACTTTACACTCACACACTGCCATTGCAGGCTGCATGTCTTGGTGCAGAACAAAGTGAAGAGTCGACATGGCACCCATCCCTGTGTGCTATGCCTACACCCCACACATAGGTCAGCCACCCCAATAGCTGGGTGCTCTGTACCAGTGGTGAGGGTACAGGTGCATGAGCATTGTACCCCTACAGTGACTTAAGCCAATTCTTAGACATTATAAGTGCAGTAATGCCATTAAGAGTATATGGTGCTGGTAGTTTTTCATTACAAACTTCACAGCACCATAATGGCTGCACTGAAAACTGGGACATTTGGTATCAAACTTCTCAGCACATTAAACCCACACTGATGCCAGTGTGGGATTTAATGAAAAATGCACTCAGAAGGGCATCTTAGAGATGCCCCCTGAAAAATGACCAGCCTCTGGTGGGTTCCCTGACTGGTTCACACCAGCCTGCTACCATGAGACATGTTTATGGACCCCTGGGGTGGGAGCCTTCGCTCCCTGAGCCCAGAAACAAACCCTTTCCTGGGTGGTGGTGTTCACCCCTCCCCAGGCCAGGAAGAGCCATCTGTGGCAGGGGGAGCTTCAAAGGCCTTGCCGCCTTTGTAATGCGACCCCCAGCCTCTCCTGATATCAGGAGCAGGTCCCCTTCCTGTCTTACCCTCCTTTTCTGTGGGAAGACAGGTGCGAAAAATTAGCCAGCCCAGAAGGTGTGCCCACCTCTGCCAACCTCACCCCTCAGGTGGGGGAGGCGAGGTGAAGCACACTTTTCAGTGCACGCCATCTTGCAAATGGCAGGAACTCCCCAATCGGAATTAGGGATTGTGCCCACTCCCCCACGTGGGGTGAGCACACCAAGGGTGTAGTCACCCTAAGGTCAGTAGCCATTGACTACTGACCTCGAGACCTCTAAAGCGCTCCCTAAATACAATATTTAGAGGACAACCCTGAACAAAGAAGACAGATTCCCGCAACCTATGAAGGACAAAAGAAGACCCCAGCAGAGGAGATTGCAGAGAACAAACGACTTGGTCCCAGCCCTACCGGCCCGTCTGCAGTTTCTAGAGATCCTGCGCCAGAAGTCGCCCTGTCCTGAAGTTGGCAACCTCCAGAAGCCTGGGAGGAGTGACTGCCTTCAACAAAGACTGTCTCTCCTGTGAACAGTAGCTCTGTTCAAAAGAAACAACCAAGATAGACTCAGAGCCTGCTGAGGACAAAGACACCCGACGCGTGGAACCACTACTGTACCTGACGCCTACGACCCGAGTCGGAGTGGCCCACTGGTTCCAGCAAGGTCCCCCAGCACTCCAGAATTTGAGTCCACGGTGGATTGACCCCTCCAGAACCCCTCCGATGTCGCCTGCAGCCTCTGCACGGAGCCAGCCCCGCTCCCCAACTGTGAGTGGCCCGGTAAGGTGAAACCGGACCTCAAAAGACACCCCTGCATCCAGCCGCCCTGGAGAAAAGAACCTGAGGTTCACTTACGTCCCGAGCCCTCCAACTTACCTGCCCAGCTGTTGGTTCCTCCCGGAAGTCTTCCTGGACCGAGCCTGCAGCTAATAACCAAAACCGAGAATCCCCACTTAAAACAACAGGGCACTGACTGCAAAACCGCACCCTGCACCCAGCCGCCGCTGCGGGTCCACCTTGTATGCTGATTCGGAACCCTGTTTGCGCTGAGCCTAACACCAGGAGCTCTGCTTCCATACCCTTGTGGCCTGCTCATGACCAGCCACCAACCGGAGGTCACCTATTCCCCATTGGATAACATTGGGTCTCAGCACTCTGCACCCGGTCGCCCTAGTGCAGCTGAGGGTGTTTCAAAAATACATCCTTAACCCTGGGGGAACTCTGGTTCTAACTCCAAGATACCATCTCCCACAACAAAGTACTTACCTGTTAACTGATAACTTCATTTATCTCCATAGGAAGACTGTTTTCCTTGAAAAATGTTCTGTGTGGAGTTGGTTTTTGTATTGAACACTGCAAAGAACAAAAAAAATAGCTTACTTACCTTTTCTCTAGGAAATGCCCCAGTGTGATATCTAGGTGTAACACACCGAGTAGAAAAAGTAATCCATAAAGCAATCTGCAAAGTAATTCAAAGTAATCTAACAGTAATTTCCACTGTATTGAAAGTATGTACAAGCCTGTAACAAAGTCCTTTTCATTCTGTTTGCTTGTATTGTTCAACATGCCTTGAAAATTATCAAATACACTTACCTGTGCCAGGCTTGCTTGGTTCTAGGAAATAAATACAACTAAATAATATTTTTATAAAAAATGAAATTGGTGTGAGTTTAGTCTTTGAGTGTGTGACATAATTTGCCGATTGAATGTGTTCAACAAATGCTTATCACTACCCTATGACTGCTTGCCCACACTACCAAAATTAGAGAGTAAGGTACTATCTACGTTTATCTCTGCCTAACTTTGGGGTTCCACTGGACTCTGTGCGCACTATACCTAATTTTGGTATAGTATATACAGAGCCAGCTTCAAACAACCTGGCATTCTTTGTTGTCCCAAATTTAACTGAGGGTTTGATGTGCTGCTGTTTATCTCATAGCTCCTCCATATGTTGGACCTGTATGGGCAGGTCTTCGGCTTATAGCTTAACTGATCTAAGTCTCTTTTAGTTTACCTTGCAGGAGGAAAAGAGGCTTTGGAGTGGCGGACCCAGCTTCCTATCCATAGACTTAGTTTTCAGTTCTTGGGGATTCATATATCCTTGCTTCCCACCCTTACATGGAGCTTCACCATCACATCTCTAGTGTCAACCATGTGCAAAGATAGTCATAAATGAGGCAAATTACTGTTTAATATTCTGGGCTGGACAGCACTGTTTAAGGTGATGGTATTGCCTAGGCCTCTGTGTGTTCTTCCGAACTTACTGTTGGTGACCTCCAAGAATTGCTTCGGCAACATACGGTCCAGTCTGTGGGCTAACCAGTCATCTAGCATTGCCTTAAAAAAAGTGCTTATTCCATGCTTGACAAGGGTTTGGGTATGATGGATATGCAATTGTATTACTCCCAGATGGTAGTCCTGAATGACTGGTTCACCGGGGGGATGGTCGGAGCCTGCCTTCTAAACACAGATTTCGTTTTAGGGGTATGAAAAGGTGCTGCGAATTTTGTACGGAGTGGGGATCCTGGCATCCAGGTCAGCCTTGCGCTGGAAGGGGGGGTGCTGAGAACCTACCTTTGAAACCCCCCAATGGAGGGCCCACTGGCTGGTGGCCCTGTTGGAGGGCTTTGGCAAATGGGACCTTACCTGTAGTTCTAGATTTGGGGATTTCTGGCAGGGGCCTACATGAGGCTAATCCAAGAGCTTCCGGGGGACTTCGACCTCCGTTGCACCCAATTATATAACTTCCTGTCACTCGACCATGTTCTGATATCCTGCAGCTACTTTCTGACAGATACCTGGAAATGTAACCCTTTGGAGGCCAAAATCATGACTGGGCTCACAGTTAAAGGGGACATATCTCGCATTTATAAATCTCAAGTCATTAATTATCCAGACTTCTTTGGGCCATTAAAAACTAAATTGAAGGCATGTGTGGGCCCGCTAGATGATAGTGACTGGAGAGATGCTCGGATGGCACCATGGGTTCCTGCAATCTCCTTAATACTGTGTCCTGTGATTATGAAAAACTGGTCCCCAATTTGTTCAACCCTTTCCTGTATCATTGGGAAGCCCATTGATCCCTCCTGCTTTGCTCTTCTGGGCCTCATGGAGGAGATGGGAGTTTATAGGGGAGGTCAGTCCTTGGTCTGGTTGGGCACCCTGGTGGCAAAACGAGACATTGCTCAAACCAAGTCTTCTGCCAAACCACCTTTGTTGTCCACATGGCACCCAGCAATGGACTGGTGTGGGGAAACTTGAAGAATCTATTCATGTAGCACCCGCAAATTCATGAAAATATGGTGCAAGTGGTGGGCTGGAGTGACTATTAAGATGAACTATATTGTCTGTCTTTTATCTAGCATGTACTGTATTGCTTGAACTGTCAAGTTTGTTGTCCAAACTGTAAAATCAATAAGAATTTGGTTTTCTTAACAACACCAAAAAGTATAGGTGTGTGTGAGCCGCTGAAGCCTCTAGCCAGATGGCAGGCTCCGATTCAACTCTAGGCAGTGGCAGCTGCACAGGATCTGAAGCAGTGGGGTGGGGGAGGGAAGGGAACAGACGAAATAAAAAAACAAGCATTTACAATGCAATGGTTTTGCCTTTGTTAAAGTTTGAGCTATTGGCAAAGCTCTTGACATTTTTTTTTTAACATAAATAAATGGCATTGTTATTTGCAATGCCACTAGCTTTATCTTTCACAAATGACACCCACAAACACCTACAGAGAGCCCCCCCACACACACTGCGAGCTCCCTCCACACACTGCGAGCCTCCCCACACACAGAGCCCGCACACACCGAGAGCCTCCCCCACACACTGAAAGCCCCTCCCCCACACACTGAAAGCCCCCCCCACACACAGAGCCCCCCACCCTCACACAGAGAGCCCTCCCCTTGTCTGGCAATGTACACTAGGCCCTTAGAGTTCTATAAAGCTTTGGAGAGAGTTATTCTGCTACTGTTCATTATAAAGAATATATTCGTTCCCAACTATACAATGGTGGACAATATATCTTATACAAGCCACTCTCAGATGGACGCAGGCAGCTGCTTAGAAACTTCTTTAAACAACATTCACAGTGAGGTCAAGGTCTTAGAATGCGAGTGCACGTATTGTTGTAAAACATCAATAAGGCACATGAGGATGACACACAGAACCATGCATAGGCACAATATTGCACAGTGACTTTACTAGATTGAAAATCGCTTACATGAAAGTCCTTGCACCACGGAGACAGCGAGCCAAAGATCCCAAGACAAAATGGCGACCGGAAATAGTTACCCCACCCTGCCGTCAAATACCTGCAACGAAAGGAAAATAAATTAATTCCAAAATTCCGAGCATTCATCACGAGCAAACTCACCAAGCAGCTGAGGCGACACGAAAACACCTAAAAAAAAAGCAGAAAAGAGTGATTAATATCGAACACGCCAAATAGCTTACTTGCACCACGAGCAAAGCGCACGGAGGACACGGCCGAACATAGAAAGGAAACACTAGAGAGAACATTAAAAAAAAACAATATATTAGAAGAATATAAACTAGAGAGCCTGAAGTTACCTGTAAGAAAAATAAAAATTACATTACTATCTATCTACGACGAGTCGCACTTACCTGAATAAGTCACGCCAAGATCACAAGACAAAATGGCGAACAAAAATACATGACCCACCCGTATTACTTTTAAAAAACACAAAATCGACAAAATCGCGTACCTGAAAGTCCTAGCACCACGGAGACGGAGACAGCGAGCCAAAGATGCCAAAACAAAATGGCGACCGGAAATAGTTACCCCACCCTGGCGTCAAATACCTGCAACGAAAGAGAAATAAATGAAGTCCAAAATTCCGAGCATTCAAAGGGACAGTATTATTTTATTTACAAAAGACAAAATCGCTTACCTGAAAGTCCTTACGCCACGGAGAAGGAGACCCGACACGTCACGGCAGGATCAAAATTCCACCAATAGCAGCGCATCCCGAGCAGGAAGGCAGGTGCCGGCAATGCCGGACCAGATTCAGGGGCGTTCCCGAGAATTTTTGGCTTTCGGCTGACGTAGGGTGACGTAGCCAAAAGCCAAAAATTCTCGGGAACGCCCCCGAATCTGGTCCGGCATTGACGGACAGGCCCGTCTTCCAATGGCTAGCCTCCATTTATGGAGCTAGCCAATGGAAGACGGGGGCCGTTCCTGTCTCCCTACTATACTCATTAGGTTTTCGCCTGCGCGAAAAAGCTGCGCAGAGCGCAGCTTTCGCCAGGCAAAACCTAAAAATATCGAACCTGCCTGCTGCATTGATCCTCTCCCGATCCTGATGCTGGTCCGGTCCTGGGCTGTTCTACTGCACAGGCACCCAGATACCAAATCCTGATGCTGCTCTCATGCTGGGAATTCTATTCCCAGCATGAGTGCAGCGCTGGCATTGGTCTGAGCGCTGTGGGTTCGGTGCTCAGACAAGGATTGGGAGCCTGTCGCTTTTCTCCACCTGGTTGTATAAAGCAGCTGGGTGGAGAAATGCTAAGTGCACATGACGTTTGGCGGGCCTAAGACGGCCGGCCAAACAGTTGTGCGCACTAAGTAGTGCTAATCACTCCCTCCTCCCCACTGCTTTTGCACAGAGGGAATGGCCCGCCCTATGATGTGCTCACTGGCAGCCGCAGGTAAAAATAAAATGCTAATCAAACCGATTTATCATCATTTTATTTTTCAAGTGTTTACCTTTGCTGTCACCAAGTGAGGCCCAGCTCCTCCGCCATAACGGAGGAGCTGCCACTGACTCTAGGTCCTCGTAAGCCCAAAATGAGATGAGCTTTCATGTGGCTTCTGCCTGTTACCCATGGTCTAGCTTCCTTCACAAATAATGAAAGACAAAGCCTTAAGCTTTAAGATGACAAAGTTGAGAAAGGGATACCAATCTAGTGACTGAATTACACAACAGGAAACCAGAAATCTGGGATCAATCTTGGCTTGGCCATTTCACCAAATTATGTGGACCTAAGCAATTTTTTTTATTTTTTTATTGTCGCATATGAGAAAATCTTGAAACTTGTGAGGATGCATGCTGTATTAAAATGTCTCTAATGTTTGACTTAGTGGATTATAATGTTGCTCGGTTTAAAATGAGTTAAGTAATGGTATTGTCGTTAGGAGGGGATGTAATGAAAGTTGCCAAGTTTACATTTAAAAACTATCACTTTTAATAAATGCCTCTCAATAGAGTGGTAAAAACTGATGCACTAAGGTGAAATACGTGATATTCTTTTTTTAATTTTAAAGACCTATCATATTTTTACATAATATTTGTTGCACGATTTCCATAACAAATGTTCCCGTAGCTCAGCTTGAACCTGGGTTCTTGGTGACAAAATGGGCTCTTAAAAGCAAGGCAGACCCTTGACCAGGCTCTCCCTGCGAATTTGTTGGCTCGCCCACCTCTACTACAGTACTTTGTTTAGCAGTTACTTGAGTCCCCCCTTTCTAAGTATCTCACTCTGGGGTGAAACATTTGGTTTTCTGAGATTCTGGTCCGTTTCCATGGGTCCCAGAAGGATAACTATTTCTACTTCTGGTTTTAGTAATGAAGATTTGTGCATTAGCGACCCCAAGCAGTTGTTTTAAAGTCTCCTGCGCAATTTCTTAGCATAAAATGAAATGAACAACGCTCAATAATTGTTTCCCCTATTTTGGCATCCTGTCCTAAGTAAGTCTGCTCTTTTACTAACCACCATCCTCTGCCCTCCACCCATCAGGCTCAGTGCTACAGTGATTACTATGACTGTCTTGTTTTCAGAAGTGACACAGCAGCATGGGCATAACTTCTTATTTGATCTCAAATAGCACACTCTGCATTTACAAAAGTGAGCATACCCTCTGATCGGACATTCAGAACATGTACAATGAGGGCTTCACAGTGCCCCTGCAGTTGCTTCAGTGGGTTTTGCTGCTCAGAGCCTGACTTCTGTAGCTGAGGACATCAGATGGCGCTAACAGCAAGCTCCCAAAGCTACAAGAGCTCCTATGGTCCTAGTAGGCAGTGGTGATGGAACGATTTTCATGCTGGGGTGCATGTTATGTCACTGAACTCCTAGGAATTCTAAAAAAATCCAAACATCACACAAGAACAAGTGTTGCAAATAAGCCACGCCCATTTAGCAGGAGAGTGGTAAAGGTGTAGTATGTAGACGACGTTGCATTTTCGAGCACACTATCATAAATGTTCTACTAAAGTATGATGTAGTAGTGCACTGTCAATTTACAGACAGCAGTTCTTCTAATAAAATGATGAGTACATTCGCACAGACATACAGTTTTACTGAAAAACTATACAGCGCACAAATGAAAATGTGAGGAAATTGGGTCTCAGAAATTATTTTTGTTATGTTGCCCATTACTAAGTGGTGCATTTGGATCCTAATAAAATCTTCGTTTACTTCACACTTCAGAATCAGAAAAAAGTGCCTAATTTGTGCTTTCTTAACTATTTAATTTAAAATGTACGTACAGTTCACTAATAGGTATTTAGATGTCGTTTAGTGATAGAAGAAACACCAACCCTGACACGGAGCTCATTGCAGACAGGAGCGTGACGGCGCTTGCTGCTCTGCTACTTTTAAAAATTGCCTGAAATTGTTTATTTTGTTTTGTTTTTAGGTCGCTTGACCCTCGCTCTACCTCAGCCCCTTACCTGCACAATAATTGTGTCCCTGCACCGCCGCTTGGCGGGTTGGTTCTCGGGGTGGCGGACATCTTGCTCTGGGGTGAGTGGCCCATTACATCGGACAGCGCTGCATTGCGCATGCGCCAGCGGGGGAACGCGTATTTAACGCGAGTCCCCGTTCTCTCTCCCCTGACACGGAGCTCATTGCAGACAGGAGCGTGACGGCGCTTGCTGCTCTGCTACTTTTAAAAATTGCCTGAAATTGTTTATTTTGTTTTGTTTTTAGGTCGCTTGACCCTCGCTCTACCTCAGCCCCTTACCTGCACAATAATTGTGTCCCTGCACCGCCGCTTGGCGGGTTGGTTCTCGGGGTGGCGGACATCTTGCTCTGGGGTGAGTGGCCCATTACATCGGACAGCGCTGCATTGCGCATGCGCCAGCGGGGGAACGCGTATTTAACGCGAGTCCCCGTTCTCTCTCCCCTGACACGGAGCTCATTGCAGACAGGAGCGTGACGGCGCTTGCTGCTCTGCTACTTTTAAAAATTGCCTGAAATTGTTTATTTTGTTTTGTTTTTAGGTCGCTTGACCCTCGCTCTACCTCAGCCCCTTACCTGCACAATAATTGTGTCCCTGCACCGCCGCTTGGCGGGTTGGTTCTCGGGGTGGCGGACATCTTGCTCTGGGGTGAGTGGCCCATTACATCGGACAGCGCTGCATTGCGCATGCGCCAGCGGGGGAACGCGTATTTAATGCTCCTCCCCTAGCGCAGCGGGATCGCGCAGCGGGCGTGTCCTCGCGTGGCCGGAGTCGTGCCAGAGTCCTGCCCGTCTGCGCCCGTCCGCGCTTAGGACGCGTTGGACGTGGCGGGCTCTGGGCGGCCCTCGTCTATCCAATACCGTTGCCATGCTTACTTATTCCAGGGAGCGCCTGTATTCCATCGGCAAGGTGAGCGGTCATTGTACTCTACAGCCCGTTCATCCTTTATGCGGCCCTTACCGCTGTCCCTGTAATGGCTTGGCACTTGATCCACCGCTGCTTCTCGCTCGGCTTCTTCCCTCTGCCGTTCGGCGTAATAGAGGGTTACCGCCTTTTTTGCGGATTCTGAATCTTAATGTCAGGTCGATTCTTAGACATCAACAGAATGTGTATGACCTAATTGAAAATGAAGCCCCGGATATTATGACCTTAACCGAAACATGGCTTCAGGAAGCCGACACTGCCATTCCCAATCTAGTCTGCCCTCTCGGCTACTCCATGTATACTGCGAATAGGCTATCTAGAGGTGGGGGTATAGCTTTGATAGTAAGATCTAGCTTTTCCTGTGTGTGGACCATTCTTAAGATCGCTGGCTGCGAAAGCGCCTCGTTTAAAGTCTCTGTCAGCCCAGAATTTACATTCTCTGGGATGGTGGTGTATCGTCCGCCGGGCAGTGATGTAGCGTTCAGGAATGCTTTCCCGGACACTGTTGCCACCTTGGTCACTGCCTGTGCCAATTTTTCCATTCTGGGCGATTTAAATTTGCATTTTGATGCCCCATCCTGTCTGACAGCGCGTAGTATTCTTGCGGACTTAGAGGCCCTACAACTTTCACAGCTGGTCTCTCAGCCTACTCATTCCGGGGGACATATTCTTGACCCTTTTTTCACCAACTTGACCGAGGCTAAAGTCACGTTGGTGGCTCCTGTAGAGTGGTCTGACCATTCTTTGGTTTCCATCTACTGCCCTATGACTTCCAACATTTCCATCTCTCCAGCCAAGCAGGTACCCAGGAGACCCTGGAGTAAACTCAGGCTGGATGACTTTTACCATCTCCTGTCAATGGAACCTCTGGGTCCATTTAACAACATAGAGGAGGGATATGATCTCTTCTGCTCTTGGCTCATTAGGGCTCTGGATGTTTTGATACCTGTTGTAACAACGAAGATTAACCCTCGTGTGTCAAGCCCCTGGTATGACGACGCTTTGCGCGCCCTGAAGGGAGCCTGTAGACGGGCGGAGAGGGCCTGGCGGAAGACATATGGGGCTGAGCAAAAAGCTACTTATGTCGCTTCCGTCAAGCTCTATCACCGGGCCATTTGTCGTGCCCGAGCGGCATTTTATGCCGAGGAATTCCGGAACAGCACTAACCCGTCGAAGGCTATCTTCAAGGCGGTGAAAGATCTTATGTCTAAGCGGCCCATTTCTACGACTGAGAGTTCTGTCACACATTGTGAGTCCCTTGCTTCCTATTTCTTAGGTAAAGTCCAGTCTATTTATCGGACTTTCCCGAGTACGGGTATAGCACTGGGTAGCCCAAAGGGGACACCCTACCAGCCCGCTCTTCTCACTCTTCCCCCTTTCACCATGGAAGGGTTTGATAAACTTGCTACGCAAGTTAAATCTGGTTCTCCGACTGATCCAGTGAGGCCTGCCCTCTTTCGAGATCAGACCTTTGTGGGACGTGTGGCTATTCGCTCTCTTGTTAATCTCTCCTTAGAGACTGGGGTCGTTCCTACCAGCTGGAAACAGGCGGTGGTGTCTCCGATTATTAAAAAGCCATCTCTTGACCCGTCTAAGCCGGAAAGCTACCGTCCCATCTCGCTGCTGCCCTGGCCAGCTAAGTTGACAGAGGCCCATGTCAATCTGGCCCTGTCCGAACACTTAGCCCGGTCCAATGCCCTCGATCCCACACAGAATGGGTTCCGTGCTGGCCACAGCACGGAGACTGCCCTTCTGGTGATGGTGGAACATCTCCGGGCAAGGTTGGATGCTGGACAGACGTCGGCGCTGATTTTGTTAGATCTCAGCGCCGCATTTGATACTGTATCGCACAGCATCCTCCTTGGGCGGCTCGAGGAGATTGGTATCGGCGGCTCGGCGCTGCAATGGTTCCGCTCCTTCCTAGACAACCGCTCCTTCTGTGTTGCCATCCCTCCGTTCAAGTCCGGGTTCCAGCCTCTGGCCATGGGGGTTCCACAGGGATCCTCGCTGAGTCCCACGTTGTTCAACCTCTACGTGAGACCGCTGGCTGATGTCGCTAGGCAGTGGGGCCTAACCATGGTCTCATATGCCGACGACACACAGCTGGCGGTTACTCTCAGCGGGGATGCGGAACAGGATGCCCCCAGGTTTCAGTCCGGTCTGAAGGCGGTGGCCAGCTGGCTGACAGGTAACTGTCTCCAGCTTAATGCCACAAAAACAGAGGTGATGGTTGTCGGGAAGGGAGTGGAGCTTTGGGGCGATCAGTGGTGGCCTTCGGAGCTTGGCCCCACTCCGACCCCAGTGCCGGAGGTGAAGAACCTTAGGGTCTGGCTAGACGCGGGTCTGACATTTATAGGGCACACCAAAAAAATCGCAGCCTGTTGCTTCGGTCTCCTTAGAGGGTTAAGGCCGGTGCTTAAGTTTTTTGATGCCCCGACTAGACAGCTTGTGGTCCAGGCAACCGTCATCTCTCGTCTGGACTACGCCAGCTCTCTGCTGGCGGGGGCTAACCAGGCTGAGTTAACACGCCTGCAGCGGGTGCAGAACGCCGCGGCGAGAGCCATTGTTGGACTTCCTAAGTTCTCCCCGGTGTCTCATGTCATCCGCTCCCTGCACTGGCTCCCGGTTAGGAAGCGTATCCTCTTTAAGGTCCTGTGTCTGACCTTTAAAATCCTTAGAGGCATAGGTCCCGAGATCTTGGCCAACTCGATCTCCTTCTATGTCCCTACCCGCAACCTTCGATCACAAGGTCAGGCCCTTGCTGTTGTTCCCAGATTTAGGCTCAGCCGGATGGGAGGCCGTTCCTTTAGGGTGAGAGCTGCGTCACTTTGGAACACCCTCCCGGTTGAAATTCGGCTGATAGAGGACTTGCTGTCGTTTCGTAGAGCCATAAAAACCTTCCTATTTTAGCCCTTCTGTTTTAGCACTTTTTTGTAGCATTCTGCCTTGTTGTGTTATGACTGCTCCGTGTCTCTGCGCCGGGATGCTCCTTTGCTGGAGTCGCTGTGCGCATAACAAATTGTTATAACATAACATAACATAACATAACCTACAGCCTTTCATTTCACACTGGCAAAAATGTCACATAGTTCACTTGACAAAATCCTCACACTTTTCAGTAAACAAAAAAAAGTAAACACCGGTCTCCATGTTAAAAGAATAAGCAGAAATTTGTCAAAAGACTTAGTCAGACATTTGAACTCTGTCCTTGAATGTGCACAGCATGTGTGACAAGATAAAAACCTAATTTATTGCGCTTTCATCTTCGGAACACCAGCATGGTTATTGTAGGAATGCTGCAGCGCCCCCCTACTCCCAGCACCTATGCTAGTTGTTGCCCTCTCAGGGCTCAAGGGGCTGTTTTGATTGGTCCCCCTTCCACCTCCGTGCCCCGGTGCATTGCCCTGGCTGCACCACTAGTAGGAACGCCCCTGGGTAATGTATATGTAAATCTCTGCTTAGCATAGGGTGCTAAGCAGTTATTTTGCTGCTTCTGTCATTGCATCCAGATATATAATACAACAAGTAACATTGAAATGCTCACTCTAACCGGTCCAGGATGCTTGTTTCTGGTCCAGGGAGGACCTGGCTTGGCAGTTCGGGATTGACTGTTCCCATGAGGCACAGGGTCAAGACTGATTTGCATATGGCTGGGTCTAAGCTGCGGTGGCGTGGTGAGCAAAAGGACAATGGATTTAACCCAGATCTCTTGACTAGAGGTGACTGTTTGATTAATTCAGCATTCTGTCCATTTGTTTGCATAGCACTCTATAAAGTGGCCACTTGGCAACAAGCTCTGCGCCTTTTAAATGTCCAAAATAAATGAATGCCGTAGTGCATCAGGAGATTGTACCCGAAATACAGCTAGGAGACGCGCCATAAAAAGTTGCCTTGTGATGTAATCTTACTTAGCTATATGCTTCTTTTTAAATTCATCATAAACACAATGTAAAATGCACATTATCATTTTCATGCATTTTCTTTGGTTTCCATTCTATTCTTCGGTATTGATGGTCCCAAATATTCACATATATTTCTCAGTCTGTTATTAGTCCTTATTTTCTTAAATTGTACCAAGCACGCGCGTGGAGCCTTGCTACCTTCTCTTCTCTAACCACGTACAATCTGGAATTTCAGGATTTCTGCGAGCAAAAACGATTTCGTAGGGTATTTTCTTTCCAGATGAAGTAATCATGTTGCTTCTTTGTAAAAACATCCTGGTTTTTTATCTCATTGAAATGTGTATAATTATGCTAACGCGCTCTACATTTATATTTATTCCCCAGTCATTTCACTATTTATTTACACAAAGAGTTCCCGGTTGTTGCAACTAAAATATACCTCTCATCACTATATCAACACATATTTTGGAGCGCTGCCTGTTCTCTAGTTTCATGTTGATAAGGGGGGTAGCTGGCAGCCCTTCAGACGGGCACTGTCAGCTTTTTAGGTAGAGCATGTCCCATTCCGCAGGAATGGATAGGATCGAATTCATGTCGGCAAAATCCTCTTCAAACTAAGGGGTTTCAACCCGGCGTTTTCTTGCAGTTCACGTGAACATGCACGAGCATTCACGGCCAGGGCTTCTCCTCCCCTAGCAGCACTCCTCCCACACCAGCAACTCCCCCCTCCCACACCAGCACCCCCCCTCTCTCTCCCCGCAAACACAGCCTTGCCGTAGCAGCACTCCTCCCACACCAGCACCTCCCCCCTCCCACACCAGCACCTCCCCTCTCTCTCCCCGCAAACACAGCCTTCCTTTCATTTCTCCTCCCCCTCCCCAGCCAGCTTCCCCCAGGCCGTGTTCCCTCAGATATGCTATTGCATATCGTTTGCTACCTCTTGTATTTTGTTGCTCTTGATACTTGCACAACTGTCACTATTGTCTCATGTAACGTAACGTTTGCTTTTGTAACATGCTCACTTGTAATTTTGGCTTCATGTATCTAAAAACGCCTCCCTTGCGCTCCTTTCTCCCTCTCTCCCGCTGCCTAGTCCTCCCACCCCCTCCCTCTCCAGCGCGCGCTCCACTCGCATCTGCCTGCTGCTCCCCCGCCCACCCCCCCACTCCCCCAACCAGCAATTCACACACAGCAACGCCACTCACACATGCAACGCAACCCATCCACGCAACCCCACTCATCGACGCAACCCCACTCATCGACGCAACGCCACTCACACACGCAACGCCACTGACACATGCAACGCCACTCACACACGCAACGCCACTCACACACGCAACGCCACTCACTCACGCAACGCCACTCACTCACGCAACGCCACTCACTCACGCAACGCCACTCACTCACGCAACGCCACTCACACACGCAACGCCACTCGCACACGCAACGCCACTCACACGCAACGCCACTCACACGCAACGCCACTCACACACGCAACACCACTCACACACGCAACGCCACGCAACGCCACTCACACACGCAACACCACTCACACACGCAACGCCACTCACACACGCAACGCCACTCACACACGCAACGCCACTCACACACGCAACGCTACTCACACACGCAACGCCACTCACACACGCAACGCCACTCACACACGCAACGCCACTCACACACGCAACGCCACTCACACACGCAACGCCACTCATCCACGCAACTCATCCACGCAACCCCACTCATCCACGCAACCCCACTCATCCACGCAACCCCACTCACACATGCAACGCCACTCACACATGCAACGCCACTCACACATGCAACGCCACTCACACACGCAACGCCACTCACACACGCAACGCCACTCACACACGCAACGCCACTCACACACGCAACGCCACTCACACACGCAACGCCACTCACATACGCAACGCCACTCACCCATGCAACCCCACTCACCCACGCAACCCCACTCACCCACGCAACCCCACTCACCCACGCAACCCCACTCACCCACGCAACCCCACTCACCCACGCAACGCCACTCACACACGCAACGCCACTCACACACGCAACGCCACTCACACACGCAACTCATCCACGCAACCCCACTCATTCACGCAACCCCACTCATCGACGCAACGCCACTCACACACGCAACGCCACTCACACACGCAACGCCACTCACACACGCAACGCCACTCACACACGCAACGCAACTCACCCACACAACCCCACTCACCCACGCAACCCCACTCACCCACGCAACCCCACCCACCCACGCAACCCCACTCACCCACGCAACGCCACTCACACACGCAACGCCACTCACACACGCAACGCCACTCACACATGCAACGCCACTCACACACGCAACGCCACTCATCATATTGTGCTGCAAAACTAAATACTTATAAGGTCCCACAAGCGAGACCTATTGGCAATGCCAATGCTTGTTATATTAAGAACCCTGAGGGTGAGGGCAAAGATGAGGAGCTCGCTCGGGACCAGTCTCAGCACCTGCTTTCTAGAAGCACCAGTGATGAGCACCCGCGAGACCCGGCCCACATAAAGCCCTGTAAAGCCTCTTTTATGCGTTTGGTATCCATACTCCCAGCACTTGTCTTGGCCCTCGATCAGCAACAGTTTATAGCTTGAAAAGTACCGACGGGCTTTCGGGGCACTGTCCCAAAGAGCAAAGACTCAGCCTTGCACTTCTGGGTTTGCTGTTTGGGGCTTCAATCCTATTTCCCAAGCTGTCCAATAACCTTGCATGATAGGCGCTCGCGTGGTGGCTGCCTACGGCCAGTGCCATTTTCGGTGTGTGTAAAACCAAGAAGCCGGTAAGGTGCCTCCTGGAAGTCGCCAGCTCATGTGGCCCTGCTCTCCCGTCCCAGTGACTTGGTGGCTATGTGGGGGTATGGGGCTAGGGGCCAGATGTAGGAAGGGTATTACCGGTCGGTAACGGACGAAATTAACAAATTTTGGCCGTTACTGGCCGGTAATAGGCTTTTCTGATGTAGGGGCCGAAATTAACGATTCGGTAATTTACCGAATCGATAATTTAAGGAATCGGTAAATAAACGATTTCTTAAATACCGATTCGGTAAATTACCGAATGCCTAATGTAGGGAGCACTTAAATGAGTGCTTATCCCATGTTAGGATTCGTTATTTACCACCAACTACAAGTTGGTGGTAAATAACGAAAACACCCCAAAAGACAATTTTATGCAAATTGCTTCAGTGCCATGTTGCAGACATACATGCTCTTAGGGTAAGTTATGTCTGCAACATGTGCACCCATACAAAATTGAGGGGTGCAACAGGGTGTCAAAGTGACACCCTGCCACCTTTCAATGTTTTCCCCCTTTTACCGAATTGGTATTTACCCATCGGTAAATACCGAATCTTAACGATTCGGTAATTTTTACCGAATGATTTGCTACATAGCATTTACCGATTCGAAAATACAGAATCTGTAAAATTCGATATTTTCGAATCGGTAAATGCTATTTACCTACATCTGGCCCTAAGTCTTTAAAGTGCACTGAATACGTCCTGTGAGGGAGAGGCGGGGGGGGGGGTTGCTACCCCCTCCAGTGTGATTGAATCTCGCCATGGTTGTGATTTTGGGAGGTTGCTGATGCAAGTTGGGCACCAGGCCTTCGTCTCCTGGATCCGACACCTGTTTGGTCCCTGGGCACCCTGAAGTTTTGTTATTTCGTCACGATGAGGTGTAATGTGATCAATATGTCTGTAAATATAAACCTGGGTTAATCATTGCACAATTCAAATGATATTTTGTTTTAATTAAAATGGCTACTTCCTTAACACGCGCCGCCGCCATTAGTCGAGTCTTGACGAGCGATTCCTTGTGCTCCTGCCTTTCAGTGATGTGACCAAGACCACACGATGGCTTCACCCGAGGACTTTGGGCGCCGTGCAGAGCGGGCACTACACCGGCAGAGGTAAGAGGATGCTGTGGGGGGAATAAAGGGGGAGGGAGCGAGGGAGCGAGGGTGCGAGAGTTTGAGATGCTCTGGAGACATGTGCCTGGTGGCAGTACTGGAATAGCAGGGGGCTCCCGTGAGGTTTGGGGTACGTCAGCAGCGCTGTGCGCGAGAACGAGGGAGTGCAGAGGGCTCGAGTTCACCAGTTTCAGGAGTCAGTGAGGTTTAAGGGCAGGGCCATGCGCTGGCCCTTACGCTGGGTTAACAGGCATTGATTGGTGCCAGCCAGAAGTAAGTAAGTGTGTGTGTGTGTGTGTGTGCGTGTGTGTGTTAGTGCGTGTGTGTGTTAGTGTGTGTGTGTGTTAGTGTGTGTGTGTGTGTGTGTGTGTGTGTGTGTGTGTGTGTGTGTGTGTTAGGTGTGTGTGTGTGTGAGTGTGTGTGTTGGTGTTAGTTATGCCAGCAGGTGCTGCCGGTAAGGACGGAGATGCGCTGCCAGAGCTGTGCTCTTGTCCTGGCAATGCAGTTGCAGTGTGGTTAGAGGCACTGCCGAGGACGGGTGACGTGCTTTGAGAGAGCTGTGCACTGTGCTGGTACTGGACCAGCAGGGGCCAGGGCATTCTGCAGGTCAGGACTGAGGTGTATTGTCAGGGCATGCCCAGCGCTGGAATGATGGGGGCCGCTGGTGGCCATTACAGTGCACTGGCAGGCTGTGCTGTATGCCCAGCACTGGGACAGTGAGGCATGATGGCATTGGCGCGGTTTACCAGCTGTGCCCACGAGGTGGATTGAGGTACCTCTGCCGAGCTCTCAGTTGGGTCGAGCACTGTAAAAAAGGACGCACAGAGGGGCGCGTTGTAATTTCATAACGGGTAGGCATTAATTTTACAGTTGTTAAGAGTCCCATTGCAGTGGAGGTTTGAATGTTCCACGGGCAAGCAGACTCCCTGCCCAGCTGCCCTCCTGAAGAAAGCTTGAGCATAGAGGGGGGATAGCTGCCCTGAGTCGTGCCCACTGTTCAATGGGTAGGAAGAGTGGGCATTCAATCAGTCTGATACGCCAGCTGACAACTGATAGGGAGGACGACACTTGGCATGGTGCCCACCTGTAGAACAAACTGCGTCATCCATTTGACCACAGTCCTGCCCGTTACCCCCGAGCCCATGAGGCAATGCATGCCCGGGCCCAGTCTGGCCAGGGACAGCAGAGCAGCCCGTGTCCTTCATCCTACCACATCTTTCCATGGCCTTCTACTTGCTTTCAGTGCCTGTTGTGTCAAGGCGAGGGAAAGCAAATGTAGCAATAACAGAACTGGTCATGGTAACATACTTCACTGTAAAGATCCCTATACGCCAGACTCTCCTCCCGCATGTTCTGATCCTACAGTAAGGAACCAAGGCCCCTTCGAGTCCTTGGAGATGTGTCTCCCCGCCCTTGAGTTTGTCTTTGCCCTCAACCTTGACAGGCCTTGATGGAACAGCCTGAGGCGTGTGCACCGGATTGTCCTTGGAGGCTGCTGTTTATCTCAGACTTTGGAAGGCCATAATGGGCTGGTCCCAACCATAGCCCAGCACTTGGTCTGCCGGGGTGGGCACAGAGACACGCCTCTGCTCAGTACTTCTCCAAGAGAGGACCTCGTCATCATCACTCAGAGCCACGCCTGGAACTGCTGCGGAACGCTACAGGTGCATGCACCTGGGCTGCAGCAAGAAGGCCACTGCCTCCATCACAGCTGTTATTAAGGGTAGCACAAAGCAGCCTCCACACTGTCCTCTCTTGGACAGTATGGTGTCAATCAGTGCTTCATTTGGAAAGGGCTCTCGTCGGAAGGCCACTGCAGCGTGTACCACACCTTGCCTTTGCCATGCTGCTAAAAATCGGAACACCACAACTAATAACTCTCACAGTCCTACAAGTGTGATAATGCGGACTATTGCAGGCCTCCAAAGTTATCAGATTGTCAGGTAATAGTCATTTTTAATGTATATTGAATGAAAAATTGACTGTTGTGGTTATCTCTACATTTGCCAGACACCACCATCATGTGTCAGACAGTCACAAGCGCCAATGTTGATAGTTCAGTGCGGAGCACTGGAAATCACTGGCTCAAACTAAGCACTGGTAGTCATGCTACTTTACCCAGCTTTGCCTCTTATGTATCTTAACCAGGTCTTGTTTTTCTAAGTGAAAAGCCCACTGAATGGTGTCCCACACTTCAGCTCACAGAAGTCAACCTGTTAGAGGATAACATATGCTCAGCTTTAGCAGCAATGCACCTCAGAGAAAGTGAATGGAAGTGCAGTGCTCAATATTGTGGCATTCCCATAATGCATGTAAAAACATAATGAACTTCAATGTCCACACTTAGTTTAGGCAAAGTTGAAAGATCACATTTTAAGAAAAAGATGACAAAAATCAAGCAAAACGCAATAAGGGGGACATGTAACACTACTGCTAAGGGCAAGCCTTGGTCCAACAACTAAATGTTTCTCACCAAGAATAAGAGTCACCCACATGTTCTTGTGAATGAAACTAGCTGGCCCTCCAGTAGTTTTTTGGAGATGTGTATCGCAGAAAGGCTTCTTAAATAGAGAGAGATCAGCTCAGGTTGTTACTGTTCCTTGCCCGTCCTGCCTTCTGTGTACTGCTCCTGGTTGCAGCTACCCATTAGGCTCATTCGCCTTCTAGACAGTCCTAAAAGCCATTATTCTACTGCCTCGCTAATCATGGGAAAGCAATGGATGAATGCACTGATTATATAGCAAACATTAAAACTGCATTCTTAAATCCAATAAAAAATGTGTGGGTTTTGAAATGAAATCCCAAGCTTCCACCATCAAAGGGGTAGACGTTTATGCTGTTAATTTACTTTCTGAAATATGTATTTACAGTGCAGGCCCTGGCATATTACGTGACTAACACAGTTCTGCACTAGGAGCACCATATATCATGTTTCCAAGTCCATAGTGAGGTGGAGTTACCCAGCGACGTGTAGAAGTAGAAATCAGCCAGGAGTGAGGTGCATTGGCAGAGCTGTGGGTGGAAGGCGTGCAGGCTGCAGATCAGGGTTGAGGTACTTTGGAGGAGTAGAGTGTGTGTGTGCCCAGATCTGCAATATCACGGCAGCACCAGGTTGGCACTGAGTTGTGCGCGGGCCTCTCTGGTGGAAACGCAGATACTACTTGCGCCGGGGGGAGGGGTGACGCATCTCTTCCTGGCCGGTTTCTCTGGCTGCGCCCACCCCTTCCCCACTGCTCTCTGTGCACCTGCCTGTATTTTTCGCCTTTTAAAACGTGTCTCTGTTGTTCTCTCTTCCCTCTGTTTGTGCCTCAGATCTGCCATTGGGCTGGGAGATGGATTCCACCCCGGAGGGGGCTGTCTACTATATCAAGTAAGTGCGGAGGGTCCTCGTGCTTTGTGGCGCGGGCCTGTGGCTCTGGGTGGAAGGAGTGAATGGGTGCGCGCGGCCCCAGGCAGGGGCGGCGTCAGCTCTGCAGATGAGACGGTGCCTGGTGTCACTCGCCATGTGATCCCCTGTGATTGTTGAAATGTAAAGGGAGCCAGTGTTTGCAGTGCAAGTGCACCCTGTGCCTCCCCCAGGCGGTGGTAAGAGCCTGTTTGCAAAGAAGGTGCTACCTGTGCATTCCATTGGAGGGCATGGGTGTGTGTGTGTCTGGGGGAGGGCAGGAGAGGGGTTCACGTGACTGGGCCCTGTCTGTCTTCAGCAGCACCGCGAGTGCTTTGCATATAGACTCTGATTCTATGGCTGCAATGCATGATCAGCCTGGACATTAGCAGGATGAAAGGATGGGGCACGTGAATGGGGCCATAACTGATCCAGTTTTCTGAGGGTGCATTTTTCCAGATTAAACTTGGTGTATTTTTCCCTCCAAAAACGAACTGGAAATAAACACCTGTTTGATGGAAATTCTTCAAGGACACACGTGTATTACCATTTACCATGGTATTTTGCAATCCAAGATTACTGAGTTCCATGGTGACAGTATTTTCAGGTGTTTAATTGCTGCCCAGGGAGCATCACGACTTCCGCAATGAGGAGCAAAGCATGTGCCTGTGATGCCTGACGAGAAGTCCAATGGGAATCACTCAAATATCATTCTTTTTATTTTGTCAGTGGAACAGGCTTTAGAAAAGGAAATAGAATTGCATCAAATACTCGATTGTTGGGTTTAATCCCTTATTGGATGGAGAACGAAGAAATGCAGCCCCGCCTAGCACAACTCTTTGATGTTTCCTTACTTTCACGGAGGTCATGGGACTTTACCATCTACAGTTCAGCATGGTTAAAGTCACTAATAGTGGCAGCAGGAGGGCTTTTTCAGAGGGGCTTCAAACTAAGGTTGCATAGCCAGGTTGCTCGGTGCTTTTAGATGCCCTGTGGCTCTTGGCAATAGATGATCCTAAGGACAACAGCCAGTGGCTAGAAACTCCAAAGTGGCCTATTGTTGTGGGAGGTTTTTTAATGTCCCCTGGATAACTGATATGCACGAGCCTGTATCCTGGGGCTTTGGGTCTTTTTTCAGCATTCTGTGGTTACACATAGGCAAGCTGTTGATGTAAGGTCAACTGGAAAGAACTCCAGCCTAATAACTTGGACCCATTGGTTGCATAAAAAAAAATAACTTTTGATAGTCGGTCAATAATGGGTGAATGTCCACCAGGCCTTCGATTAGCAGGACAGGCGACAAGTGTTGATATGAATAGGATAATTCAGTAGAGGAGATTAAAGGTATTTTGTAGTGGTGAAGGGAAGAGCAAGCCTGCCAGGCACAGTCACTGTTTACTGCTGTTCACTTCATTGTTGGTAGGTCTTGTTAGGAATGGGATTTTTGGTAGGCTAGGGCATGTGCCAAAGCCAGGCAGAAACCACCACTGTAGTGAGGATAAGGGAGTTACACTCCTAAAATAACCCCTGCACACCTCCTTGGTAGCTTGACACGAGCAGTCAGGCTTATCTTAGAGGCATTGTGTAAAGAATTTGCACATAACCAGCAGTAATACAGTGTAAGCACTACAAAAGGACACCACACCAGTTTAGAAAAATATCCAATTTTTTTTATATACTTAAGACAAGATCCAAAATGATAAAAATCCACAATACAGTGCTTAAATATCTTCAGTTATCAAAATATGCTTGAAAAACAGTTCCTTGATGTCGATAGCTCTGTCCGGGGCTATCACGACGTCGTGAACAAATAAATCCAAACCGTTCTGGCTGGTCGTGGGCCAGCTACGATGTCGGGAAGACCCGCAAACAGTACAATTTTAGAAATGCAGGGAGTCGGCGACCTCTCATTGATCTTCCGAAAGCTCCGCGTCTGCAGGCGTCGGTTCCGGAGGTCGGTGCAGGAGGCATTGGGGCCCTCAAAGTCACATATGTTGCAGATCAAACTCCTCTCTGTTGAAGTCAGGAGCGCTGGCGTCGGTAAGTGTTGGGTGCTGCGGTGCTAAGTGCAGCGGTGCGCCTTGCGGTGTCCTCAGGTCACGGTGCAAGCAGCGGCTGTGTGGTGGCGTCGGATGATGTTGTCGGTGGGAACAGGGTCACGGTGAGAAGTGAATGCAGTGCTCGTCGCGATGCTGGCAGGTCGTGGTGCAAGCAGCGGCGTCATTGCTGAAGCACTGTTGTCGGCTGATGAACGGGAGTCGATGGTGCCGGCATCGGTAGGACATGGCTTGGGTGCAGGACGAGGGCGGTGCGTCTTGTAACTTTATGAGCGGTGCCCTCAAACCACAGTGCAAGCAGCGGCATAGATTTTGTCGTGGAGCGGTGTCGCCGGGGATACCAAGTCATCATTGTGAAGCGAGGCTGTGCGGAGTGTGGTGCCCACAGGTCTTGTACAAGCAGCGGCTCGGTGGCGGCATCAGCAGGTGTTGTCAGTGAGGCCAGGGTGGCGGTGCGGCGTTGCCCTCTGCGGTGCCTTTTGGACACGGAGTCGGCAGCGTCGTCATCGGGTTGCTTCTTCTGTTGCAGCACAAAACACACAGTGCTGAGGAAGAGCTTGAAGTCTTTGCTGTTCCTGAGACTTTTTGAACAGTGGGCAAGCTCTACCTCAAGCCCTTGGAGAAACTCACAAAAGTAGATTGCAGAAAGTTCAGTCTTGTCCTTTCACTGTCCAAGACAGAAGCAGCTACTGGATAATGACTACCTTGGCAACTGTGACAGAGAGGGAGATAGCCATGACACCAGGGTTTTGTGTGTTGCACTCGTTTCTGCACACTGCTAAGACCAAACTCACCAGCAAGTTCATTGATCTGGGGTTGGTCCTGGCAAAAAGGGAATTTACTACCCATTGGAAGGCGAAAAAGGGGCCTACTCTTACGCGCTGGCGCAGAGAGTTTTCGAAGTGGGCAGAAAGTGAAGGGAACTGCAGACTATGCCTGGCCAGGCGCAATAGGAGTGAGAAATCAATGGAAATGGCTCGGGCGTGGGTGGTGCTCGTGGAACTGGTTAAGTACCCGATTGAAGATGGGGAGGGAGTGCCCCGTGAGATGGAGGGCGCATGGCCTGATTGAAGCAGCTGGCACTTGATAGAGGAAGGGCATGATGGGTCTGGAGAGGGCCTGGCAAGGACTCTCCCCCAGTATTCCCGGACCACCCTAGGTTGAGATCTGCGAGGCAGGGTACTGATGGGCGATGCAAATATTCTAGGTGACTGCCTGAGTATTCTAATCGCCAACAGAAGCCTGGGGGGGTAGATGGGTGGGGGGACTTTGTTGGGGTGTTTGAAGATGGGGGTGTGATGGATATTGGGAGTTTTCTACTGGGATCTGTCTATTGGACTGTAACGTGTGGAGGAAAGCTGAGCTGTATGCTGAATCGACTATGGGGGGAAGTGGGGGGACCTTAGAATGCTCCTGGGGGCTCCTTGATGGGACTAATTGAATGCAGCCAGTTTTGGGAGAACCTCAGGAATGCTAATGTCTGTAATTGTAATGCATATTGCTTTCTCAACTGCTTCTCTGTACTGCCCATGGGAGTATGTCCATATGGCTTCTTCCGAACACCAATAAATATATGTTACAAAAAAATGCATCAACACACACCAGCAAAAGACAGTCTTTAACAATAGATCATGCAAACAGCAGACCGTATGTTTTAAAATTATACCCTCATTATCCTTTGATATGAATGACTATGAGTTGGACTTTCATTTGCCTACAGTTCAGTTTCAGCACACAAAGTTGCTGTAGATAGATTAGTGCTTGTCCGCTAAGGCTGTGGGTTCAAATTGCAAAGATTTAAGTAATTCCTGATGCTAAGAAGTTTCTTCCAGTTGGTACACATTAGTTGGAAGTAAGACCCAGAAGTCTGGGGGCAGGAGTCCGGTCGACCAATGAAATTGTCGCTGTAATTCAACAATGAAAAAATTGAAGCCTATTTGAAATAAAATGTGTATACCCAAAAATAATTTAGTAGTTCTGTGCCTTTGAAATGGTGGAGGATAAAAATGTAAGACACATTAATGTTGTGCATCCTTTCAAAAGGTGACTTTTTTCTTTTTTGTATTTTTATTTTGCCTTTGTCTGCAGTTTCTCTTGTGGGTCATCTACCCAGGAATATAGAATATCTCCATTGTATTTCCTAGTCCCATAACGTCAACTTTGCATCACCTAACCTCATCCACATTGGTTCTCTCTAGAACCTCTAAATGTAGGCTGCATAGCATCTCCCTTATATCGCCTAACCTTAGCCATACAGTGTCTCTATTGCATCTGGGCCATTACATCTCAGGAGGTGAGGTTAGACTCGCCGCATCTACCACAAGAACCGTGAGAGTTGGAACAATTTACTGTTGCTGCATTTTGCTCTAGAAAGCTTGGCCAAAATGGTCTGAATTGTGGATCCTGCAATGCATGCCTAATTCTTTTAAGTGTAACCAGGTCAGATCAAGACATCAGTAAAAAAATGTCCCCTGAGCCAGGCCCTAGATCCTGGAAGACTAAGCCATGTCACCTTGTTAGAAGCTCCAAAGTATGCCACAGTTACATGTTGCCGAACGAACAAATTTCGTTGTGCGCACTACATCACCAAATGCGATGCAGTGTGCACAACGAAATTTGTTTTATTTATTTATATGTTTACTTACCTGTTAAAGTCCGTAATCCATACATTACTACCCCCCACACCGCCCCTCCCCCTCCCCACGTCACCGCCCTGCAGTTACACCTACTACCGGCTGTGGCTGGTTGATGGATGGACTGTTTAAATTAGTAATAGCCACGGTACTCACTCTGTGACTCATTGGAGCTCATCAATGTTTGGCTTAATTGTGCCATTACAGATTGTGACAAAACATGCTAGAATGGAAATAGCCCCATCATCGTGCTGCAAGTGTGCACTTCTGACCTGAGATACACAAATACAAATTCCCACTGTCTTTTTGGCCCAGCAAGTATGATCCTTGTATATATGCTGAGGACTGCTTTATCTAAAAAGAATACACAACGTGTAATAGGGATCTGTGATCTGTGGTGAAGCACCGTGTGTGCCATCCTTATCAAGAGAGGCAGGCTACTTCCCTCTTGATAATGCACATGACGTGGCATTGGTGGCAGCATTTGTTTTTGAATCGAAGTGGCAGAGCAGGTCTTTTTCCTGTTCTCTCCAGTTGGGTGAGAGGTCTACTGGCCTCGCTTTCCAAAGTTCTGCCTACTCACATGTAGCTAGGGTTCATCACTACACACTGTGTCTGGACAGTGCTTGTATGTAGCAGAGAGGTATGGCCATTACCCCTGGAAAGTGTACACTGTTTGGATGAGAGCTCTGTGGCATACACCTTGAGTTGGCACTGGCCGCATGCTGTACAGGGATGGAGATAGGGTTCCCTTTAGAGCTGCAGGAGGCACCTTATTCAGTGTCCTGCTTCTCGTCCCTTTCTGGAGCGCTCTAGAGGGGTTAGATAGAGGGTCTAGGGAGTCTGGAGACAATGGTCTCCTCTGACATGCAGGGTTAGCCCCGTTTGTTCTCCAGAGGTGCTAGTCCCAAAAGGCCGATGTGTGTCGGCTATGAAGACTGTTCACCTCTTGGTGCTCCTGCTGTGGGGTTCTCTGAATGGAGTCTCCCTTCATCACCCCTATTACCTGCTATCCGCATGAAGCAGAGTGCCTGCTCTGGAAGACTGGTGCACGAAGTGTCATAGCCCCCAAACCGGTTACAGGACAGCACATGAGGAACAAAAAAACATACCTGAGAAAGGAATACAAGAGATGGACTTAAAAAGCCCGTCCTCCTTCCAGAACCTTTCGTGGATCAGGGATGGCCACACCCCACGGGGTGTTTAAGAAGTATTCTGAGACCCACAGCCTACCTTGAGCCATTACCTTGAGGAATCTGGAAACTATCTGCTGGAGGAACTGTGGATCTGCTTGGAACCGGGTTTTGCCTGGCCCGCCGAGAGAGAGGTGCAGGGCACACCCCTGCCTGCATCAAGGAGTCTGCCTTTACGGAGCCTGGGTGATATCTGCCTGGCACGGAGAAGGAAAGCGGACTGAGCAACCCATCTGGGTGCCGTCGGACACAGTGTCAAAGCGGTGCTGGCCTCTGTCTGTGGTGAGCAGGGCAGCACTAATGTATGTGACTCGAGGATTACCTCGGCGCCCTCCTTGGCCTCGGATAGTTTGGGGACTGCTGGAACAAGAGGATGTGGTGGTCCGTCGGCTAGACTGCCGACTTTGATGCAGGAAACCAGGTTTCGAGCCTCCGGGTCACGTCCACTTTGTGTGATTCTGGGCAAATCACTTAATCTTCCCATGCCTGAAGGTGTAACGTGACCGGTGCTCATGTAAAGCGCTCCAATACCTTCAGGTCGAGTTACATAAAATCTGCACAAAAAAAAGAAGACTAGAATGGCGCCAACAAGAGCAACCCAAAGCGGCGTCCCCCGGTGCCCTGTGTAGTGATTTGCATTCGCTATTACAACTGTGCCCATTAATGCTTTGTTGAGTTCTGAGTCTCCAACCCTTCCCCTTGAGTAAAACGTGCTTGGCACACCTTGCACACCTGAGTCCTATGTTAACGGCATGCACCTGGTGGTCCATTATCAGTATCCATCCCTGGGTGTTAGTGGCAAACTGGGTCTGGCGAATCACATTAATCTGCATTGGCACTGCCCAACCAGGGACTGTCCAGACGAGACTACCAGACCATGTCTACTCCAAATGAGAAGCCCAGCATCCCCAGACCCGTCTTTAACTTGCTGGGCCTCATCGGGGAGGTACAGATCGAATTATGTGGCACAAAGAGCGTAGAACCCTCCTACTTAAGGGAACTCACTACAACAGTTCACAAAGTAATGGATGGAATGCTTAAGGAATCCGGGAATCACTCAGAGCTGCATTTCTGCCCTTTGGGGAAAAAGGAGCAGAAGTGAACCCCCCTTTGCCATGGTTACAGCTCAATAGGAAATAGCTGCCTAGTATCCTGTTCACAATAGCGAACATAGGTAAGGCAACAATAGCCTAGGGGCTGCTAATCACCTGTGCCTTAAGAAAGATGGCAGAAACAATCTTCACGGTACTTGGACAGGCCAGGTGGATTGAACTAAAGTGATAGTCAACCCCACCCTTGGGCAAGGCAGGGGAGGAGCACAAACGACCCTTTGCTTTGTGTCTCACGGTCTGTACCCAATTTATGTGCCGATTACCAGTTGCCTGGGTTTAGCTGCAGTGGTGATTGTGGCTGCAATTAATGCTTCCAGCCAACATCCCAGCACCGAAATCTGGGAATGGGGACTAACATGCCAACCATCTTTAGTAGTTCATATAGGACCCTACTCTGGGGCACATGGTGGGCTATTTGAGCAGGTGATACATGGAAGTAGGGGAATTGCTTAAAGGCAGGCAGCAGGGATGGTCAGGGCATCTAAGTCTAGGAAATGTAGCAATGTGGGGTGGAGAGTTCTTTGCTTCTTTATGCAGACGTCTGTTGGGGCAGGGCTGCGCTCTAGATCCCATACATACATTTTTACCAGGTGTATTTCTGTACGCTGTAAAATCTAGTAATCCCAGATGCTAGAGCATTGGGCCAGTTGAAAGTGGGTAAGTTGACATACCCGTTGGGGATATCACTTTCCCCTACTTATAACCAGGCCCCAAGTCTATGACTTAGATGCAGACAGCCTCTATCCGTGAGACCATTGTCTGCATCTCTCTAAGTCTACCACCCAAGCAAGGACAACTTCTATCCCTGAACCCCACTGCATAGAGCCCTTTACCCCCCCCCACACACACACCTACGGGCAGACAGCACCTGCTCCTCTGGGCCCTGGGACTTCCAGCCCCACTCTAGAGCTCTCAGTGCCTGTCACTCATACTGTCCTTGGACCACTGACTCTTGCGCCTCTTTATCACTCCCAGCCCCTAGACCTTGCATCACCCGGCGTATATGTAAAGGGATATTTAAACAAAGGGAGAGTAAGGGATCAATTCGCAAAGGCGAACGGAGTGTACTCCTGGTCCCCTAGGTCCAAAGCATAAAGCCCTAAGACCCAGAATAGGAGTAAGTCCTATTCACTATGTGGCCTCCGTGTGTGTGGTTGATGTATGTTTGTCTGATGTGAATGTTTGTATAAGTGAATAATGCCTCACGCCGTTATTGATTCACGCTAATATTGCAGTGAGGAGCCGAGCCACGCACAACTAAACGATGGGTGCTGTCAACTGTTGAATTAACGGCTTATTGATCACAAAGCACGCCGATATTGATACAGTATGCGTGTTCCAGCCTCAGGCAGGCTGTTTATATTTCACAATAAGTGTGGGCACCATCATTAGGAATCAAATGATGTGTAGTCTTACACACCACTACCGTTTGTAATTTCTTCTGAATGGGATGTACAGTGAGCAAGCAGACACGTGAGAATCAGCACGGCACAACGTTACAGGCTTGTAACATTTACTTTCGTGACCTCCTTTCTTTTCCTCCACAGGTCTTTTTGCTTTTCTCACCCCCACACGGGTGTGAAGATTCTGACTACGACAGATTTTTGTCAGTAGCCTTAAGGAACTTTGGACTGGCAGGTCGTTAGTGTGTCCTGACCACCCACTTTCCTTCTTTTTGGTCCTGATGAAAACCCGGTACTCCCATACAACGGGTTGAAACATGTAGACCGCACACATAGCGATACACTTGGTCATAATATACCTTTTTTGTATCCACACACCTGATTTTAATATTGTCCAGTAACTTACAAATAAAAATTCTTTTTACACAAGTATACCAGGACAATTTTTAACACTTTTTTTCACTTCTCACACAGGAATACCCGCTCCACTGTAATTCAGGTGTCGCAGCACACCCTGATGGCATTCGGCTATCAGGGTGGACCCCGATAATGAAGCATGTCACCAACTAGGTTGGTGAGTGAGGGGTTTTTAAATAAAAGAAGGACTCTCTTCTTTTTGTAGTCATCCCACTCAGACTGTTCTCTTTAAACAGCTTCTGATGGTACTCCTCTTATGTTTTTGTGTATATGTAAAGGGTTCAGCAATATGAAACCTTCCCAAAACAAGCACCATACATACATACACGCACCTCTACTAATTTCTCTTGCAACTAATCCAACAAGCTGGACCCATCACAAACTCGCCTTATACTATGTTTCACATCCATCATGCTACCCCAACCCACAGCGCCTGTTTCTTCGAACTATCAGTGGTGTGCATTGTACATGTACTGGGCAACTCCCTGGGATCCCTATTGTAAGTTTCATTAGGTGTCATGAATTATAAGTTTCCGGTTACAATTTATGGGTTGTTTTATCTATGGTACAGTCCTATAGTTACAGCAAATCATTTGCTTAAGCAGCCAGTTGTAAAATATAATGTTTACGGGTGCTGTGGCTCACTGTTATGTTACTGACCCTTAAAAAACAAGCGCTAACAAGCATTGCCAAGGCCACTAGATCTTGCATATGAAAGAGCTATTGGCTTAGTCAATGGATGTAAACCATGTTACACAGCAGTGCAGCATGGCTGGAAGTTTAGAAACAAAATCGCTATGACGTGGCAGGGGCTGGCTGGGCTGGACTGTTTCCATTACAAACACAGGGTCAAGACTGATTTGCATATGGCTGGGTCAAACTGGAATGGCGAGCAAAAAAGCGATGGATTTAGGCCCTGATCTCTGTATTGAGGTGAATGTATGACATTGTTCTGCATTCTGTCATTCAATTGTTCTTTTTGCATTTGTCACCCCCAAGTGGGACGGGTATGCCCAGATGTGGGTCCCATGCTCTCCACGCCACTGGAGTCAAGCTATCCTGGCTGATGAGGGCTGAAAGCCCGAAACCGGTCCTAGGGTTCTTGTTTCCAGTCCAGGGAGGACCTGGCCTGGCAGTTCGGGCTGGACTGTTCCCATTGGGTGCATGGTCAAGACTGATTTGCATATGGCTTGGTCCAAACTGGATTGGCATGAATTGCAAAAAAACGATGGATTTAGGCCCAGATCTCTGTACTGGGGTGAATGTATGACATTGTTCTGCATTCTGTCCATCAATTGTTCTTTTTTCATTTGACACCCGAGCGGGATGGGTATGGAAACCGGTGCTAGGATGCTTGTTTCCCATCCAGGGGGGCTAGACTGTTCCCATTGGGCCCAGGGTCCAGACAGATTTGCATATGTCTGGGTCCAAACTGGAGAGGCATGGTGAGCAAAAAAAAGATGGATTTAGGCCCAGATCTTGGGACTGGGTTCAATGTATGACAGTGTTCTGCATTCTGTACATCAATTGTTCTTTTCGCATATAGGGATGAAACTTTTTTTTTAAATTATTTCTGGCAGGACAGGAAGCGACAAGGAGGGAGGGCGCGTGTGGGGGTGGGGCAAACAACAAAGCAAAGAAGTTGGGAGGAGAGGATGGGGCAGGCAGCAACACGGACAACAAGGGAGTGGGTCATGCAACACAGACTACAGGCATGGGTGGGCAAGCAACACTGATAAGAAAGGGTGGGAGGACAGGCGGGTGGCTCTAAGCAACACAGATGCAGAAGGGAGGAACATGGAAGGGGAGAAGCGTAGGAGGGAGCCAGCTGAAAGATGCTCTGTAGCAGAGTGCTTAAGTACAAAGAAAAAAGTAGCGCTTGAAAAAATGAGCAGAGGAAGAATGCAACTATTGCATCAGTGCTTCAGGGGATGGACAAACACACAAAGAGAAAGGAAGCCTACTGCATCTGACCAAAAAGAATCAAGCAGATTAGAGTGACAATGAAGCCAACCAATGGTAATGGCAAGTAATGGGTGGCCTCTAAGCCTACTGTTCAAAAACAAGAGGTCTTGAATAGATGGCGCATGCGCCGGTCTAGGCTAGACCCAAAAGTGTGGGGGGTGCTAGGTACTTGCATGCACAAAGACCTCATTGTCACACTTTTCTGCAACATCTCATGTTTATGCGCAGTTGCCAGTTTGCTGCTCTATGTTCAGAAGACATGTATGAACCACCCGCCTCTTACCCAGCATCTGCGATATAGGCCTGACTACAGGCAGCACCCTATCAAACATACACCCTGAAAAGGAAACCCAGGAGCCAGAAGCGACTTGGAGACCTTGGCAGTCTCATCAGGAGTATGAAGAGCTATATAAAGTCCACAGTACAATTCAATACACCCTGAACTGCACAACAGGTGAAATGCATAATTACCACTGGGAGTCACCAACTGGTAAAACAAAAGAAAACGTAGGTGGAAGGTCTGTAGTCCTGTCGGCAGATACGTTTTGAGGCATGGGCAAAGTGGGGGCCCAGCTTTGGGGTTTTATAGGACGTTATTAAACTTGGTGTACTACATAGATGCCCTGGGGACACCCAAATAATAATGGAAAACATTACTCGACCCCACACACAGTTCAACAAATGTAGCTGGGTCCTGACCTCTAGCACCTCTGATCTTCCAGTATGAAATCCACACACTTCTTTTCCAGTGTTCTCAGTTCTGGCTGATAACACCTCCTTTATTCCAGTGGTAGACCCCCAGACACATGACTCACAATGCACGTCAGTGCAGGCTTACAGCACCCCTCTGTAACCCAGCAGGAGGCTCACACCGCACTTGCAATGCACCACAGTCTTGGCTCCCAGCACTCCCTCTAATCCCGATTTAGACCCCACCGAGTTCCCCTAACGCGCATCAGCATCCTAGCGCCCCTAGCCCCCGCTCTATGTCACACTTAGATGCACCTCCCTCCTGTATCACCCCTTCTTATTCCAGTATCAGGGCTCACCACAGTCCTGCCCATGCACCTCAATCCCCGCTCATGCATAGGACCCCGTCTATTCCAATACCCCCCGGCTCTTCCAGTGCACCTCTATCCTGACCACCAGCACTCTCTGCTTTTCCAGCACTACGACCCTGCACAAACACCCTGCGATTCCAGTGCTTAGTGGCACTGTTACACACGTTCTTGCTGTCCTGAAGCTTTGGATTTATGAAGATTAGCGCATCATATGATCCTTTGACTCCTCCCGCCTCCCATCCTCCTTATCACCAGGGCCATCTGTGCCCCTGGCTGCACTGGAGTAAGAAGCTGCAGTCTCTGATCTCTGTCTCCGTGTTTGTCCGGCTGGGAGCTGATATCCCCGCCTCTAGGGTGACCAGATTTCCAACAAGCATTGGCAAAGCCAATAGGTCTTACCTATGCAACATATATTGGCTTTGTCAGTGTTTTTTTTAGCTATGTTGTTCAGTTGCATGGCTCCTGTGGTATGTGGCAAAAAGGTTTTTTATAAAAGTGCGATCAATTCTGGCTTATATACAACACTTTTTTTTAATGTATTTTTTTATAACTTTCCCCATGCTGCACGGAACCCACAAAGCTGTACAACATGGCAAAGAAAACATTGACAAAGCAAAATAACACTTTCAGCCATGCTGCAGAGTAGGTGGGCTGCTGTACAGCCTGGCTAAAAAACATTGATAAAGTTAATAGATCTGGCATACGCAAGACCTATTGCCATTGCCAATGATCCTTTCTTAACCTGATGCAAGCAGCCTTAAGAAGCAAAATGGATAAGGAGTGAGTGGGAGGGCAGAGAATGATGTGGCACTATGGACATAGCTGCCGACTTTGGAATAATGCTGTGTAACTTTTATTATCTAAACGCATTTACGAAGAGTTATTATTATGCTAAGAGTGTTTTTTCTAAAATGCAGATAAGATTCATTGTTTGCTCGTGAAATATCAAATAAGGCTTTTTATGTGCAAAATGTTTTACAGTACCAAGATGGCCGTTATGTTTTTCACTGTTGGTGCAAATTGTCCTTCTATTGTGTTTACTATACTTGTGAAACAAAATAAAAAATATGATGTTGCTGCTTAGCCTTCTGCTTGACCAAGGCGTAAGCTGAAACGCGTTGCTGGTGCAGTCAGCAATTTCTTTTCACTGCAATCTCCTAGGTGTTCTTGCTTTTTCTGAGAAACTTCAGGAATTGTGTGCTGTAAAAAAAAATATATATATATATATTACCTACAGGCGGTCGCCAGTGAGTAGTTATAGTAAGGACCTATTTTCCATAGGAAATCCGCAACATTCTATTTAGAATAACTTTGGTGCCGGTCGACGAATGTTTGCGAAATTTTCAAAACTGGTGGGGCGCTCCGGTCCGCTCCTATCCTGAAAGTCTTGGGGTGATTCGTGAAGCAGGGGCTGAGAAAAAAGGGGGGTCCCAAAACGTGTTTTCCCCATGCAATTTTCCATAGGTTCCGTTCATCACATCTGCAACCTGAATGGCTAAACGGAATTACACCAAATTTGGCAAAGTTGTAGTCCTTGGTTCAGACTCGTGCCTTTTGCTTATCTGGTGTAAATCTGTTCAGTAGTTCCTGAGAAAATTACAATTAAAAGTACATATATATCTATGGCCTCGATGGATGCGCGGATTATAAGCGCAACGTCCTGATCACACGCAGAACGCTGATTGGCTGTCAAGTGGTTGTCAACATTGGAAACCAGGAAGTGTTGGCAGCAATTTTGTGCCTCAGTAGAAGCGAGGATCTAGAAATTAGTGGTACAAGTGATTAAAACGTATAAAGGGGTCAGGTAAGAAATATTTTGACCCTCTAGACCTGCTTTAGGGGGTCACACAAGGACTCCTAGGGCCCCAAAAAGATTTTTTTAATGTAAAAACGGAGAAATGTGCTGTGGGTGCATGGATCCGCCGTAACAAAATTAAAAACGAAGCACAGGCTCCTGTGCTTGTTTAAAAATTAGCTATGTGGGAAGGTGAAATCCTGGGGTCTGAAATATTGCATTTGAAGCGTGGGCGAGAAAAAAGGGGGGATCCCAAAATGTGTTTTCTCTATGCAATTTTCCATAGGAACCGTTCATCGTAGCTACAGCCTGAATGGACTGAACGGAATTACACCAAATTTGGCAAAGTGGTAGTCCTTGGTTCAGACCTTTTGCTTAAATGGTGTAAATCCGTTCAGTAGTTCCTGAGAAAATGACAATTAAAAATACATATTTATCTATGACCTCGGTGGATCCGCGCATCTTACGCGCATTCTAAGCGCACCGTCCCGATGACGCACTAAATGATAATTGGCTGTCAAGTGGTTGTTAACATTCGAAACCAGGAATTGTTGGCAGCCATTTTGTGCCTCAGTAGCGAGGATCTAGAAAATAGTGGGGAAAGTGTTTAAAAGGTATAAAGGGGGCATGTAAGAAATGTTTTGATCCTCTAGACCTGCTTATGGGATCCCACAAGGATCCCTAGGGTCCCCAAAACATTTTTTTTGGGGGGGAAAAACTGAGACATGTGCGTTGGGTGCATGGATCCGCCGTAATAAAAATAAAAAGGAATCAGGGACTCCTGTACTTGTTTAAGCATTAGCTACCTGGGAGGGCCAAATCCTGGGGTCTAAAATATTTCATTTGATGGGGGTCCAGAGGGGTCCTGTAGCCCGGGGACCGCCATTCCTCAGTGCTACAAAATAAATGGGAGAGGGAGCTTGTAGTGTTTTCAAAAGGTTCATCTAAGCCCCGAGGATTACCACCCTCTGGGGCTTTTTATATTTTGAGAGGGGGCCGCGTGGTCTCCATTCTGGAGCAGTCGAAAGCCTTGGGGAAGATCACCCCCCAGGAGCGGCTCCTGCTGTGTCTTGGGGTGTCTCCCTCCGGGATACTGCTGTTTGGTATGGCAGGGCGGGAGTCGAGGTTCCTGTTGGGTCATAGCAAACTTGAGGGCATATTAACAAGTGCCATTTTGCCGCAATTTTTTTATAAAAGCCAAAAATGCGGTGAAAATTATATCGCCCTATTTACTAGGTGACGCTAAGATGCATTAATGCATGTTATCAACAGGTTTGCTAAGGGCTCGCCTCGTACCTCCAATGAGTTGCAATGTAGGTGTTCTCAGTGGCAAGGTAGGTGTTTCTATGAGAATATAAAAAGGAAGAGGGAGGTATGACAACAGCGTTGTATTAACAAGGCGGCCCTTGATTTGAGGACCAATAGCAAAACTCTTGCTAATTGCGGCTTATGTCGGATCCTAACTTCTGTTCTGAAGTAGACTTAAGCATGTTTAATATGCGAGGTGAATTGATATGTTAAGTCCACAGACTTATATTAATAAGCTTTTCACTTGCGAACATAAATTAATCGCTGTATTTCTCACGATATTGGGGGCATATTTACAAGGACAGTGTTTAAATTATCGTCGGTTTAGCGTTAGGAAAGTGCTGTTAAAGCGGCCATAAGGGCTTAATAATAGGCTTTTGAGAATTCGTGAGAATTCCAATAGAAGCCAAGGTTTACACCAGAATATGTTAACGCTGTCCTTGATAATATGCCCCCAAGTTTGCTATGGCACTGTGAGAGCCTCGGTTCTCACTCTTGCTTAGCAAACAGCAATGTTGAAAAAATCTTCCGGTAAGATAACAAAGGATTTTGAAGACCATTATTGCCGTTTTAGTTGTAGTTTGCTGCAGTTAAAACTGCGACAATTTTAACACCGTCCTTGTAAATCTAATTTTTGTAATGTCGACAATCCCGTCTCCCATTTAAATAGGCGCAAAGTATTTAGTGAAGTGCATTGTGAATCATGAAGCAACACAGACCTACATGAGGCGTCCAAACCACTAGGACGTGCCATCATAGCGCTTGCAATGGGAGCAACTCTAAAATGGCGTAGAGCACGTGCGCCCCGTCTTTTTTATTGGTAGGGTCACATGTGTAGTGACTTATGTGCTCGATGGGTGTGGTGTGGGTGTTTACCAGCCATGAGGGAGTGTGTGTGTGCTGTTGTGACAACTAGACCTGGAAGTAAGAAACCACTACAATGGAAATCTGGGCAATGTAGGTACTGTTGTTGTGTTTTCCTGGTAGCATAAGCGGAGTGGGCTGGCCTGACCTATGCCAGTGCTCTGAGAGCCTGTGAACGATGACTCCGGAGCTATGGGCGTGGTTCCGACGTGAGCTATATGAGAAATCAACTGATTCGGGTGTTGTGTTGTAGTGCTGCCGTCACCCGGGTCTTACACGCAAATGTGTCATTAGATCTATAAAGTCCCACAATATGGCTAACATGGAAGGTACATGGTATCACTAACCCTATATTCATTCATAGTTGCATACATAAAAGATGGTGGACATGACGTATTACTGCGAATATGAATGTTTGTTGTACATTCAGTGGAATGTTGTAGCTGTAGTAATACATGGCTGTGAAAGGTTTAAGTTGCAGTTTTTGGCACATGAAAGGCAGATAATATATATACATATGTGGTCATTCAGGTATACTGTCGAATTTGGTGCTGGAAATCAGTGTTGGAGGCACGTCCACATCCTGTTATTGTAGAGAAATTACATAATCTACGCGTGCCTGAAAATGTACTGTAAATACGGTGCTCATGCAAATTGTTGATATAGTTTTGGGTTGACTTTGTGCTATATAAATATTTATTTAGCACTTGGATGGCGCGACGGATCATCCCTGGGGGGATCTCTCGATGCCTTGGCATGACACTGACAGGGACCAGGAGCAATGCAAACCCCTAAAACATCGAGTTTTTAGGCTTTTTTTGAAGTGTCCCAGAGAGGTATAACGATGTATCTCTTCTGGCAACCTGTTCCAATGAAAGGGGGCAAGATAGGAAAATGCACCCCTTCCCATTCTAGATTTATTGATCTTGCATGGCACTAACAGGATTTGACTGCTTGTCCTGAGGAGGCGACAGGGGACATAAGGCCTTGTCTTCTTCCTTAAATAGGCTGGCCCCAGGTCTCGAGTTGCCTTAGATACCAGTGTGAGAAGTTTGAAAACTGCTCTCTTTTTGATGGGCAGCCAGTGTAGGGCTTGGAGCAAGGGTCGCGAGGGGGAACGTCTAGGTTTGTTTAAGACCATTCTTGCTGCAGTATTTTGCAACACTTGGAGCCTAGTGAACAGTTCTTCCCTGGCTCCGACAAATAGGGCGTTGCCATACATAGTCCAGCCTGCTTACAATAAGCGCCTGAATCAGGGTCTTTCTTGCACCCAGGGGGATCTAAGGAAATACCTTTCTCAGCATCTTCAGGATTCCGAAGCAAGTGCCCGAAAGTGATTTTATATGATCTTTGGATGACAGTTTGCTGTCCAGCAGTACTCCCAGATTCCTGACCTTCTTTGTAGGGGAAGGGGGTTCCCCTAGCTCTGTGGGCCACCAATCCGGTGTCCAAAGTTCATCCGCCTTCCCGAACAGGACAATCTCCGTTTTATTGGAGTTCAGTTGGAGAAAATTGTCCCCCATCCATTCTGCTATGTTCAACATACAGGTCTTGAACTTGGCTCTGGTGACAGCAGGATCTGACTCGAAAGGAATGATCACCTGCGTGTCATCCGCGTAAGAAATAGTTTCAAAGCCGTTTGCTCTTATGATGGCGGGCAAAGGGGCCACATATAAGTTGAACAGAGTGGGAATTAGGATGGACCCCTGAGGTACCCCCTTGTCAAGTGGGGTAGTTGCTGACACAAATGAGTCTAGCTTAACATACTGTGATCTCTCTGCCAGGAAGCTCTGCAGCCAAGCCAATGCTAGACCTCCGACACCTATGTCATGTAGTCTGCGAAGCAGGATATTCTGTGATTTGGTGTCGAAAGCCGCAGAGAGATCAAGAAGCACTAGCATGGTGGGGATCCCTTTATCTAAGGACATCTTGATATTGTCCGTGACTTCACTTAAGGCCGCCTCCATGCTGTGACCTGCACGAAAGCCTGATTGGGCAGGGTCCAGCAATTGATGTTGTTCTAGATAATCTGTCAGTTGTTTATTGAACATCTTTTCCATGACTTTCGAACAACATGGAAGCAGGGAAATTGGCCTATAATTTTTAATCTCTGCTGGGTCTGCAGACGTTTTCTTTAAGAGAGGTTTAATCAATGCTCACTTCCACTTGTCCGGGAAGGTAGCAATATCCAGGGAGATGTTGCAAACTGACGAGAGTGAGGCAGCTAAGGCCGTGGCTAAATCTGCCATGATGAAAGGAGGGGCACAGTCTGACTCTGATACTGACTTTGTTGCTGCAAGTGCCTCCTCTACTTGCTCCATGGTGATGGTGGCGAATGAATCAAGTTTAGGTAGTGAAGGGTCTCTCGTCTGTGGAGTAAGCATCCTATGGGTCTCTTCTCCTCCCAGGCAGTTGTATATGTTGTCTATCTTTTCTCTAAAGTGTGTGGCCAAATTAGCACAGAGTTGTTGGGTGTGGGGGGCCGCCGCCCTTCTCACTATATGCTAAAAAAAACAAGCATTAGAAATGCAATAGGTCTCGGATTTTTTTGAGTTAGAGCTAATGGAATTGTAAATGGCAATGTCTTTTAGCCATGTGTTATGGAGTCTATGCATGTGGTGTGTAGTGGAAATATGTGTGTTGGATTGGAATATTAGGAATGGTGGCATGCTGCACTTTAGATGAATATGTTTAAAAGTAAAGGGCACCATATTGCAATTGCTACAATAGTTAATTGTGGATGCGTTAACAATTGATGTGTGCACCGATGGGTGGTGGTGTGTGTGCCTGCAGAAATTGTGCACTGTTGGCTGCTGGTATGTGCGCCTAGTAAAAGCATGCACTGACGGCTGGTGTTGTGTGTGACTGGTGAAAGTGTGCAGTGACGGCTGGTGGTGTGTGTGTGTGTGTGTTTGGTGAAAGCATGCACTGACATTTGGTGTTGTGTGCGTGGTGAAAGCCTGCACTGACGCCTGGTGGTGTTTGTGCTTGATGAAAGTGTACATTGATGGTTGGTGGTGTTTGCGCCTGGTGAAAGCGTACACTGACGGCTGGTGGTGTGTGGTTGTGTGTGGTTGTGTGTGTAGTGGTGAGTGTGTGGTGGTGAGTCTGTGGGGGTGAGTGTGTGGTGGTGAGTGTGCGGTGGTGAGTGTGTGGTGGTGAGTTGTGATGAGCGTGTGCTGGTGACAGGCTGGTGTGCGTGTGGTGTGTGTGAGTCTGGTATGTGTGTGTGGTGTATGTGTGTGTGGTGTGTGTGGTGTGGTGTTTTGTGTGTGGTCTTATGTATGTATGTGTGTGGTGGACTTAGTTTGAGTGTTCGTCTCCTGCACACTCACACAGTGCCCCTACACACTCATACACTGCTCTCCCTGCACACTCACACTGTTCACCCTGCATAGTCACACACTGCTCTCCCTGCACACTCACACTGTTCACCCTGCATAGTCACACACTGCTCACCCTGCACACTCGCACACTGCTCACCCTTAGCAGCACCATTCCAAGGATCTTATATAGTGATGTTGCAGTCAACGGAACCCCAATGACGGCCAAGAAAGTTCTTTCAGCACAAGAACGCACCACACAGACACAACCCTGGACACAATGGAAGGAACGACCATATGCAAACTGTAGCAAGTGCACACTAATGGTTTCTGATGAGATTAACAAAGTTGCAGGGTGTCAACAAACCAATGCCCAACTGTCAGCACAAAGGGAATACTTCAGCAGAATGTTGTGCACTTTTTAGAACCTGTATTTGAATACAGAATACAAACCCCACACAGGTTAAATGAATTCTTAATAAATAGAATCCTGTTCCGGTCACCAGGTTGCCGGGGCTGCTGAGGAAATCCGAAGAATAGTGATAGAAAACAACATCTGTAGACCATCAAGATAACCTGACCAAGCATGAGCCACCACCATCAGCCAACCCTGCCTTACATTAACGTTACCCGACGATAACCAACATCGCCAGACCATTGCGCAACACTGACTCTGATCACAGTCAGAACAGATACCGTTGCAAGATGGACCATCAGCTTTGTTAAAACACTGTGATCCATTCCAACCTCAACATTGGCCCGACCAATGAGAACACAATTGGAAGCATGCGTTGATTTTGTAATACTCATTGTGGCATATAAAATAGAATTCTCATTTTGGCGACTTTCTCTTCATTTATAAAGAACACAATTCTATGCATAAGGAGCTTTTCAAAAAATCTGCGCAGATTTCTGTCAACATCGGTTGCGTTGGGGTTTACTCTGGTGGCAGGACTTTTGCAATCTATTCTCATCAATCACTATTGTATGCCAATCTTCTCCATATTTTTGTGTAGAATGTTTAAGGACTGCGCTGCCTTTCTGTAAATAGGTTTACGAATCCTGACCACGTTTTCCAAAAACTATTATAAAATAGAAAGCAAGCCTGGTATATTGCATTTCTAGCAGCGGCTAAAAATTCTGAAACGCTGTGAAAATATGAAGGTGCACTTGCGCAATATCTCAACAATATTACACGGCCCACAAAACTCTGTACAAGAATAAAGTGGACATTATAAAACATATGGTCAACTACAAATTGCTCTGCCTCAGCCTAAAAGCAGCCAGTACCAACATTATTGCGCACTTGAATGTACTGCATCATTACATATTCTTAAGCAGAATTGAATGTGCCGGGCTGATTTGAATCGCTCTCCGCAGCAGGCACATTAACCCATGGTACTATACCCCGAGCTCCAGAAGGGTGGTTGCAAGGAGAAATAAATGAAAACAAACGGCTGGTGCTCCCTGCGGGTCACTGTAATGCAGGCTAATGGCTGATACACTCTCTGCTGCAGCGGCAGCCAAGTGCTGCGAGCACGGCAGCCGCACCCGCTCCCGTGCACTGCCCCCACCCCCTCCCTCCCACATCTCAAGTAAAATACATCAATGTCTAAATTCTTTCTGACACTTCTCATCAGCTTAGTTTAAGGATTTCCTACTGATACAGGACTCGCCTGGTTTACGCTCCCCTCCCTCACCTCATCGCCGGTGCAGTCCACTGCTCTCCCAGGTCCAGCTCACAAGCAACGCCTCAAATCCTTTAAATGGCCTCTTCTGTTTCTTATTATTTGCCACCGTTGTCTTGCTCGTTTAAATTCATGCATGCATTTATTATGTCTGTATGTCAAGGTAACATAACAGTGGGTTAAGGCGTTTGCTCCAGAGAACTGTGCGCAACCTGTGGGAGGTGGGTGCAAGCACCAGAAGGGCCAACCCAGAATTTCATTTGCCTGAGGTCGATAAAATGAAAACCTAACGAGAGACCCATTTCCGAAGCATATTGCGTCGTAACTCAGTGTTCTGCTTACTGGCGTGACTATGACATCATTGCTTCTGGCAGCGCTGGGCCCATAGATGCATTAAAAGTAAGACGGGTTCTGGAGCCATCCTTTCTCTGATCTAGGAATGTATGTGTACAGAAGAGTACACACAGCACATCGGTGGTCCTGCAATACTGTAAACATGCAACGGGCCTATTTTATAAGACATGCCAAGCAGTGCCTTTTTAATCAACTACAACCTGGAGATTTACAGTGCACAAATCAAAACTACATATATGTGCAGCGTCTTACACTGAAACCCATTGTATTTGAAAGTTGACACAATGCATTATCTGCACCAAAGGCCCCCCTGTCATAATTCACACAACAGGAAAAAAAAGTAGTCGGAAATGGGATGGATCTCCCGAGGAAAATAAAAATACACTTTCGGTTTAGTTTACTACAAAGAAAACAAGCGGCACTTCAACCAATCGCGAAAGCGATCGAATTGTAAAAAAAGTAGGATGCACTATTAACAGCGTTTAAACAAGACAAAAATAGTGCAGTGCAGCCAGCGTGCGAGGAAAAGAAGGAAATGGCGCCCTTTGGAAATGAGACTCTTCAGGAAACACAAGAACTACAGTGTGGACGAGCATGTATGAGTCATCTTCTGTGAGCCTCGCCTGCTGCCTCTCGTCATTTAACATTGAACGCGCTCACCGCTGTGAACGCGTTCGCATCATCTGGCTTGCATTACACGGGCACTCTGACAGCTCGTAATTAAGATTAATCACTCTGCCTGCTCGTTCGCGCACACAAAATGCCACATCGGGCACGCGTAAATTACTTAAAGCCTATCACTTCAAGGCTACTACATACACAGCACAGGGAAGACGAATCACTGAACAGATGACAGAAAACGGTAAGGAATGTGTGGAATTTCTCTCTCCAAGGCCCTAGGAGATACTTCTTCTTTTTCTCCTTTAACATTAGTTCTCGAAACTCCTCCCAGTTTCACTGGGAAGGAGTCCGAGCCCTAAAAAGGAGGAATAACCCACACTTGCTGTCAGAGGTAAGATGGTCGTATCCACTATTTATAGCACAATATAATGTGGAAGGGCGCAGGAGCAGCATTTTACAAACATAATAAATACACAGACACAGATAGATAGTTGAAGTGCGTACTGGCACGTGTGCTCGACTCCATTTTATTACGTTGCTATTGGTAATAAGTAGAATAATAATCATGATATCATACATAGATATTCAATCGGAAACGGTTTATGACTTCTGCTGTACAAAGGTAGGAGCACTACATGTGAAATAATACACAGAAGATTGTATCGTAAAGGGTTCATGAGTTGTGGTGCACTAAGGTAGGGTCGGTTTGTGTGGAACCTGGGATGATGCGTGGTTCAGGCAGACCAAACTGGTAAGAATGTCTTTTGGCTACTGAATTTTGCATTAATAAGGCCACGTGGCGATTATTTATGATGCACTGAGTTAGTGGTACGTATGGTACTCAGCGTGTTGCCTACTGGACTGCATGATCTGTAATCACGATTGAAATAAAAGATGAAACATGTATGGAATACATTGTCAAAATATGTATGTTTTAGAGATATTATAGTTCAAGTTGTTACCTGTGATGTCCGCAGTGTACACTACCATTAAGTGTACCTTTGCACTTGCAGCGTGAATTTTGTTTTTCAACTAAACCTAGAACTGATATAAAAGATTTTTTTTAAGGAAGGCTACTAAAGGGATATTGTGTAAGTTTGAGTGACATTCTACTTTATTTTGTACTGCACTCTATAAATAATGAATGAAGAATCAGTTGAATTCTGCCTGAATACGGCCATGTGGTGATGAATTATGGTGCGCTGAGTTAGTATTAACTTTGGGACTGAGCGTGTACTTAACCTGTGATGATGCGCGGTCCAGGCAGGCCGCACTGGGGATAATGTTTTTTGACTACTGAACTTTGCCTTAATAAAGCCTTGTGGTGATTATTTATGATGTACTGAGTTAGTGGTACGTCTGGTGTTTAGCGTGTGCTCACCCTGCAATGATGCATGGTCTGAACGGGCTGCACTCAAAGTATTGACTGTTGCATACTGGACTGCATGTACTTTGGGTGGTAAAAAAAAATACCATTGATGGTTATCAATTCTTTAGCAACAAAATGATCAGAATCAGATGATTCTTCCAGTGGTGTAGCCATTTTTGTCTGCAAAAAAAAATTCAGATTTCCAATGAAGAAAAAGTGAGGTTCAAATTGTGACATATGCTGTCCAAAGTGTAGACTGTCATTAAGTGTGCCTTTGCACTTGCAGCGTAAATTTTATTATTCAAACACATCTATAAGTAATGTAAAACAAGTTCTTAAAGGAAGCATACTAAAGGGATATTGTATTGGTTTTGATACATGTTATACTTAGTTTGGTATTGTACTTAGGGGTGGGCGGAATTTGCGTAATCGCGTTACGCAAATCTCCGCAAAACTGTAAAAAATCTCTGCGAACACGCAGAAATTCCACGAACACGCGGAATTGCTTGTTCGCGATGCTTTTTTTCTGTTCACAATCGCTGTTTGCGTGCTCGGGGGGAAATATCTCGCGAACAAGCATTTGAGAACGCGAACAAGCAAAAAATTTCACGAAGTCGTGGAATGCAGAATTTTGGGCAATAAAGAACGTGAAATTACCCAAATTCCGCAAGCGGAACGGAATTTACCACCCATGCCTAATTGTACTCTGCAAATATTGAATCAACAGTCTAATTAATTGTGAGCTCTGATGGCTGCAGTGTAGGCTGGAGGCAGCGGCTAGCAAGAGCACACGGACACGTGGCGTTGAGTAGAGCTGCACAGTATTGGTAATTTAGTGTGTGTGCAGCCAGCGATGATAAGTGGTGCACAGAGTTAGTGGCACCTGAAGCAACAAGGTTCTGGGGAGCCTGCGATGATGCGTGGTCCGAGCAGGACGCACTGGTAGCAAACTCTTTCAAATCAAGTTTTCTTATAAATACTGGCTGTCCTTTTACGGGAGTAAGTTGCAGTAGATCTCCAAAAACTATGATAAGTTTTCTTCAAAATAAGACATCTGACTCAATATGGTCACGTGGCAATGAATTATGGTGCACTGAGTTAGTAATAGCTTTGGCACTGAGCGTGTACGTAATCTGCGATGATGCGTGGTCCGGGCAGGCCGCACTAGGAGCAATGTATTTTGCTTAGTGAATTCTGCCTTAATAAGGCCACGGGGAGATGACTTGTGGTGCAGTGAGTTAGTGGTACCTGAAGAACTCAGCATGTGAGCACACTGTGATGATTCGTGGTTCGGGCGGGTCGCACTGGTACAATGTCTCTTGCCTACTAGAATGTGTCATGTTCAATCGCCATTCCACCTGAATCGTGAGCCCTCACAATGTAGATCGAAGGCAGTAGTCATCATAAACATCAAGAAATTATTTTTGTCATATCCTTTAACAAAATCTGAGGACATAAAGTACAATTATCTCTACCTTAAATAAATCAAGGCTAATTTTCATGCTTTCCGTAGTATAGATTTAAAGCTGAATTGAAGTTGTGAACCCTGCTGTCCGCACTGTAGATTGAAGGCAGTACTGAGCACAGATATGGATGAATGATTTTTGTCTCTTATTTTAACAAAAGCTTAACACATACAGTACAATCGTCTCTGCGTTAAATAATTAAAGCGTGAATTCCCTACTGTCAGTAGTGTAGATGCAAAGTTGAATTCAAGTTGTGATCCCTGCTGTCCACAGTGTACATCGAAGGCAGTAGTCGACACAAACATCATGAATGCTTTTTTGTCACAGTTAACAAAATCTGATGACACAGTACAATTGTCTCTGCCTTAAATAAATCGAGACTGAATGTAATATTGTCTGTAGAGCTTATGTGCTTCTGGTATCAAGTAGTGAACTCTGTTGATCGCAGTGTACATTTGATGCAGTACTCAGTACAGACATTAAGGAATGTTTTTGTTGCATCATTTAACAACATTTTCTCTGCCTTACATAAATCAAAGCTAACATCAATGCTGTCTGTAGTGTAGATGGAAAGCTGAATTCAAGTTGTGAACCCTGCTGTCCGCAGTGTAGATCAAAGGCAGTAGTTGACTCAGACATCGAGGGATGCTTTTTTGTCACATACTTTAACAAAATTGTCTTTGCCTTACATAAATCAAGGCTAACTTCAATGCTCTCCGTAGTGTACATGGAAAGCTGAATTCAAGTTGTAAACCCTGCTGTCCGCAGTGTAGATCAAAGGCAGTAGTTGACATAGATATCGAGGAATGCTTTTTTGTCACATACTTTAACAAAATCTGATGACATAGTACAATTGTCTCTGCCTTAAATAAATCGAGACTGAATTCAATGTCGTTTGTAGTGCATATCCGCAACTGGTATCAAGTTGTGAACTCTACTGACCACACTGTAGATCGAAGGCAGTAGTCCGCACAGATATTGACGATGAATTTTTGTCACTTATTTAAACAAAGTCTGAGGATATAGAGTGCAATTGTCTCTGCCTTACATAAATCAAGGTTAACTTCAATGCTGTCCGTAGTGTAGATCCAAAGCTGAATTTAAGTTCTGAACCCTGCTGTCCGCACTGTGGATCGAAGGCAGTAGTCGATACAAACATAAGTCTGCGGTGCTGTGGCGCTGAGTTTGCAATGGGCGTGTATCGAGGAGGCATGTGGTCATGGCGGCAGCCACGTGGCAGGGTGAGGACCTTCGCTGTGGTGGAGTCTCTTCTCTTTGCAGAAGTGAACCATGCCCAGGGCGTAGCCTAATTATTAATAGTCTTATGCTGACGTTGCGTACGTTGGACCAGCCCACTCCGCTTCTGCTTCGGGGGGGGGGGAAACACAGCTACATGACCAAAATATTCCCCAGTGGCTGAGATAATATGGTTGCGTCCACTATGCAGTACACTACACGTATCAATAGTATATCTACACACGGAAACGTTTTTGGTTTCTATAGTGAGTTGTGTATAGCATTTCACCGGTAGTCTTGGCATTGTGTAAATTATTGTTGATGTGCGAGTTCCTTCCCATTATACATAGTTGGTTGCCACATCTCTGAACATTCAGCTATTGTGTGGTTGAGAGGATATGGTATCTTGGGAAGGTCCATTATCCTGTTTTGCGCTGCCTCTGAGGTAGAAGGGGAGAGGGGTCCGGGGGGTGGTTGTGGTGGTGGCGGCGCTGGGTGTTGTGATTTTGTTGAGTTTTGGAGGTGCATGATTAGTATCTCTATCACATATTCGTCTTTAAATATGGGTGTGAGTTGGATGTAATTCACGCCGTACATAGTCGACGTCCTTACACTAGTTAAATGTTGATGTTAAGTTGTTAGTGGTAAGTGGAACTATTGCCTGTTTTCTTTAGGTAGCATTGCAGATTTGGTTTCTTGCTGAAAATATGGGGAACTGGTCAACATTATAATTAGGAATTGTCATTTAGAAAAGCTTTGAAATTCACTGAAAAAAACATAGGTTTCAGGCAGGTTATAGTTAGGAATTATCATTTAAAAAACCTTTGAAATTCTCTGAAAATACCACAAGTTTCAAACAGGTTATAGTTAGGAATTATCCTTTAAAAAAACCTTATAAATTCATTGAAAAAACCAAAGGTTTCAGGGGTCTTGTAGTTAGCTGGACATTTTACTCATACAAAACCATTGAAATTCCTCCTTTACAAGATCATCCGTAAGGACCGCGTCAACCAAACAGGAGGAGGAATCGCCATTGTCCACAAGAATACCATCCGCATCACGACCAGTTCCGACGATCACCTCGCACCCACCGAACACCTTCACTTCCAGATCCACACCGACCCAAAGACCACACTCAGAGGCACCCTCATCTACAGACCACCAGGACCCCGCACACAATTCAGTGAAGACATCACTGACTTCATCAGCCCACACGCCCTCCCCTCCGAGGACTACATTCTACTGGGAGACCTCAACTTCCACCTGGAAAGAACAACAACAACAGCAACACCACCACCCTTCTGGACAACCTCGCCAATCTCGGACTCAAACAACTTGTCGACACCCCCACACACTATGCCGGGCACATGCTCGACCCAATCTTCACCTCCAGCAAGAACATCTCCTTCAATCACACCACAGCTCTCCACTGGACAGACCACAGCTGCGTTCACTTCAACTACAAAAAGACTACGACCCACAACCACCCACAACCAATTCCCCGCAGAAACTGGAACAAAATGACCACCGACCAGCTCTTCACATCGCTTCACCTAAACCCTCCTACCAAATCATCAGACCCTAACCAAGCAGCCACCAACCTCACACAATGGATCACCCACAGCGCGGACGAATTAGCACCCTTGAAAAAACATCAAATCAAGCAAAACAGCAAAAAAGCCCCCTGGTTCAACAATGAACTTAAGAAATCCAAAAAGGTCTGTCGCACCCTCGAGAAGGCCTGGAGGAAAAACCCTACCATTGACAACTTGACCACCTTCAAGAACGCCACCCGCAAACACCACCAACTGATCCGATCCACCAAGAAATCAGCATTCAAGGATCGACTCGACAACACTGCCCACAACAGCAAGGAACTATTCAAAATCGTCAAAGATTTTACCAACCCCACCGCCGGCACCAACGACATCACTCCCTCCCAAGACCTCTGCGACTCCCTAGCCTCATTCTTCCACAACAAAATCGCCGACATACATAACAGCTTTGAAAACCAGCCCGGAGAACAGTCCACCCCACCCACCGCCGAACAAAAACACCCCCCCAACAACCTCTGCACCTGGAATCCAATCACCACTGAAGACACCATCCGTCTGATGAACTCCATCCACTCAGGATCGCCAACCGACCCATGTCCCCACCACATTTTCAACAAAGCAGACACCATTATCGCACCCCATCTCCGAGACGTCATGAACTGCTCCCTCAACTCCGCTACCTTCCCAGAAAGCTGGAAACATGCCGAACTCAGCGCACTTCTGAAGAAACCCACAGCAGACCCCACTGAACTTAAGAACTACCGCCCCATCTCGCTCCTCCCATTTCCTGCCAAAGTCATTGAGAAAGCCGTCAACAGTCAGCTCGCCGCCTTCCTCGAATCCAACAAATCTCTCGACCCTTCACAGTCCGGCTTCCGAGCCAAACACAGCACCGAGACCGCCCTCATCGCAGCAACAGACGACATTCGAACTCTACTGGACAACGGAGAAACAGCTGCCCTCATCCTACTTGACCTCTCCGCAGCCTTTGATACAGTCTGTCATAGCACCCTTCTACAACGCCTCAGCAACATCGGAATACAAGGAAAAGCACTAGACTGGATCATCTCGTTCCTCGCCAGACAAACCCAGAGAGTCCGCCTCCCCCCTTTTAGATCAGAGGCCACCGAAGTCATCTGCGGAGTACCACAAGGATCATCACTCAGTCCCACCCTCTTCAACGTATACATGAGTCCCCTCGCATCCATCGCGCGACAACACAACCTCAACATCATCTCCTACGCAGACGACACCCAGCTGATCCTCCCTCTCACCAAAGACCCAAACACCGCCAAAACCAACCTACACGAAGGGGTGAAAGAAGTAGCCGAGTGGATGAAGAACAGCCGTTTAAAACTGAACTCGGACAAAACGGAAGTCCTCATCTTAGGTTCATCCCCCTCCGCCTGGGACGACTCATGGTGGCCACCGGCCCTGGGAAACGCACCCACACCTACAGACCACGCACGTAACCTGGGCTTCATCCTGGACTCCTCCCTCTCGATGACCAGACAAGTCAACGCCGTCTCATCATCATGCTCCAACATCCTACGCATGCTCAAGAAAATGTTCCGTTGGATCCCCACCGAAACAAGAAAGACGGTCACCCACGCACTAATCACAAGCCGAATGGACTACGGAAACACCCTTTACGCCGGAACCACAGCCAAACTACAGAAAAAACTCCAACGCATCCAAAACGCCTCAGCCAGACTCATACTTGACATCCCCCGCCAAGCTCACATTTCCGGTCACCTGAAAGACCTCTACTGGCTCCCCGTCAATAAGAGAATAACGTTCCATCTCCTCACCCACGCACACAAAGCCCTCTACAACCTTGGACCCGAATGCCTCAACACGCGCCTGTCCTTCTACACCCCCACCCGCCAACTACGATCGTCCAATCAAGCCCTCGCCGCAATTCCACGCATCCATAGATCCACCATGGGAGGAAGATCCTTCTCCTACTTAGCGGCCAAAACCTGGAACTCTCTCCCCACCCACCTCCGCCTCACTCAGAACCACCTCTCCTTCAGAAAACAACTAAAAACTTGGATATTCGATAAATAAAATACCCCCTCCCTCAAGCACCCCCTCCCTCAAGCGCCTTGAGACCCTCTGGGTGAGCAGTGCGCTATACAAATGCTAAACTTGAACTTGAACTTGAACTTTATAGTTAGTTGTACTAACTGTAACTCTCGTGCCCGCAATCCACTGGTGATGATGTCACATATTACATCATTCATGACATGGTCAGTGACATCACAGATGACATCTCAAATGACATCACTGATGACATCATCTACATGACAATCAGATACACCTCATCATACACTAGTATAACCTTTCATCACTCACTAAAAAATACAGAGTATCCTATTTGAATCCATTGACACAGTAATACAAGTATCTAAAAACCTACTCGGTGATTTCTAGATCTACACGTACCTATAAATTAACTCATACATGCTGTCAATGATCAATAAAACACTATCATATACACTTATACACCTATATTGACATTACACACCAGCACACATCCTATTCACTTATGCAGTCATCCTACTCACTTTTGGAAATAATGTATCATATATTTACATTTTTTACTCAGCTACACACTTATACTAATAGCACTTTATTTATTCATATAGATAGTAACTGTGACTTAGTGTGTTATGAAATCACTATTACAAGTATACAGTTATCTATACAGTCACTCGTGCAATTAATTAGTTTTATGTATACTTATTTATATACAACTGTCACATACCCTGCTTTTTATTTTTTCTACTTTGCTGGACATGTACCATTGATAAATATATTTGCTCATCACCACATCCATAAAGATATTCACTAACCCAAACAACTATTATAACACGTAGTCTTAACCTCATATACGTACTGAATTAACTATTCACATATCTTTGGGTAGTCTCAGATCCCCCAACAAACCACACACAGATTCACTCTCCCATACAAATAATCAGTTAACTAACCAATAACTAATATAGACTTTCATGTAGCTAGTAACTAACTGGTGCAGCAGTTTACACAACAACTGACAAAGTAATACAGATATTCACACAGTTTAGTCACTATCCAATATATTTAGTGAGACACTATTAGTCAAGTAAACAGTCAATCACACTGCTACTAAATCCTCTCTCAAGATAGGTATATATATACACTTATTCTTAAATGCAGATTGCTATATATATAATATATATTTAAATGACAAACCAAACCACATTCACTGGAGGATGTCATCAATGATGTCATTTGTGATGTCATCAGTGATATCATCAGTGATGTCACTGACCATGTCATGAATGATGTAATATGTGACATCATCACCAGTGGATTGTGGGCACGCGAGTTACAGTTAGTACAACTAACTATAACAAAGGAATTTCAATGGTTTTGTATGAGTGAAATTTCCAGCTAACTATAACACCCCTGAAACCTATGGTATTTTCAATGAATTTCTAAGGTTTTTAAAGAATAATTCCCAACTATAACCTACTTTAAACCTATGGTTTTTTCAGTGAATATATATATATATATATATATATATATATATATATATATATATATAGATATATATATATATATATCTATATATATATATATATATATATATATATATATATATATTTATATATCAAAACAAAACCCTTTCAGGCATAGAGTGACACATAAGTTATGCACACAAAAAAGCAGAGCACTCTGGGTAGTTCTTAAGTTTAGGTGGAAAGCAGCACCTGTATAGAGAACCCTCAACACCAGCGACAATCTAAATTTTCTCACCTCAAATGTCTGCTTTTCTTTCAGTCTTTAAGCACAAGATTAGCACAGTGGCATCCATGCAGAGATAGAAAGGGACAAAGTCCTTTACCATTTCTACAGCAAAGTCTTCAAGCATCGGATTAGATCAGTGCTATCCATGCCGAGCTTATCTCGTGGCAATATGTCTGTGGCCGACCACTTAACCGCTAGCACCCCTCCAGGAGTTTGGCTGCAGTACCTGCACCCAAACACCAGTGGGTGGGCAGCCTGTGGGAGAATGAGGACCACATTTTTGTAAAAAGAAAATACAAAAGTGGTACATAGGGCACGTATTTTAATCACAAACACCTCAGCCAGCGTGGGTGAATTGTGCAGAAGAGATGTTGTGACTCCCCTAACTCTGTGAGGCCAGAGTTCGCTCTGCATGGATCCCCTGTTCTGCAGCTAGAGGAGCAGCCTTCACTGCTAACCCTCCATCGGCTGATGATCTACCGAGGCTGGCTCTCATCTGCACCTCTAATTCTGGTAGCCACTCTGTCTGAACTCCAGTGCTCTGTCTGAACTCTGTGCTCCAAGCGGAGCGGTCTAAATTCGCTGGTGTAGCGGAGTTCACTTCCCACCCCTAGTTATTACCATGTTATCTCAAAATCAAGATGAAATAACAAAGTTAAAATTACGTTTTACAGGAAATTGACTGTTAATAATCATGTGGCCTCTTCAGTGTGATTTTACCTCACAGGAAGAATTTAACTATATGCACCTTGGGTTTGACGCCTACTTTATTAAAATTGAAATAAAAAGAATTTGATTAAACCAGTATACACTTCTAGCTGTACTGATTTTTGACCTAACTGATGACTGAAATGCAGGAAACTTAATGCATAAAGGAAGATGATAACAATATATATGTCCTTCCTGGAGCACAACTGGATGATGGTATAAAGCTCCATACATTGATTGACCAGTATTTGTGGAATTACTTAATTTGATCAAAGATTTCGGAGTTTATACAATTGTAGCTGTGATTATTACTTCCTTGTCTCTCACTGTGTCTCCTACCACCCCACCCCACCCCTTCCGTCCTTCATTCTTTGCTTGCCACCCCCATTCCTTTCCTCTCTCCCCAGAATCTCTTTCCCCGTACTTGCTCTGTTTTTCCTTGTGCCAATTCTCCGCTTAATCTCCCTCCTCCCCGTCGCCCTTTTACATTACCCCTTACCCTCTACACGCCTTGAACCAACGGATGTAACTTGTTATTGAAGTATCTTCTGCGACAATGTCTAACTTGTAACCTATTTAACTCTTCTCATGTAAAGCACTCTGATACCTCCGGGTCTAGCCAGCGCTATATAAAAGTCAAGTAAATAAATAAAAGTAAATAAAATGATTTACTCTTCTTAATATCCTTGATTTTTCAAACAGAAACATGATAAATTGAAACTGGGGAAATAAGTATGTTGAACAAACTCTAATGAAAATGGTTTTGAGGTGGTATTATAATATGTAGTGCTCAAATAACAATGTCTCCTGGAAATGCATTATCGGCTTATCACAGTTTTGAAAATGATGAGGAAATACATCAAGCAAAAGGAGGTCATTTCAGAAAATGTGTATGAAGTATACAATATAAAGAAATTATTGGTAAAGATCTTATATTTTCTTAAAATTTGAATGAATCCCTTTTAGAACACTGTAAACAACGTAGAAAAGCTATGAGAAAAAGTATGCGTAAAAGGTAAAACTTTGAAAATAAGTTATATCTTCCATGAAGGAGAAAAATAATAAACATTTTTGGAAATTGATAGAGAAAAGTATGGGTAAAAGGAAAAGATTAACGGTGATACCAATACATGAAAAAACCTAGATTCATCATATTTCAGAGGTGTAAAGTTTCAGTAAAGAATAATATCCAGTTATTGACTGGTGCTGTTGGCGCCAAAGGTCGGTCAGGCTCAGTGTGTGTAGAAACCCAGCCAGGAGTGTGCCCCCTCGTTGCTCGTGCATTGTTAATGTTAATGAGATTTATAAAAGCGCACGAATACCTAATGGTGTCTTGGTGCTGAGGACAACAATAAACCTGCTGTATGCCTAGCCCTGGAACAACCAGGTTTTCAAGTTTCTCCTGAAGCCAGTTAGGGAACTGGCGTTCCTAAGCTCAAATGGAAGAGAATTCCAGAGTTTAGAAGTTCCGTAGTGAAAACCATGGCCACCCGAATGTGAAGTCCGATTTCTAGGCACTAACAAAAGTCTTGCGCCTGTCGACCGAAGAAGTCTAGTTGGTTGGTACCACACAAAAAGATTCTGAAGAAAAGCCGGACCTGACTGATTCAAGGCCTGTAGGCAAGACACAGCGGTACAAAAGGGGGTGGTGATGGACGGAGCATCTGAACCAATCAAACACTCACACCCAGGCAAAAGATCTGGGTTTAATTCATCACCGTTCTTTAGCCCACTCTGCCACCCCAGTTCAGACATGGCCATATGCAAATCAGTCTGACCCTGTGCCTCATGGGAACAGTCCAGCCCGAACTGCCAAGCCATGCCTTCCCTGGACCGGAAACAAGGCTCCTAGGACCGGTTTCTGGCATTTCAGCTGTCTTCAGCCAGGTTTGCTTGAATCCAGTGGCAAAGTGAACAAGGGACTCACGCCTGAGCATACCCTGCCAACTTATAGCGAACAAAGCGGTACAAAAGGTCATGGTGATGGACAGAGCATCTGAACCAAACACTCACACCCAGTCAAAAGATCTGGTTTTTAATCCATCACCGTTCTGTAGCCCTCTCCGCAACCCCAGTTCAGACATGGTCATATGCAAATCAGTCTGACCCTGTGCCTCATGGGAACAGTCGAGCCCGAACAGCCAAGCCATGCCTTCCCTGGACCGGAAACAAGCCTCCTAGGACCGGTTTCTGGCATTTCAGCCGTCATCAGCCAGGCTAGCTTGAATCCAGTGGGAAAGTGAGCAAGCTGCCCTGCCAGCACAGACCTTGCTTGCTTAACATTGCAGTGAACAATTTATGTGTTATTTTGCAGGTGTAGGTTTTCCTAGCAGGCTCTCATACTCAAAGGTGTAAGTCTGTTTGGGAAATCTCATAAAATCGGAGCTGAGCTAACAGAAACTGGCAGATAAACTTCCAAAGATCCCCAAGACCTGAGCACAGACATTGAAAGCCTTTCTTTCTACCGCTCAAAGTGACCTATCTGTTCATAATGTTCACGACAACCGAAGGGTCAAGGCTCTTATTTGAAATTCAAGTGTCTTTTGTAAATACTTTAGCATTTAAATTTCAATACAATACTGCTGAAGTATGGACAAGAATAAAACTGTTTAGTTGTCTTTATTGTTGGGGAAGACATCCACGATTTATGGTATTGGCTTGGTGGAGCTAAGAGCTACTGTGGTGGTGGTTGTGAGACTGTTTTTAAAGCCATGAGTGAAAGAGTGAAGGTGCAATTACCACTGCAAGGCAGGTAGCAGGACCGAAGAGACTCCTGACTGTGCCTTCGTCCCATTGGGACTGCATCTCTTTCCATTGCGCACTGAGATGAGATGCAGGAGTTGCTCTTGCTGCGACACAGGACATATCAGCCTCCTCCAAGACCTGAAGCATGCAATAGCTGCAGAGGTCAGGCTAGCAAGTCCTTTCTTGAAACCCATAATCCACACAAACAACAAGAGGGATTATCTGGGGAATAAAGGCTGTTGATGCTAAGAGATGTATAGAACTCTTTCAAATGTCTCCCTCTCTCACTCGGTGTGCCGATTACAAGAATGGGCTAAGCAAATGGAGTATTGCATTTCCAAGGGATAGCAGCCTTCACCTGTGGGCTGCTTCCTCTGTTCCATATACCAAGTTGCCTATTTCAAAGTGGAATACTCTGCTAAAACAGTTTGCATTGTTTTAAAGCTGAAAATTGATGATTATGAGTAAAATAAAGTGCCGCAAAAATGCTGCTAAACTTCCATATTTGTGCCACTAAATTTGCTAATCCATGCCGCAATATCCTGGGGGGTCTGATTTGTTAATGCACTAAGGTGGGATTTCTGACATATAGTACCAAGATATGGGTTTGGGTCATTTCTATAGGGCTGGCAGATGGGTACACCAGACATACTCTCTTTAGAATAGAGAAATTAGTAATAGATAGGGCTAACCTTAGTAACGTTATGAACAATTAACATGGTTGAATTGTTTGTGTTTTTCACTATTCTAATAATGCTTATAACAATATCTTATATTTTTAATAATCACAGTTCTGGTTTTATTTACAATGATTAGAGCTTTTCAATAAACATTTGAAAATGCATTAACATATCTTTTCTTTGTGACACATTTTGGGCATGCAAAAGTGACAAACAAAAGGGTAGATCTGTTTCCACTATTTCTGTGGGAATTTAAGAGTCCTGTTCGAGGTTACTGACAACATCTGTATCTAAGTTTAGGAGTTTTGATGCAATAATGTGAGCTAGCCAAACAAACTAACATCTACTGATTATAATAGAAGACTCTGCCTCTGTAGTATGAAGCTTTGTTGATCTAAATATACAGGCCACGAAGACCAGGAGGTGTTGACGACAACCAGGAGCTGGATTCGAGCTGTACCATAAAGGAAGTCGAGTGCTGCGGTGTCTGTATCCGGATTGGACCCAACAAGCCTTGGCAACAGCATCCCACACAGAAAGCAAAGATTAGCTTCAGTGCAGACCAGCAAGGTCTGAGGGACTCATCCCTTAGTGGGGAGTCAGGGCACGTCTGGAGCAACCAGGGAAGCCCAAGAAACAGAAGAGTTAGCTTTGTGGTTACCCACCAGACGACAGACCAGGGATCGCAACGGAGCCTCAAGCGGAAATGCTAGAAGCAGGCCTACGAAACACTTGTAGAGTGTAGGCCCACAATCTTCGTTGCAAATGGTGCTCGGGGCTTGGACTACAAGTAGCCCAATGCACCACTTCGGGAAAGCTCGGGAAGTTGATGCACTTGCAAATGTGCACGGTGTCCAGGAGTTCCGGTTCCACGTCGCTCGTGAGGGCTGCAGGTCTCAGCTTTGCTGGGATCTCGTGTCGGCCTCGGAGGAGTCACAAATCCGGCAGAATCCAGCGGGAGCCTTGGAAATGCAGACCGGCAAGATGCTGCTTTGATGCCTGTTTGAACAGGGGAGTCACTCCTTGACCCCAAAGGATATTCTTCCGTCTTCTAGTCGTGTAGAATGTCAGAGTTCCAGGATATATGTTGCAGAGTTTCGTCCAGGTGTAATCTGAAGTCCTAAGGACTGGGGTCCCATACTTATACTAAGTTAGGGGGTTGGACATATTCTTGGGACCCACCTATTGGAGGGTCGGGGAAGAGGGGTGGTTACACTCATTCCCTTTGTCCAGTTCCCGCCAGAGCAGGGGCTGAGTGCACCTGCAACCGGTTTGAACTGGGGTATGCACAGGGACACCAAGTGTGCCCCATCACTGTCTGAAAAGCATTCTCTGAATGCAACCACCCAGCCCCAATACACTAAATACACTAAAGCCTGTCTGGGAAGTGGTTACACCTCCCTGTGACAGGAAACCTATTGTCCAGGCCTCCCCTGCCGGAGTTTCGTCCAGCAGCAGGAGGTCAGACCCGTTTCTGTGGCATCCATTTTGTGATGCTAGGGTTCTTTTAAACTATTACCGGTTAGGTCAGTGTGTACATGTCTCTCCCTCTAGAAGGGTGGAATTCTACCCCAGCCACCAGGACAGGCGGGGTGGTAGGATTCCAAAGTGTTTGACACACAACATGTTTCCATTCAGCCATTCCAAAGTTAGCATTTACCGCGAGGTTATAATGCACTCAAGAGTATATGGTCTGGCTGCATCACAGAACAGCATCAGAGAATAGATTCCGAAAGCTGCAGAGGGGTCCTGCTATGCATGGGCACCCGCTCACACAAAACCAAGCACTCTGCCTTCAGGATTGATAAGGCCTGCCATAGGAGTGACTTATAGGTTTATATGTGTCAGTGATTAAAGGTAGATATAGGTAACCTATATCTTAGTAAGAGGTGCATGCACCACCTTACCCAGGCTGCAGGAGCAGACCTGTGGTGTCATTTTGAAAGGCTTCCCAGGGTTGGCATAATACATGCTTAAGCCCCTGGTAGGCCTCTGGGGTACCTATGTCCTTAGGACCTAAGGTACCATATACTAGGGACTTACAAGGGTAACCCAGTAACCAATCTGGAGTGTACCTAATGTACATGCAATCAATTTAGAGAGGAAGCAGCTAGGCTGGGGTCCTGGATAGCAGGGCCCCAGCCAGACTATAATCGAAAAACAGTGAAACACCAGCAAAAAGTGGGGGTAACCATAGTAAGCAGATCCTACTCTCCTACAAGATCTATATATTGTGTGCCAAGTTATGTTGAAAATGCACGAAATCCATAATTAGTAAGTGAATGCAGCCACAAAATCATGTAAATCCACTAGCCCTCAAAGTTCATTGCTTTGTCAACAGTTTATTCATGAAAGGTAGCAAAACCTAAACCTTCTCCTCCCTGTCAATCAAGCTAGCTACCCCAAAATAAATATGTAATTTAAGAAATACATGAAAGGTAAGTTGTAATATGTAAAATTCGCTCCACCTGCCATGGTGCCATGTTGTTCTCTTCATTGCTCTTTTTCTAGGAGATACTTCTTCTTTTTCTCCTTTAACATTAGTTCTCGAAACTCCTCCCAGTTTCACTGGGAAGGAGTCCGAGCCCTAAAAAGGAGGAATAACCCACACTTGCTGTCAGAGGTAAGATGGTCGTATCCACTATTTATAGCACAATATAATGTGGAAGGGCGCAGGAGCAGCATTTTACAAACATAATAAATACACAGACACAGATAGATAGTTGAAGTGCGTACTGGCACGTGTGCTCGACTCCATTTTATTACGTTGCTATTGGTAATAAGTAGAATAATAATCATGATATCATACATAGATATTCAATCGGAAACGGTTTATGACTTCTGCTGTACAAAGGTAGGAGCACTACATGTGAAATAATACACAGAAGATTGTATCGTAAAGGGTTCATGAGTTGTGGTGCACTAAGGTAGGGTCGGTTTGTGTGGAACCTGGGATGATGCGTGGTTCAGGCAGACCAAACTGGTAAGAATGTCTTTTGGCTACTGAATTTTGCATTAATAAGGCCACGTGGCGATTATTTATGATGCACTGAGTTAGTGGTACGTATGGTACTCAGCGTGTTGCCTACTGGACTGCATGATCTGTAATCACGATTGAAATAAAAGATGAAACATGTATGGAATACATTGTCAAAATATGTATGTTTTAGAGATATTATAGTTCAAGTTGTTACCTGTGATGTCCGCAGTGTACACTAACATTAAGTGTACCTTTGCACTTGCAGCGTGAATTTTGTTTTTCAACTAAACCTAGAACTGATATAAAAGATTTTTTTTAAGGAAGGCTACTAAAGGGATATTGTGTAAGTTTGAGTGACATTCTACTTTATTTTGTACTGCACTCTATAAATAATGAATGAAGAATCAGTTGAATTCTGCCTGAATACGGCCATGTGGTGATGAATTATGGTGCGCTGAGTTAGTATTAACTTTGGGACTGAGCGTGTACTTAACCTGTGATGATGCGCGGTCCAGGCAGGCCGCACTGGGGATAATGTTTTTTGACTACTGAACTTTGCCTTAATAAAGCCTTGTGGTGATTATTTATGATGTACTGAGTTAGTGGTACGTCTGGTGTTTAGCGTGTGCTCACCCTGCAATGATGCATGGTCTGAACGGGCTGCACTCAAAGTATTGACTGTTGCATACTGGACTGCATGTACTTTGGGTGGTAAAAAAAAATACCATTGATGGTTATCAATTCTTTAGCAACAAAATGATCAGAATCAGATGATTCTTCCAGTGGTGTAGCCATTTTTGTCTGCAAAAAAAAATTCAGATTTCCAATGAAGAAAAAGTGAGGTTCAAATTGTGACATATGCTGTCCAAAGTGTAGACTGTCATTAAGTGTGCCTTTGCACTTGCAGCGTAAATTTTATTATTCAAACACATCTATAAGTAATGTAAAACAAGTTCTTAAAGGAAGCATACTAAAGGGATATTGTATTGGTTTTGATACATGTTATACTTAGTTTGGTATTGTACTTAGGGGTGGGCGGAATTTGCGTAATCGCGTTACGCAAATCTCCGCAAAACTGTAAAAAATCTCTGCGAACACGCAGAAATTCCACGAACACGCGGAATTGCTTGTTCGCGATGCTTTTTTTCTGTTCACAATCGCTGTTTGCGTGCTCGGGGGGAAATATCTCGCGAACAAGCATTTGAGAACGCGAACAAGCAAAAAATTTCACGAAGTCGTGGAATGCAGAATTTTGGGCAATTTCACGTTCTTCGCAGAACGTGAAATTACCCAAATTCCGCAAGCGGAACGGAATTTACCACCCATGCCTAATTGTACTCTGCAAATATTGAATCAACAGTCTAATTAATTGTGAGCTCTGATGGCTGCAGTGTAGGCTGGAGGCAGCGGCTAGCAAGAGCACACGGACACGTGGCGTTGAGTAGAGCTGCACAGTATTGGTAATTTAGTGTGTGTGCAGCCAGCGATGATAAGTGGTGCACAGAGTTAGTGGCACCTGAAGCAACAAGGTTCTGGGGAGCCTGCGATGATGCGTGGTCCGAGCAGGACGCACTGGTAGCAAACTCTTTCAAATCAAGTTTTCTTATAAATACTGGCTGTCCTTTTACGGGAGTAAGTTGCAGTAGATCTCCAAAAACTATGATAAGTTTTCTTCAAAATAAGACATCTGACTCAATATGGTCACGTGGCAATGAATTATGGTGCACTGAGTTAGTAATAGCTTTGGCACTGAGCGTGTACGTAATCTGCGATGATGCGTGGTCCGGGCAGGCCGCACTAGGAGCAATGTATTTTGCTTAGTGAATTCTGCCTTAATAAGGCCACGGGGAGATGACTTGTGGTGCAGTGAGTTAGTGGTACCTGAAGAACTCAGCATGTGAGCACACTGTGATGATTCGTGGTTCGGGCGGGTCGCACTGGTACAATGTCTCTTGCCTACTAGAATGTGTCATGTTCAATCGCCATTCCACCTGAATCGTGAGCCCTCACAATGTAGATCGAAGGCAGTAGTCATCATAAACATCAATAAATTATTTTTGTCATATCCTTTAACAAAATCTGAGGACATAAAGTACAATTATCTCTACCTTAAATAAATCAAGGCTAATTTTCATGCTTTCCGTAGTATAGATTTAAAGCTGAATTGAAGTTGTGAACCCTGCTGTCCGCACTGTAGATTGAAGGCAGTACTGAGCACAGATATGGACGAATGATTTTTGTCTCTTATTTTAACAAAAGCTTAACACATACAGTACAATCGTCTCTGCGTTAAATAATTAAAGCGTGAATTCCCTACTGTCAGTAGTGTAGATGCAAAGTTGAATTCAAGTTGTGATCCCTGCTGTCCACAGTGTACATCGAAGGCAGTAGTCGACACAAACATCATGAATGCTTTTTTGTCACAGTTAACAAAATCTGATGACACAGTACAATTGTCTCTGCCTTAAATAAATCGAGACTGAATGTAATATTGTCTGTAGAGCTTATGTGCTTCTTGTATCAAGTAGTGAACTCTGTTGATCGCAGTGTACATTTGATGCAGTACTCAGTACAGACATTAAGGAATGTTTTTGTTGCATCATTTAACAACATTTTCTCTGCCTTACATAAATCAAAGCTAACATCAATGCTGTCTGTAGTGTAGATGGAAAGCTGAATTCAAGTTGTGAACCCTGCTGTCCGCAGTGTAGATCAAAGGCAGTAGTTGACTCAGACATCGAGGGATGCTTTTTTGTCACATACTTTAACAAAATTGTCTTTGCCTTACATAAATCAAGGCTAACTTCAATGCTCTCCGTAGTGTACATGGAAAGCTGAATTCAAGTTGTAAACCCTGCTGTCCGCAGTGTAGATCAAAGGCAGTAGTTGACATAGATATCGAGGAATGCTTTTTTGTCACATACTTTAACAAAATCTGATGACATAGTACAATTGTCTCTGCCTTAAATAAATCGAGACTGAATTCAATGTCGTTTGTAGTGCATATCCGCAACTGGTATCAAGTTGTGAACTCTACTGACCACACTGTAGATCGAAGGCAGTAGTCCGCACAGATATTGACGATGAATTTTTGTCACTTATTTAAACAAAGTCTGAGGATATAGAGTGCAATTGTCTCTGCCTTACATAAATCAAGGTTAACTTCAATGCTGTCCGTAGTGTAGATCCAAAGCTGAATTTAAGTTCTGAACCCTGCTGTCCGCACTGTGGATCGAAGGCAGTAGTCGATACAAACATAAGTCTGCGGTGCTGTGGCGCTGAGTTTGCAATGGGCGTGTATCGAGGAGGCATGTGGTCATGGCGGCAGCCACGTGGCAGGGTGAGGACCTTCGCTGTGGTGGAGTCTCTTCTCTTTGCAGAAGTGAACCATGCCCAGGGCGTAGCCTAATTATTAATAGTCTTATGCTGACGTTGCATACGTTGGACCAGCCCACTCCGCTTCTGCTTCGGGGGGGGGGGGGGGGAAACACAGCTACATGACCAAAATATTCCCCAGTGGCTGAGATAATATGGTTGCGTCCACTATGCAGTACACTACACGTATCAATAGTATATCTACACACGGAAACGTTTTTGGTTTCTATAGTGAGTTGTGTATAGCATTTCACCGGTAGTCTTGGCATTGTGTAAATTATTGTTGATGTGCGAGTTCCTTCCCATTATACATAGTTGGTTGCCACATCTCTGAACATTCAGCTATTGTGTGGTTGAGAGGATATGGTATCTTGGGAAGGTCCATTATCCTGTTTTGCGCTGCCTCTGAGGTAGAAGGGGAGAGGGGTCCGGGGGGTGGTTGTGGTGGTGGCGGCGCTGGGTGTTGTGATTTTGTTGAGTTTTGGAGGTGCATGATTAGTATCTCTATCACATATTCGTCTTTAAATATGGGTGTGAGTTGGATGTAATTCACGCCGTACATAGTCGACGTCCTTACACTAGTTAAATGTTGATGTTAAGTTGTTAGTGGTAAGTGGAACTATTGCCTGTTTTCTTTAGGTAGCATTGCAGATTTGGTTTCTTGCTGAAAATATGGGGAACTGGTCAACATTATAATTAGGAATTGTCATTTAGAAAAGCTTTGAAATTCACTGAAAAAAACATAGGTTTCAGGCAGGTTATAGTTAGGAATTATCATTTAAAAAACCTTTGAAATTCTCTGAAAATACCACAAGTTTCAAACAGGTTATAGTTAGGAATTATCCTTTAAAAAACCTTATAAATTCATTGAAAAAACCAAAGGTTTCAGGGGTCTTGTAGTTAGCTGGACATTTTACTCATACAAAACCATTGAAATTCCTCCTTTACAAGATCATCCGTAAGGACCGCGTCAACCAAACAGGAGGAGGAATCGCCATTGTCCACAAGAATACCATCCGCATCACGACCAGTTCCGACGATCACCTCGCAGCCACCGAACACCTTCACTTCCAGATCCACACCGACCCAAAGACCACACTCAGAGGCACCCTCATCTACAGACCACCAGGACCCCGCACACAATTCAGTGAAGACATCACTGACTTCATCAGCCCACACGCCCTCCCCTCCGAGGACTACATTCTACTGGGAGACCTCAACTTCCACCTGGAAAGAACAACAACAACAGCAACACCACCACCCTTCTGGACAACCTCGCCAATCTCGGACTCAAACAACTTGTCGACACCCCCACACACTATGCCGGGCACATGCTCGACCCAATCTTCACCTCCAGCAAGAACATCTCCTTCAATCACACCACAGCTCTCCACTGGACAGACCACAGCTGCGTTCACTTCAACTACAAAAAGACTACGACCCACAACCACCCACAACCAATTCCCCGCAGAAACTGGAACAAAATGACCACCGACCAGCTCTTCACATCGCTTCACCTAAACCCTCCTACCAAATCATCAGACCCTAACCAAGCAGCCACCAACCTCACACAATGGATCACCCACAGCGCGGACGAATTAGCACCCTTGAAAAAACATCAAATCAAGCAAAACAGCAAAAAAGCCCCCTGGTTCAACAATGAACTTAAGAAATCCAAAAAGGTCTGTCGCACCCTCGAGAAGGCTTGGAGGAAAAACCCTACCATTGACAACTTGACCACCTTCAAGAACGCCACCCGCAAACACCACCAACTGATCCGATCCACCAAGAAATCAGCATTCAAGGATCGACTCGACAACACTGCCCACAACAGCAAGGAACTATTCAAAATCGTCAAAGATTTTACCAACCCCACCGCCGGCACCAACGACATCACTCCCTCCCAAGACCTCTGCGACTCCCTAGCCTCATTCTTCCACAACAAAATCGCCGACATACATAACAGCTTTGAAAACCAGCCCGGAGAACAGTCCACCCCACCCACCGCCGAACAAAAACACCCCCCCAACAACCTCTGCACCTGGAATCCAATCACCACTGAAGACACCATCCGTCTGATGAACTCCATCCACTCAGGATCGCCAACCGACCCATGTCCCCACCACATTTTCAACAAAGCAGACACCATTATCGCACCCCATCTCCGAGACGTCATGAACTGCTCCCTCAACTCCGCTACCTTCCCAGAAAGCTGGAAACATGCCGAACTCAGCGCACTTCTGAAGAAACCCACAGCAGACCCCACTGAACTTAAGAACTACCGCCCCATCTCGCTCCTCCCATTTCCTGCCAAAGTCATTGAGAAAGCCGTCAACAGTCAGCTCGCCGCCTTCCTCGAATCCAACAAATCTCTCGACCCTTCACAGTCCGGCTTCCGAGCCAAACACAGAACCGAGACCGCCCTCATCGCAGCAACAGACGACATTCGAACTCTACTGGACAACGGAGAAACAGCTGCCCTCATCCTACTTGACCTCTCCGCAGCCTTTGATACAGTCTGTCATAGCACCCTTCTACAACGCCTCAGCAACATCGGAATACAAGGAAAAGCACTAGACTGGATCATCTCGTTCCTCGCCAGACAAACCCAGAGAGTCCGCCTCCCCCCTTTTAGATCAGAGGCCACCGAAGTCATCTGCGGAGTACCACAAGGATCATCACTCAGTCCCACCCTCTTCAACGTATACATGAGTCCCCTCGCATCCATCGCGCGACAACACAACCTCAACATCATCTCCTACGCAGACGACACCCAGCTGATCCTCCCTCTCACCAAAGACCCAAACACCGCCAAAACCAACCTACACGAAGGGGTGAAAGAAGTAGCCGAGTGGATGAAGAACAGCCGTTTAAAACTGAACTCGGACAAAACGGAAGTCCTCATCTTAGGTTCATCCCCCTCCGCCTGGGACGACTCATGGTGGCCACCGGCCCTGGGAAATGCACCCACACCTACAGACCACGCACGTAACCTGGGCTTCATCCTGGACTCCTCCCTCTCGATGACCAGACAAGTCAACGCCGTCTCATCATCATGCTCCAACATCCTACGCATGCTCAAGAAAATGTTCCGTTGGATCCCCACCGAAACAAGAAAGACGGTCACCCACGCACTAATCACAAGCCGAATGGACTACGGAAACACCCTTTACGCCGGAACCACAGCCAAACTACAGAAAAAACTCCAACGCATCCAAAACGCCTCAGCCAGACTCATACTTGACATCCCCCGCCAAGCTCACATTTCCGGTCACCTGAAAGACCTCTACTGGCTCCCCGTCAATAAGAGAATAACGTTCCATCTCCTCACCCACGCACACAAAGCCCTCTACAACCTTGGACCCGAATGCCTCAACACGCGCCTGTCCTTCTACACCCCCACCCGCCAACTACGATCGTCCAATCAAGCCCTCGCCGCAATTCCACGCATCCATAGATCCACCATGGGAGGAAGATCCTTCTCCTACTTAGCGGCCAAAACCTGGAACTCTCCCCCCACCCACCTCCGCCTCACTCAGAACCACCTCTCCTTCAGAAAACAACTAAAAACTTGGATATTCGATAAATAAAATACCCCCTCCCTCAAGCACCCCCTCCCTCAAGCGCCTTGAGACCCTCTGGGTGAGCAGTGCGCTATACAAATGCTAAACTTGAACTTGAACTTGAACTTTATAGTTAGTTGTACTAACTGTAACTCTCGTGCCCGCAATCCACTGGTGATGATGTCACATATTACATCATTCATGACATGGTCAGTGACATCACAGATGACATCTCAAATGACATCACTGATGACATCATCTACATGACAATCAGATACACCTCATCATACACTAGTATAACCTTTCATCACTCACTAAAAAATACAGAGTATCCTATTTGAATCCATTGACACAGTAATACAAGTATCTAAAAACCTACTCGGTGATTTCTAGATCTACACGTACCTATAAATTAACTCATACATGCTGTCAATGATCAATAAAACACTATCATATACACTTATACACCTATATTGACATTACACACCAGCACACATCCTATTCACTTATGCAGTCATCCTACTCACTTTTGGAAATAATGTATCATATATTTACATTTTTTACTCAGCTACACACTTATACTAATAGCACTTTATTTATTCATATAGATAGTAACTGTGACTTAGTGTGTTATGAAATCACTATTACAAGTATACAGTTATCTATACAGTCACCTGTGCAATTAATTAGTTTTATGTATACTTATTTATATACAACTGTCACATACCCTGCTTTTTATTTTTTCTACTTTGCTGGACATGTACCATTGATAAATATATTTGCTCATCACCACATCCATAAAGATATTCACTAACCCAAACAACTATTATAACACGTAGTCTTAACCTCATATACGTACTGAATTAACTATTCACATATCTTTGGGTAGTCTCAGATCCCCCAACAAACCACACACAGATTCACTCTCCCATACAAATAATCAGTTAACTAACCAATAACTAATATAGACTTTCATGTAGCTAGTAACTAACTGGTGCAGCAGTTTACACAACAACTGACAAAGTAATACAGATATTCACACAGTTTAGTCACTATCCAATATATTTAGTGAGACACTATTAGTCAAGTAAACAGTCAATCACACTGCTACTAAATCCTCTCTCAAGATAGGTATATATATACACTTATTCTTAAATGCAGATTGCTATATATATAATATATATTTAAATGACAAACCAAACCACATTCACTGGAGGATGTCATCAATGATGTCATTTGTGATTTCATCAGTGATATCATCAGTGATGTCACTGACCATGTCATGAATGATGTAATATGTGACATCATCACCAGTGGATTGTGGGCACGCGAGTTACAGTTAGTACAACTAACTATAACAAAGGAATTTCAATGGTTTTGTATGAGTGAAATTTCCAGCTAACTATAACACCCCTGAAACCTATGGTATTTTCAATGAATTTCTAAGGTTTTTAAAGAATAATTCCCAACTATAACCTACTTTAAACCTATGGTTTTTTCAGTGAATATATATATATATATATATATATATACATATATATATATATATATATATATATATATATATATATATATTTATATATCAAAACAAAACCCTTTCAGGCATAGAGTGACACATAAGTTATGCACACAAAAAAGCAGAGCACTCTGGGTAGTTCTTAAGTTTAGGTGGAAAGCAGCACCTGTATAGAGAACCCTCAACACCAGCGACAATCTAAATTTTCTCACCTCAAATGTCTGCTTTTCTTTCAGTCTTTAAGCACAAGATTAGCACAGTGGCATCCATGCAGAGATAGAAAGGGACAAAGTCCTTTACCATTTCTACAGCAAAGTCTTCAAGCATCGGATTAGATCAGTGCTATCCATGCCGAGCTTATCTCGTGGCAATATGTCTGTGGCCGACCACTTAACCGCTAGCACCCCTCCAGGAGTTTGGCTGCAGTACCTGCACCCAAACACCAGTGGGTGGGCAGCCTGTGGGAGAATGAGGACCACATTTTTGTAAAAAGAAAATACAAAAGTGGTACATAGGGCACGTATTTTAATCACAAACACCTCAGCCAGCGTGGGTGAATTGTGCAGAAGAGATGTTGTGACTCCCCTAACTCTGTGAGGCCAGAGTTCGCTCTGCATGGATCCCCTGTTCTGCAGCTAGAGGAGCAGCCTTCACTGCTAACCCTCCATCGGCTGATGATCTACCGAGGCTGGCTCTCATCTGCACCTCTAATTCTGGTAGCCACTCTGTCTGAACTCCAGTGCTCTGTCTGAACTCTGTGCTCCAAGCGGAGCGGTCTAAATTCGCTGGTGTAGCGGAGTTCACTTCCCACCCCTAGTTATTACCATGTTATCTCAAAATCAAGATGAAATAACAAAGTTAAAATTACGTTTTACAGGAAATTGACTGTTAATAATCATGTGGCCTCTTCAGTGTGATTTTACCTCACAGGAAGAATTTAACTATATGCACCTTGGGTTTGACGCCTACTTTATTAAAATTGAAATAAAAAGAATTTGATTAAACCAGTATACATTTCTAGCTGTACTGATTTTTGACCTAACTGATGACTGAAATGCAGGAAACTTAATGCATAAAGGAAGATGATAACAATATATATGCCCTTCCTGGAGCACAACTGGATGATGGTATAAAGCTCCATACATTGATTGACCAGTATTTGTGGAATTACTTAATTTGATCAAAGATTTCGGAGTTTATACAATTGTAGCTGTGATTATTACTTCCTTGTCTCTCACTGTGTCTCCTACCACCCCACCCCACCCCTTCCGTCCTTCATTCTTTGCTTGCCACCCCCATTCCTTTCCTCTCTCCCCAGAATCTCTTTCCCCGTACTTGCTCTGTTTTTCCTTGTGCCAATTCTCCGCTTAATCTCCCTCCTCCCCGTCGCCCTTTTACATTACCCCTTACCCTCTACACGCCTTGAACCAACGGATGTAACTTGTTATTGAAGTATCTTCTGCGACAATGTCTAACTTGTAACCTATTTAACTCTTCTCATGTAAAGCACTCTGATACCTCCGGGTCTAGCCAGCGCTATATAAAAGTCAAGTAAATAAATAAAAGTAAATAAAATTATTTACTCTTCTTAATATCCTTGATTTTTCAAACAGAAACATGATAAATTGAAACTGGGGAAATAAGTATGTTGAACAAACTCTAATGAAAATGGTTTTGAGGTGGTATTATAATATGTAGTGCTCAAATAACAATGTCTCCTGGAAATGCATTATCGGCTTATCACAGTTTTGAAAATGATGAGGAAATACATCAAGCAAAAGGAGGTCATTTCAGAAAATGTGTATGAAGTATACAATATAAAGAAATTATTGGTAAAGATCTTATATTTTCTTAAAATTTGAATGAATCCCTTTTAGAACACTGTAAACAACGTAGAAAAGCTATGAGAAAAAGTATGCGTAAAAGGTAAAACTTTGAAAATAAGTTATATCTTCCATGAAGGAGAAAAAGAATAAACATTTTTGGAAATTGATAGAGAAAAGTATGGGTAAAAGGAAAAGATTAACGGTGATACCAATACATGAAAAAACCTAGATTCATCATATTTCAGAGGTGTAAAGTTTCAGTAAAGAATAATATCCAGTTATTGACTGGTGCTGTTGGCGCCAAAGGTCGGTCAGGCTCAGTGTGTGTAGAAACCCAGCCAGGAGTGTGCCCCCTCGTTGCTCGTGCATTGTTAATGTTAATGAGATTTATAAAAGCGCACGAATACCTAATGGTGTCTTGGTGCTGAGGACAACAATAAACCTGCTGTATGCCTAGCCCTGGAACAACCAGGTTTTCAAGTTTCTCCTGAAGCCAGTTAGGGAACTGGCGTTCCTAAGCTCAAATGGAAGAGAATTCCAGAGTTTAGAAGTTCCGTAGTGAAAACCATGGCCACCCGAATGTGAAGTCCGATTTCTAGGCACTAACAAAAGTCTTGCGCCTGTCGACCGAAGAAGTCTAGTTGGTTGGTACCACACAAAAAGATTCTGAAGAAAAGCCGGACCTGACTGATTCAAGGCCTGTAGGCAAGACACAGCGGTACAAAAGGGGGTGGTGATGGACGGAGCATCTGAACCAATCAAACACTCACACCCAGGCAAAAGATCTGGGTTTAATTCATCACCGTTCTTTAGCCCACTCTGCCACCCCAGTTCAGACATGGCCATATGCAAATCAGTCTGACCCTGTGCCTCATGGGAACAGTCCAGCCCGAACTGCCAAGCCATGCCTTCCCTGGACCGGAAACAAGGCTCCTAGGACCGGTTTCTGGCATTTCAGCTGTCTTCAGCCAGGTTTGCTTGAATCCAGTGGCAAAGTGAACAAGGGACTCACGCCTGAGCATACCCTGCCAACTTATAGCGAACAAAGCGGTACAAAAGGTCGTGGTGATGGACAGAGCATCTGAACCAAACACTCACACCCAGTCAAAAGATCTGGTTTTTAATCCATCACCGTTCTGTAGCCCTCTCCGCAACCCCAGTTCAGACATGGTCATATGCAAATCAGTCTGACCCTGTGCCTCATGGGAACAGTCGAGCCCGAACAGCCAAGCCATGCCTTCCCTGGACCGGAAACAAGCCTCCTAGGACCGGTTTCTGGCATTTCAGCCGTCATCAGCCAGGCTAGCTTGAATCCAGTGGGAAAGTGAGCAAGCTGCCCTGCCAGCACAGACCTTGCTTGCTTAACATTGCAGTGAACAATTTATGTGTTATTTTGCAGGTGTAGGTTTTCCTAGCAGGCTCTCATACTCAAAGGTGTAAGTCTGTTTGGGAAATCTCATAAAATCGGAGCTGAGCTAACAGAAACTGGCAGATAAACTTCCAAAGATCCCCAAGACCTGAGCACAGACATTGAAAGCCTTTCTTTCTACCGCTCAAAGTGACCTATCTGTTCATAATGTTCACGACAACCGAAGGGTCAAGGCTCTTATTTGAAATTCAAGTGTCTTTTGTAAATACTTTAGCATTTAAATTTCAATACAATACTGCTGAAGTATGGACAAGAATAAAACTGTTTAGTTGTCTATATTGTTGGGGAAGACATCCACGATTTATGGTATTGGCTTGGTGGAGCTAAGAGCTACTGTGGTGGTGGTTGTGAGACTGTTTTTAAAGCCATGAGTGAAAGAGTGAAGGTGCAATTACCACTGCAAGGCAGGTAGCAGGGCCGAAGAGACTCCTGACTGTGCCTTCGTCCCATTGGGACTGCATCTCTTTCCATTGCGCACTGAGATGAGATGCAGGAGTTGCTCTTGCTGCGACACAGGACATATCAGCCTCCTCCAAGACCTGAAGCATGCAATAGCTGCAGAGGTCAGGCTAGCAAGTCCTTTCTTGAAACCCATAATCCACACAAACAACAAGAGGGATTATCTGGGGAATAAAGGCTGTTGATGCTAAGAGATGTATAGAACTCTTTCAAATGTCTCCCTCTCTCACTCGGTGTGCCGATTACAAGAATGGGCTAAGCAAATGGAGTATTGCATTTCCAAGGGATAGCAGCCTTCACCTGTGGGCTGCTTCCTCTGTTCCATATACCAAGTTGCCTATTTCAAAGTGGAATACTCTGCTAAAACAGTTTGCATTGTTTTAAAGCTGAAAATTGATGATTATGAGTAAAATAAAGTGCCGCAAAAATGCTGCTAAACTTCCATATTTGTGCCACTAAATTTGCTAATCCATGCCGCAATATCCTGGGGGGTCTGATTTGTTAATGCACTAAGGTGGGATTTCTGACATATAGTACCAAGATATGGGTTTGGGTCATTTCTATAGGGCTGGCAGATGGGTACACCAGACATACTCTCTTTAGAATAGAGAAATTAGTAATAGATAGGGCTAACCTTAGTAACGTTATGAACAATTAACATGGTTGAATTGTTTGTGTTTTTCACTATTCTAATAATGCTTATAACAATATCTTATATTTTTAATAATCACAGTTCTGGTTTTATTTACAATGATTAGAGCTTTTCAATAAACATTTGAAAATGCATTAACATATCTTTTCTTTGTGACACATTTTGGGCATGCAAAAGTGACAAACAAAAGGGTAGATCTGTTTCCACTATTTCTGTGGGAATTTAAGAGTCCTGTTCGAGGTTACTGACAACATCTGTATCTAAGTTTAGGAGTTTTGATGCAATAATGTGAGCTAGCCAAACAAACTAACATTTACTGATTATAATAGAAGACTCTGCCTCTGTAGTATGAAGCTTTGTTGATCTAAATATACAGGCCACGAAGACCAGGAGGTGTTGACGACAACCAGGAGCTGGATTCGAGCTGTACCATAAAGGATGTCGAGTGCTGCGGTGTCTGTATCCGGATTGGACCCAACAAGCCTTGGCAACAGCATCCCACACAGAAAGCAAAGATTAGCTTCAGTGCAGACCAGCAAGGTCTGAGGGACTCATCCCTTAGTGGGGAGTCAGGGCACGTCTGGAGCAACCAGGGAAGCCCAAGAAACAGAAGAGTTAGCTTTGTGGTTACCCACCAGACGACAGACCAGGGATCGCAACGGAGCCTCAAGCGGAAATGCTAGAAGCAGGCCTACGAAACACTTGTAGAGTGTAGGCCCACAATCTTCGTTGCAAATGGTGCTCGGGGCTTGGACTACAAGTAGCCCAATGCACCACTTCGGGAAAGCTCGGGAAGTTGATGCACTTGCAAATGTGCACGGTGTCCAGGAGTTCCGGTTCCACGTCGCTCGTGAGGGCTGCAGGTCTCAGCTTTGCTGGGATCTCGTGTCGGCCTCGGAGGAGTCACAAATCCGGCAGAATCCAGCGGGAGCCTTGGAAATGCAGACCGGCAAGATGCTGCTTTGATGCCTGTTTGAACAGGGGAGTCACTCCTTGACCCCAAAGGATATTCTTCCGTCTTCTAGTCGTGTAGAATGTCAGAGTTCCAGGATATATGTTGCAGAGTTTCGTCCAGGTGTAATCTGAAGTCCTAAGGACTGGGGTCCCATACTTATACTAAGTTAGGGGGTTGGACATATTCTTGGGACCCACCTATTGGAGGGTCGGGGAAGAGGGGTGGTTACACTCATTCCCTTTGTCCAGTTCCCGCCAGAGCAGGGGCTGAGTGCACCTGCAACCGGTTTGAACTGGGGTATGCACAGGGACACCAAGTGTGCCCCATCACTGTCTGAAAAGCATTCTCTGAATGCAACCACCCAGCCCCAATACACTAAATACACTAAAGCCTGTCTGGGAAGTGGTTACACCTCCCTGTGACAGGAAACCTATTGTCCAGGCCTCCCCTGCCGGAGTTTCGTCCAGCAGCAGGAGGTCAGACCCGTTTCTGTGGCATCCATTTTGTGATGCTAGGGTTCTTTTAAACTATTACCGGTTAGGTCAGTGTGTACATGTCTCTCCCTCTAGAAGGGTGGAATTCTACCCCAGCCACCAGGACAGGCGGGGTGGTAGGATTCCAAAGTGTTTGACACACAACATGTTTCCATTCAGCCATTCCAAAGTTAGCATTTACCGCGAGGTTATAATGCACTCAAGAGTATATGGTCTGGCTGCATCACAGAACAGCATCAGAGAATAGATTCCGAAAGCTGCAGAGGGGTCCTGCTATGCATGGGCACCCGCTCACACAAAACCAAGCACTCTGCCTTCAGGATTGATAAGGCCTGCCATAGGAGTGACTTATAGGTTTATATGTGTCAGTGATTAAAGGTAGATATAGGTAACCTATATCTTAGTAAGAGGTGCATGCACCACCTTACCCAGGCTGCAGGAGCAGACCTGTGGTGTCATTTTGAAAGGCTTCCCAGGGTTGGCATAATACATGCTTAAGCCCCTGGTAGGCCTCTGGGGTACCTATGTCCTTAGGACCTAAGGTACCATATACTAGGGACTTACAAGGGTAACCCAGTAACCAATCTGGAGTGTACCTAATGTACATGCAATCAATTTAGAGAGGAAGCAGCTAGGCTGGGGTCCTGGATAGCAGGGCCCCAGCCAGACTATAATCGAAAAACAGTGAAACACCAGCAAAAAGTGGGGGTAACCATAGTAAGCAGATCCTACTCTCCTACAAGATCTATATATTGTGTGCCAAGTTATGTTGAAAATGCACGAAATCCATAATTAGTAAGTGAATGCAGCCACAAAATCATGTAAATCCACTAGCCCTCAAAGTTCATTGCTTTGTCAACAGTTTATTCATGAAAGGTAGCAAAACCTAAACCTTCTCCTCCCTGTCAATCAAGCTAGCTACCCCAAAATAAATATGTAATTTAAGAAATACATGAAAGGTAAGTTGTAATATGTAAAATTCGCTCCACCTGCCATGGTGCCATGTTGTTCTCTTCATTGCTCTTTTTCTAGGAGATACTTCTTCTTTTTCTCCTTTAACATTAGTTCTCGAAACTCCTCCCAGTTTCACTGGGAAGGAGTCCGAGCCCTAAAAAGGAGGAATAACCCACACTTGCTGTCAGAGGTAAGATGGTCGTATCCACTATTTATAGCACAATATAATGTGGAAGGGCGCAGGAGCAGCATTTTACAAACATAATAAATACACAGACACAGATAGATAGTTGAAGTGCGTACTGGCACGTGTGCTCGACTCCATTTTATTACGTTGCTATTGGTAATAAGTAGAATAATAATCATGATATCATACATAGATATTCAATCGGAAACGGTTTATGACTTCTGCTGTACAAAGGTAGGAGCACTACATGTGAAATAATACACAGAAGATTGTATCGTAAAGGGTTCATGAGTTGTGGTGCACTAAGGTAGGGTCGGTTTGTGTGGAACCTGGGATGATGCGTGGTTCAGGCAGACCAAACTGGTAAGAATGTCTTTTGGCTACTGAATTTTGCATTAATAAGGCCACGTGGCGATTATTTATGATGCACTGAGTTAGTGGTACGTATGGTACTCAGCGTGTTGCCTACTGGACTGCATGATCTGTAATCACGATTGAAATAAAAGATGAAACATGTATGGAATACATTGTCAAAATATGTATGTTTTAGAGATATTATAGTTCAAGTTGTTACCTGTGATGTCCGCAGTGTACACTAACATTAAGTGTACCTTTGCACTTGCAGCGTGAATTTTGTTTTTCAACTAAACCTAGAACTGATATAAAAGATTTTTTTTAAGGAAGGCTACTAAAGGGATATTGTGTAAGTTTGAGTGACATTCTACTTTATTTTGTACTGCACTCTATAAATAATGAATGAAGAATCAGTTGAATTCTGCCTGAATACGGCCATGTGGTGATGAATTATGGTGCGCTGAGTTAGTATTAACTTTGGGACTGAGCGTGTACTTAACCTGTGATGATGCGCGGTCCAGGCAGGCGGCACTGGGGATAATGTTTTTTGACTACTGAACTTTGCCTTAATAAAGCCTTGTGGTGATTATTTATGATGTACTGAGTTAGTGGTACGTCTGGTGTTTAGCGTGTGCTCACCCTGCAATGATGCATGGTCTGAACGGGCTGCACTCAAAGTATTGACTGTTGCATACTGGACTGCATGTACTTTGGGTGGTAAAAAAAAATACCATTGATGGTTATCAATTCTTTAGCAACAAAATGATCAGAATCAGATGATTCTTCCAGTGGTGTAGCCATTTTTGTCTGCAAAAAAAAATTCAGATTTCCAATGAAGAAAAAGTGAGGTTCAAATTGTGACATATGCTGTCCAAAGTGTAGACTGTCATTAAGTGTGCCTTTGCACTTGCAGCGTAAATTTTATTATTCAAACACATCTATAAGTAATGTAAAACAAGTTCTTAAAGGAAGCATACTAAAGGGATATTGTATTGGTTTTGATACATGTTATACTTAGTTTGGTATTGTACTTAGGGGTGGGCGGAATTTGCGTAATCCCGTTACGCAAATCTCCGCAAAACTGTAAAAAATCTCTGCGAACACGCAGAAATTCCACGAACACGCGGAATTGCTTGTTCGCGATGCTTTTTTTCTGTTCACAATCGCTGTTTGCGTGCTCGGGGGGAAATATCTCGCGAACAAGCATTTGAGAACGCGAACAAGCAAAAAATTTCACGAAGTCGTGGAATGCAGAATTTTGGGCAATTTCACGTTCTTCGCAGAACGTGAAATTACCCAAATTCCGCAAGCGGAACGGAATTTACCACCCATGCCTAATTGTACTCTGCAAATATTGAATCAACAGTCTAATTAATTGTGAGCTCTCATGGCTGCAGTGTAGGCTGGAGGCAGCGGCTAGCAAGAGCACACGGACACGTGGCGTTGAGTAGAGCTGCACAGTATTGGTAATTTAGTGTGTGTGCAGCCAGCGATGATAAGTGGTGCACAGAGTTAGTGGCACCTGAAGCAACAAGGTTCTGGGGAGCCTGCGATGATGCGTGGTCCGAGCAGGACGCACTGGTAGCAAACTCTTTCAAATCAAGTTTTCTTATAAATACTGGCTGTCCTTTTACGGGAGTAAGTTGCAGTAGATCTCCAAAAACTATGATAAGTTTTCTTCAAAATAAGACATCTGACTCAATATGGTCACGTGGCAATGAATTATGGTGCACTGAGTTAGTAATAGCTTTGGCACTGAGCGTGTACGTAATCTGCGATGATGCGTGGTCCGGCAGGCCGCACTAGGAGCAATGTATTTTGCTTAGTGAATTCTGCCTTAATAAGGCCACGGGGAGATGACTTGTGGTGCAGTGAGTTAGTGGTACCTGAAGAACTCAGCATGTGAGCACACTGTGATGATTCGTGGTTCGGGCTGGTCGCACTGGTACAATGTCTCTTGCCTACTAGAATGTGTCATGTTCAATCGCCATTCCACCTGAATCGTGAGCCCTCACAATGTAGATCGAAGGCAGTAGTCATCATAAACATCAAGAAATTATTTTTGTCATATCCTTTAACAAAATCTGAGGACATAAAGTACAATTATCTCTACCTTAAATAAATCAAGGCTAATTTTCATGCTTTCCGTAGTATAGATTTAAAGCTGAATTGAAGTTGTGAACCCTGCTGTCCGCACTGTAGATTGAAGGCAGTACTGAGCACAGATATGGACGAATGATTTTTGTCTCTTATTTTAACAAAAGCTTAACACATACAGTACAATCGTCTCTGCGTTAAATAATTAAAGCGTGAATTCCCTACTGTCAGTAGTGTAGATGCAAAGTTGAATTCAAGTTGTGATCCCTGCTGTCCACAGTGTACATCGAAGGCAGTAGTCGACACAAACATCATGAATGCTTTTTTGTCACAGTTAACAAAATCTGATGACACAGTACAATTGTCTCTGCCTTAAATAAATCGAGACTGAATGTAATATTGTCTGTAGAGCTTATGTGCTTCTGGTATCAAGTAGTGAACTCTGTTGATCGCAGTGTACATTTGATGCAGTACTCAGTACAGACATTAAGGAATGTTTTTGTTGCATCATTTAACAACATTTTCTCTGCCTTACATAAATCAAAGCTAACATCAATGCTGTCTGTAGTGTAGATGGAAAGCTGAATTCAAGTTGTGAACCCTGCTGTCCGCAGTGTAGATCAAAGGCAGTAGTTGACTCAGACATCGAGGGATGCTTTTTTGTCACATACTTTAACAAAATTGTCTTTGCCTTACATAAATCAAGGCTAACTTCAATGCTCTCCGTAGTGTACATGGAAAGCTGAATTCAAGTTGTAAACCCTGCTGTCCGCAGTGTAGATCAAAGGCAGTAGTTGACATAGATATCGAGGAATGCTTTTTTGTCACATACTTTAACAAAATCTGATGACATAGTACAATTGTCTCTGCCTTAAATAAATCGAGACTGAATTCAATGTCGTTTGTAGTGCATATCCGCAACTGGTATCAAGTTGTGAACTCTACTGACCACACTGTAGATCGAAGGCAGTAGTCCGCACAGATATTGACGATGAATTTTTGTCAC